>NC_064852.1:29827079-30133329 GCF_024139225.1 Suncus etruscus
AGAAAACCCAAACCTATCTGGGATTCAATCAGAAAATGCAAATGAGGTCAAGTTTCTTACAGGCTTGTGAGATTTCCCTAGAGAATCTTCTGCAGCAGCGTCTGGGCTGGGGCCTGTCTGCAGAGCGAAGGGAAGGAGGATGGAGGATGCAGCTTCTTTTTCCTGGGACAGGCCTGCCTGCAGGGCGTTGTCCTCAAGGTGCTTCCTGGAGCATTGGTATTATTCCCCCAGGGCTGTACTCAAACCTGGATATCAGCACAAAGAAGGGCAAAACACACACCCTGCCCATGTGCCATGTTTCAGTGAGATGCCAGTGCACCTCAGTTCAGGAAGGACTAAACCCCCATCGTGGTCTGAGCTAAATTGTGAAGAGGGAGGGGGATTCTTGAAGGATTTTCAGACTTCTTGGATACCTGAGATTCCATGAGGCCTCTGGCAACCTAACAGGAATTGATTTGCACATACCTATGCTAAAAGTGGGTACAAGTGTGTGTTTCCCCATACCGGTTTGTCCACCATAACTCCACACAGTCTAGCATTCACACAGTTCAGTGTCCACATAGTCTATCATCCACATAATTCAGGATTCATTCACACAGTCCAGAATTAACAGAGTAGAGCCCACTTAATCCAGTGTCACTTAACTTATTTATTAGCCACACAATCCAGCATTCACATATTCCAGTATCCACACAGCACAGCATCTACACAGTACAGAAACCACTGAGTCCAAGCTCAGGTCCATAGTCCACACAGTCCAAAGCCCATCTCACCCCCTGCTGTATGGACACTGAGAATCAGCTAGACTTCAAAGATGCATGCCAAGATATTTGTCTTTGCCCCTGAAGGAGCTCAGGTCATTGAGGGGTGACTGTAGACCTTCCATAGCTTCTAGCATGTGCTCTAAAGCAGCCTCTGGACTCTGCTTCTCAGGTAAATACTGATGATCCAAATCACATGCTAGACTCTTGTCACTGAAAAGCCCCCACAGGGAACTGGCTAAGGCGGTGATGGGTATCACACAATGGAAGTTCTGAGTACATGTTGGCACCTGGAAAGGGTGAGAGCAAAGACCATGTTGTGCAAAAAGGGTCATGATATAGCGGTTGTATATTTAGGCTGAACATGGCTCCCTGGTTGATAACTTCCACAATGGAATGGAGGAGGGGGCAGAAAGGACAGGTATGAGGGCTTCACAGGGAAAGTCAGGCAAATGGCCTATGTTTTCCCTGAACTGTGCAAACTGCAGGCTAACTTTCCAAGCTTTTCTCTGGCTGCCAAGTTTTGTGTTGCTTCCCCTGGCTCTACTCAACAACTTCTCAAGGGTAATTAAAGATGACAGAGCTGTCAATTTAGGGTCACCCTGAGCACCTTGGGGAGCTCTGCAGGTAGATTATGGACCTGGAGTGTGTAGAAGAATAGACACTATCTATGACCCCAGCCCCAGGTCCAACTGGTCTCTGGAACTTTAGTTTCTGGGTTAGAGGTAGTACTGGCAGCTTTGGCCACCCCCTACCCCTTACTGCCAAGTTGTATCTCACCTCTGCCAGATCCTAGTTATCTGCAGCTTCTAGGGACTAGGTCAACATTGGCTCTTCCACTTTTCCCTAAGAGCAGCCTAAAACCAGGGCAAGGACAACAGCATGGAATATTCTTCCAAGGCAGCGTTCATCAGTGAATCCTTGTGTATGTGGGAGGGGAGGTATGGGGCCCCATTTTGTGCCCAGTCACTCCCCTTTCTTTCTCCTGTGCCTCCACTTATGGTCCAACACTTTGGGCTATCCTTGCCTCTTACCTCTTCAGCATACTTCTCAAAATTTCCCAAAAAATTTTAGCTCCAGGACTCCTAGCTGCTAGACTAATACTGGCTTCATGTCTAAGGTATCCCCCAAACTTTCTTCTTCCTGGAAAATGGGGCACATGATAAAAGGGAGGACTTGAATGCTTCCTCTTGCCACCTCAGTGGCCCATAGGTATTCCTAAATTTCTTCCTGTCCTCTTTCCCAAATAATGTCTCCCTCCTTCGTCTTCTGCAAAGGCTCAGGGTGTGAGGACCCTCCCCCCAGAACAGGTACTATTTTTGGGGGGTTTTGGGCCACACCCCGTGATGCTCAGGGGATACTCCTGGCTAGGCGCTCAGAAAACACTCCTGGATTGGGGGACCATATGGGACACCGGGGGATCGAACTGCGGTCTGCCCTACACTAGCGCTTTCAAGGCAGACACCTTACCTCTAGCACCACCACTCCAGCCCCCAGAACAGGCACTTCTAAGTGACTTGTAGCCACCTTTGCTCCTCACATGTCCAGGCATACATCCTGGAGGGCACTCTTCTTTGCATCCTTAGTGACATATTCTTCCCTGTAGGTCTAAATGTGGCTTATCAGGCACCAGGCAAGTTGCTTTCAGGCCACATGCCACTTCATCCTTCCAAGGACTCAAGCAAGCATTGATCCCATGGGAATGGGGGAAGCCAGGGCAATTATGGAGGTTAGAAAAGATCATTTCAGGTCAGAAAGCAGAGCATGCCACTCTACTCCACACAAAGAGCTCACTCAGTTTGCTGATTAAATACAGAAAAGAAAAATACACAAATGCCTGGAAGTATCCATATAAGTACCTCCATCTAGGGCTCCAAGAAACCTTGGGTCCATTTTGTCTCAAACCCCGATTATATGGCAGGAGGAATGGAGAATCCAAGCAGCATCCAAGTCAAAATAAGGTGGTGAGGGGCTGGAGAATAACATGGGGTAAAACTTTGCCTTGCATGCTTCTAACTGCAGCTTCAATCCTCAGCAGCCATGTGGTCCCCTGAGCCCTGTAAAAGATGATCCCTGAGCTCAAGTCCTGAGCATCCCTGGTTGTGACTTAAACATAATAAAAATAACAAAAAACAACAAAGCCAGGGTGGTAAGTTAAACCCTCCCTTATGAGAAAGATAACCTGCGGGCATAATATCATTGTGGTGAATATGTATCAGTACCTTGGCCTCCCCATTTTTAGAATATATTTCATTATTTTGTTGTATAAATTAAAAGAGATCATGTAAGGACCAGAGAGTTAACACAGTGGGTGTCTGCTTGATTTGCAAATGACTGACCTGAGTTCCATTTACATCCTCACATAAGGTTTCCCCCTGTCAAGAGTGATCCCTGAACACAGAGACAGGAGTAAGTCCTGAGCACAGCTAGGTGTGGTCCCAAAACCAAAAACAACAACAACAACAAAAAAGTAGTATTTGGTACAGATATACCATCTTTAAATCTAGCTCTTGTGTCTGTAAGTGGACTTATAGCACTTGTAGCTAGCTTCATCAAATTCCACTTTGATATTATGAAGGTAAAAACTGTAATACATATTTAATTCCTCAAGTAACATAATGAGATTTGAGTATTTAGAAGAAGCACCCAGAAACTCTCCTTCTGCAAATGAAGCAATTATATTCAAAATACTTGAAAGCGGAAGAGCAAAGCTGGAAGCCACTGCTTACACCTGCCCTCGTTGTACCACCACACACAGGCTGGTCCTCCCCCCACTGTTATCTTTTCAGAAATAGTCTAAGAGCCCAAAACTCAGTTTGTTGGAGAAGCTTTACAGGAGATTGGGTTCATACAAGCACATCAATGAAGATCCAGTCTTTTCACATGGCACATGGGTAGAGTTAAATGTTAATATGCAGAGTTCAAGAAGCAGCATGGGTGAGGATTATATCACAGAAAAGCAGAACTGATCCCACTATGCTGACTGGGATGAACCTTTATTTTTTTTTTTACTTTATGACTTCAGTCTAATGAAGACAGAATGCAAGACCACATGATACAGGTTGTAATCTCCAGAAATAGATAGTACATTTATTTTTTTCTTTTCTTTTCTTTATTTAAACATCTTGATTACAAATATGATTGTGATTAGGTTTCAGTCATGTAAAGAACACCCCCTTCACCAGTGCAACATTCCCACCACCAATGTCCCACATCTCCCTCCATCCCACCCCACCCCCACCTGTACTCTAGACAGTCTTTCCAGTTCCTTCATTCATTCACATGATTATGGTAGTTCTCTGTGTAGTTATTTCTATAACTGCACTCACCACTCTTTGTGGTGAGCTTCATGAAGTGAGCTGGAAGTTCCACCCTCCTCTCATTGTCTCTGAGGATTGTTGAAAAATGACTTTTATTTTTCTTAAAACCCATAGATGAGTGAGACTATTCTGTGTCTCTCTCTCTCCCTCTGACTTATTTCACTCAGCATGATAGATTCCATGTACATCCATGTATAGGAAAATTTCATGACTTCATCTCTCCTGACGGCTGCATAATATTCCATTGTGTATATGTACCACAGTTTCTTTAGCCATTCGTCTGTTGAAGGACATCTTGGTTGTTTCCAGAGCCTGGCTATTGTGAATAGTGCTGCAATAAATATAGATGTGAGGAAGGGGTTTTTGTATTCTATTCTTGTGTTCCTAGGGTATATCCCTAGGAATGGAATAGCTGGGTTGAATGGGAGCTCAATTTCCAGTTTTTGGAGGAATCTCCATATTCGCTTTCCACAGAGGTAGATAGTACATTTAACTCATGTAGCAGCTGACTGAGGATTTAGGAACCATCGAAGGAAAAGACAAGCTATCTACAAAGAAGTAAATAACAGATACTGCAAAAAAACAAAACAAAAAACAAAAAAAAAAAATAAAATCAAAGAAATAATTTTAACTCCAAGAGTAATTTTACTTGGAATACTACTGCTTCATTAGATCAAGTCCCTAAATATTTATTAAATATATCTTTTTTTATTTTTTTATTAAATATATCTTGGGGTAGGAAATCATATGAATAAGCATTGTAAAATAAATAATGAAGTTAAAGACATGGTTCATGGCCTTTAAGTTTGTGTAAAAACAGACTACTGACATGGAATTATGAGAAGGCAACACATTAGCAAGAGGGGGATGTCTCATTTCCAAATTGCAAGGTCTGTTGAATGCTGACCTCAAGAAGTACTAGAGATTGGACTCTCCTCAGCTAGAGGCAGTTATAATGTGAGAAACAGATCAGTGGAGAATCAGATGAAGAGATCAGGCAATCTCTGCAGAAAAGGAATAGGCCTGGGGTTCAGAAATACTCCCAACTAGAGAAGTTTCTAGTAGTTGGCTGATTGAGTCAACAGTTATCATTAGTTTTACCTGGAGATTAAGTCTCTGCTATGAATTTGAGACTTACTTTGTGCCGAGATATGATTTTGGGGTTCAACTAAGGAGAAATATCGTCTTTGTGAGCTTTAAATATATTTTTGCTGACAGAAGCCAATGGGGTCTTTTCAAAAACATCTTCTCTTGTAAAAAGGAATCCTAAAGTGCCAACAACTAGAGTTAATTCAATAACAAAATCCACATTTCAAAACTGAGTGTGCCATGGCCCTGGGATGTGGTAAGTAAAGCTGACAGGATGGATTCAAATCTCAGCTTCTACATTTGCATAGATTATATAAACTACCTTTGTTGATGTTTCCCCATTGGTAAATGGGACCAATAATTATACCTTGTTGTACAATAATTGATGTAAAGATGAAGTGAGGAGATTTACGTAAAGTATTAGAACAGCACTTGATGAATAAGAAGTCTAGGGGGCCGGAGAGATAGCATGGAGGTAAGGCGTTTGCCTTTCTTGCAGGAGGTCATCGGTAAAATCCTGGTGTCCCATATGGTCCCCGGTGCCTGCCAGGAGCAATTTCTGAGCCTGGAGCCAGGAATAACCCCTGAGCACTGCCGGGTGTGACCCAAAAACCACACACACACACACACACACACACACAAAAGAATAAGAAGTCTATTAGGAAACCAAACCTGATCCATTGCTAAAAACTACTTGATTCTCCAAAAGAACTCTGAAAAAAATTGCAGTTCTAACATGGAACAGGATAAGAGTTGGACACAAAGAGCCTAACTTATGGAAAAGACCATATTTCTGTTCTGGAATACAAAACATCATAAACATCAAATGGGGTAAGGTGTTACTGGAGTGATAGTGTAGAGGTTAAAATACTTGTTTTGCAGCTGGCTGGCAACAGTTTTATCCCTGACATTATATAGGAGTGATTCCTCAGAGGAGAGTCAGGAGTAGACTTGAGTACCACCAGGTGTGGTGCCCAAACCAATAGAACAAAATGGCTTAAGGTAGGACTGTGTAGCAAGGCATTTCTGGGGTTGATCAATGCTGCTAGCTAGGGTTCCTTAACCCTATTGTAGGGACTAATGGTTAAAAAGTTAAAATGATGGGAAACCCATGGATTTCCTCGTGTACCTTGGTTGTCAGAGAAACTTGTATCTGCCTCAAATTTGATGCAAGGGAACAGGAAGAAACATTATGGATATATCTTGTAGCTATGCTCATGCTTAGCCCCATCTATATGTGCACTATGCACAGACCATACCAGGCAATTATCTACCAGAAAGCCAGGTTTGATAGGCAAGGGTAAAATGATGCAACCTTGGGTGGAAGTCACCCTGACATTAATAACTGTGTTCACTAATCATCAGAGACCAAAATCTGAACTCTGGCAAAGAGATCTGAGTCTCATTCAGCAAACTTGATTCACTGAAATGTCATAGGGGGTTTAAGTGGAGGTGGCCTCATTTATGAGTCTCAGAGCCAAGAACTGGAGGCATTTGAGTGAAATTTAAGCATAATTCACAGTCAGCAATAAGGATACCTCTCTCCCAGTCTATATCTCCTATAAAGGTGGTCAAGACCTGCTTGGCACAAGTCTGGGTCTTCTAGACTTTCTTTATCTGTAACATTTGAAAATTGAATTCTCTCATTCTTCAGAGATTCTTTCCACTTCTCAGGTAGAATCTGAGATCATCTTTATTATGTTTTCTGGAGATAGAATATGTGTAATCTTGCACAGAAAAACAACTACTACATAGAAAAGCATGAGGAGGCTCCCTGCTAACATGTCATCTTCCATTCTTCCTGTCTCGTTTCTGACTCCATCCATCTATGCTCAAGGGCTCTTACATTCTAAGTTTCCAATGGAAAGGTAGGTCATTCAGAATATTTTCACCTATTATACAGGATGCAGCAGATAAGTGGCTTCCAAACTTAACTAGAGCAGACTGGGGTTGTATCTGAGGAGAGATTTGATCTTATTGGTAGCTCTAAGTACTGAGTTTACACAGAAGTGGCATATGTTCGATGCTTTAAAATGTTTTTGTGTTTTTAGAGGAAAAGAAGAAATGAAGGAATGAGGAAGAGAAGGAAACTAGGGAATAAAAGGTGGGAGGAGGGAGGGAGGAAAAAAGTGGGAAGAGAAAAGGAATGAGAAGAGGAAGAAAGAAGGGAGGGAGGGAGGGAGGAAGGAAGGACTGATCCATACCAAAAAGCATTTTCAAGTTCAACATCTAATCTGGTGAGTTTGAACCAGATAACCAAGGGCACCTTTTCAACTGGGTTCCTGGCTGCTAAAAACCATACCCACCCTAGAGAGGCGACTTCTGACCTAATCACTGACTTCCCTGAGCTCTTTGGAGTGCAGTAGACCAGCTGTTGCTGTGCCGCACCCTGTACCAGTTCTAGGACCTACACTTTTTTTAAGCACTTGCTTTAAATGAAGAAAGAAATTGGCTTATATTTTTAGCAGCTCCTGCTACTAAAACTCATTTGACAAAAGTGCCAAAGGGACAGTTAAGTCTGAGTATGATTTTTTTTCCCATGGAGGAGGAGGAGGGGATAATTTATCTGAAAATGACTGGTACTTTCCTGGCCTGAGGACAGACTTCTACCTGCTCTCCTTTTTTTAAAGACATACTCATTCTTTTTCCCTTACCATAAATTTGAACTTCAGATAAATATTGTCTTTAGCTTTGGTTTCCAAGCCCTAACCTACCACAGACAGTCAACTTACACATGCTAGGCACTCACATTTTAGAATAAGGGACACCTACAAGTGTAAACGATCATTGCACCCCCTCTGAGAGATCCAGTGAGTTCAGGATCTTGTGGGCTTGCAGCATAAGTCTGAGAGAAAAGCAATGTCTGTGTTGTGTCTACACAACACAAGACTCATTATACTAGCCTCATTATATGATTTCAGGAGTTCTAGTTTTTCTCAAATGTTTCTATCACTTCTTTGCTTTAATAGCAACTTGCAAGGCCAGAGAGAGAGAGAGAGAAAGAGAAAACAATGGACCGAGCACAGCTTTGATATAGGGGGCCCAGGTTTCATCCCTGGTATGCCTGGACTACCAAGCACTGCTAGGAGCAATCCATAAGCACAAAACTGAAAAGCTGGTCACACAACAGGTGTGACCAAAATAACAAGTGCAAATATTTATTGTCTGTCTCTGACTCTCTCTGAGATCCCATTTAAGCCAATGAAGAAAAGAATTACTTCAAATTAGGAGACTTTATTTTGAAATTTAAGACATTACAGTTTCTCAGAAACTCTTACTAAAATTATGATCACTTAGGAGACCAAGTTTTACATTCAAAGATACCTTGATGTGAATGACTACGAAAGTTTGAGACAGCATGTAGAAATGCAAACTCCAGAGTACAGAAGCATGTCAAGTTGCAGGCAGGTAGCAAAAGATCAGTACAAATATTCCTAAGAGACTCTTGGTCACTTGCCTTCTGGAAGCTTTCCCCCAGAAATATAATATTACACGGAGGAATGAGATAAAAATAAATAAAAGATAAAAATCAAATAAATGAAGATATACAAATACTAAAAATTTACCATCACATTCTGGGAGAATAGTTATAAAAAGCAAGTTTAAACCTAAGGGGAACCCTGAATCACTGTTTATCCAGTTCTCAGGGAATAGAGCATTCAGTTAACTAGCTTGTGGCCCAATTCTACCCTCTGGGTAGGAATATAGGGATTCACAGTTGACTCAGATGAAACGAGGTCTCTGAAAGAGTATCGCAGATACCCAAAACAGGCCATTTGGTCTGTGGTTCTCCAGAAGTCATGATTGTGTTAACTGAGCCTCCTTCTGTTTGCTTCTTGAGGCTTCTGAAAGCTTACACTGGAGCTGTCAGAGCCGATGTTATGAGTTCCCATGTCTGCAGTGAGAATCTTGATGGTTCTGGTTACTGCTAGACATCTCCTACTCTTACCTATAGTCACTGGTAGAAGGACCAAGGCTGTAGCAGATACTTTAGGAGAGATATGTGTAGCTAAGGTGCCAAAGGCCCATGCTTGGGAAGTTTTCAGTGCAGAGGAGAAACAGGGCAGCTGCAGAAGAGGCTTTCTAGAGAAAGAATAGTTAAGGCTCCGCAGAGAGGGGTGCCCCTCCTAACTCCTCACTTCAGGAGACTAAAAGGGGCAGGGGTATGGCAAAAGGCCTTATACTGCCTATCAAGCTGTCAGTTCTAGGAAAGCAGGAGGCACTTGAACCCCCAGAGTCCATGAAGAAGACAGAGGTTAAGAGACCAAGACATACTTTTGGGGCTGTTGGTTCTAGACTCTGCCACTGCCTGGGAGTCTGGCTCTTCTAAGACATCTAGTCAGAGAATTGCTGAGATCCTGGTGTCGCTGTGCCTTCTTCAGGCCCTGCATATATATAAGTATACCCCACCCATCCCAAATCCCCTGGGCAAGCACCACCTCCAAAAAAAAAGCTCCAAAGAGCACTGGACAGAAGCCATAAAAGTTTGTGATTTCTTTTTTGGGATAATTGGGCCACACCTCAAGGTGTACAGTGGCTACTTCTGGCTCTGCTCAGGGATTACTCCTGGAAGTGCTCTGGGGACCCAATTCAGTGCCAGGGATTGAACCTAGGTTGACCAGGTGCCAAACAAGCACCTTAATCCCAGTCCTGTCTGTCCAGTCCCTCAAGGTTTTTCCCTCTAACTGTAGGAAGCAAGTAATAAAAGCCAAGGCCTGGTTAATAGCTTCTCTAAGGACTACCATTTTCCATTTCTCTGCCCTCTCTTCTCAATTCCCATTGATTTGGATTCTCTCTCATGTTCAGACAAGCTGAGGAGTAGCTCCTCTCTTCTCTCTCAAACCTGTGTCAGGGTGCAGAATTCATTTGCATTCATTATGGTCTCAGGCAACTCATTGACTTTCATCTTGCAATATCCAAAGAGTTACTCATTTACTTAGATCACTTAAGGATTTCCAGGAGCCTGCAAAGAAGACATTAGGCGTGCTCTCTCCTCTCAAGGCTTTAAGAAGATTCCCCAGATCCAGTGGGGGAAGTGGCATGTATGTGTATATGTGAGTGAGAGAGAGAAAAAGAGAGAGAGAAGAAAGAAAGAAAGAAAGAAAGAAAGAAAGAAAGAAAGAAAGAAAGAAAGAAAGAAAGAAAGAAAGAAAGAAAGAAAGAAAGAAAGAAAGAAAGAAAGAAAGAAAGAAAGATGGAAAGGAAGGAAGGAAGGAAGGAAGAAAGGAAGAAAGAAGTAGAAGAAAAAGAAAGAAAATAAAGTAAAAACTAACAAATCAAAACAAAACAAGAAAAAAGGGGTGCTTATTTGGTGATTTATTTTTATTTTTATTTGCCAGGTACATTTTTTCTTTTTTCTTCCATTTTTTCCTCTCTTTCTTTTTGCGTAGTTGTTACCATTTTTTCTCTCCCTTTTTTCTTATCCTTTTTATCTCCAATGACAGTGGAATGGATGCTCAATCTACAACAAGTTGTAAAGTGGAGACCAGTTGCACTAGCATTCTGGGGTAGGGGGGTAACAAAGGGAGATATGAGATTCATGCTGGGAACAGGGTTGGAGGGAGGACAGCACTGGTGGTGGGAATGCCCCTCATTCATTGCCACTATGTACCATAAATGATACAGTGAAAGATTTGTAATGCACTTTGGTTACAATAAAACTTAAAAAAGAAAGAAAAAGGAAGAAAAGAAGAAAGAAAAAAAGAAAGAAAGAAAGAAAGAAAGAAAGAAAGAAAGAAAGAAAGAAAGAAAGAAAGAAAGAAAGAAAGAAAGAAAGAAAGAAAGAAAGAAAGAAAGAAAGAGAGGGAGAAAGAAAAAAGAGAAAGAAGAAAGGAAGAAAGGAAGAAAGAAAGAAAGGGAGAAAGAAAGAAAGAAAGAGAAAAAGAAAAAGAAAGAAAGGGAGAAAGAGAAAAAGAAGAAAGAAAAGAAAGAAAGGAAAAGAGAGAGAGAGAGAGAGAGAGAGAGAGACCCACAAAACCTTGAACAAGACTTTAGTCAGGAAAGGGCTCTTTTCTCCCACTTAGCTGCTGTGTCTTCACCTCAATATATTAAAGAATTACCAGTCTGGAGACCTACTGGCCTGTGAGAGCTTCTCAGTAGAAGTTGGACCCTCAGGTTACTGTTCATACCTCAGACCTAATGGAATCTAGCAAGGTCTGATTCCCCAGGTATATGGGTTGGTTGTCATCACAGTGACCTGGCAACCTTATATGCTAGAGATCTGAACATCTATCTCTTAACAAGGTCCTCTGCCAACAACTCTGGCTTATATGGCATTCCAGAGTTATCCCATGAAACAGGAACAAGGCTGCACCTCTGGAGGCTTAACCCTAACTCCTTCCAGTCATATGCTTCTATCTAGCTGCAGGGATAGTCCCCAGAAAGAGCTGTTCAGGTCTTCCATGAGCTTCTACCATTTTAGGAAGCAACTAGCCACAAGGCAAAGCCCAGATGCTCACATTTGCTGGCTGGAGTCTGGAGAAAATTTGGAGTGCTGAAGATTTTCCAAGGAGCCAAACTGGTAGAGAAAGTGGGTATCCATTAATTCATGAACCAGTTCCCTTAGCTGATGCAAGGGATGCAGCCTTGCTTTCTGCACTGTGGAGACTGCTCATCTTGGGGATGGATTCTTGGGATGTGCCCTGCTCTCTGCAGCTCTACATTGTCCCTGATTTATTGTGGGTTTCCAAGAATGGTTCATGAATTGATGGAAGAACAAGTTCCCAGCACTTGAGTTGCCCCTATTGCCAGAACTTTATAAAGGGAAGAAGACAGAATGTTGACTTCACTAGGCTTTAGCAGAAAATGAAGAATTTTGTAAGCATCTCCACAAAGTCATATCGTCCTTATGACTTTAAATGATTTTACATGACTTTAAATGACTTTCTATACCTGTATTGTAGCGCTGATTTGCATTGAAAGAGAAGACATGGTTGTTTATTGAAAAATGTGGAAAAGCTCAATTATAAGGCCAAATGTGGTCCAAAATCTCTCCCACACTATGAACAACTTTCGTGTAAGTCTTTTTTCTCTATATACAAATGTACAAAGTTGGAATCCTTCTGCATGGAATTTTGATATTTTTTTCCATTTAGCATTATATCATAAGCATTTTGCCACACCAGTAAGTATTTTTTAAATGCTACAGTTAATGGCTGCATAATGTTTTATTATGGCTCTTCAGTTCTTAACTAATGCAGATTTATTGTTCTTAATCACTCCCTGAATCACCACACAATCAAAATTGTTCTCAAGCTCCTGTAACCACTTGAGTGGCTTGTGCAGCTAGAAAAACCTTTGCAAAATCTTTGAGAAACCCAAATTTTTCCGGCAAGAAAAGTTGCTAGCTTCCCTCTCCTCAAAGTTCCTTTTCCATACAAACACACTAATGCCTGTGAAATGTTTATTCTGTTAGAGTTAGAAGCTCTGGAATACAGAAAATACAGCCTCAGAGTATGATGAAAAACACATGGCAAGGATCTGGTTTATTTATGAAGCACTTGGGATTTCCTTGGGTGTAAGAGATGGCACATTGGGAACAAGAGATTTCTTTGTGTAAAAGGAATCACACCTTGAGTATCAGGGCCAGAGAAATCAATTGGTTATCTCTAGTCAAGTGAATTGGCTCTAAAGTTCTCTGAAGTCATCAAGATGAGAAATAGTGATGTAAAGTAGACACAAATCAACTCTCTTGTTGTGGACACTAGGAACACTGGCGGTTTGGATCAGAGATAGAGTGAACAAAGCTTTAGTGGACTGGGAAATGATTGCAAAGTGGGGTCCTGGGCCTCATCCTTTGACTCATCCCTGTACTATTCCCACTATGGGTCTTTCTCTATCCTACTATGGAGCCACATCCTCAACTGCATGTGAACTTACACAAGGAGGGGTTATCCTGAGGAACTCATGCCTAGTGCCCTCTTCACTTGGTTCTCACATTTCTCCTCACGGCCATGGCAACTCATTTTACAGAAAAGACCCTCCAGTGGTTGCCTGAAATTCAGGTGATCACTAACCCTATATAAATAAGAGCAACTAAATTTTATCAGAGATATATAAGGAAGAGGAACAACACAGAATATATTTATAATGCAATTAAAATATAGACTATATATTTATCATATTATAAATGTGTGTCTTTATCCATCATATTCTCTATGAGGACCCAGAACACACTAATAATTTAACAACAATAATGAAAAGAGAGAAATTATAGTTATTTGTTGTAATAAAAGTTATGTAAAGTGTGTTTTTTTTTTTCTCAAAATCTCAAATTGTTTGTAAGAGGCTGCTGGAACTAAAGCCCTGAATTTGGGGACTCCTATTGCCAACTAACAGTGAGGGAGGTCATGAAGCAAACTTCTTTTGAAAGGTGGTCAGGATTGCTTGCTAACTTATGATTTAAACAGAAAGTCTTTGCCAGAGAGTAGGGTTGAGACAAGTGCTTAGTTACCCATAGCCAATCCTTCTAGATACCCACAGAATTCTCTGATAGCATTTGTGTTTAAACTCTAGAGCCATGTCCTCAGATCTACTAGGAAATTCACTGAAGCATTTTGGGAGCAATAGCAGAGACACCCCCATCCCTGCCTCGCAGGGGTCCTCAAACTTTTTAAACAGGGGGCCAGTTCACTGTCCTTCAGACTGTTGGAGGGCCAGATTATAGTAAAAACAAAAATTATGAACAAATTTCTATGCACACTTCATATATCTTATTTAGAAGTGAAGAAACAAAATGGGAATAAATACAATATGTGGCCCACGGGCTGTAGTTTGAAGACCCCTGTGTCTAGAGGAATCTTTCTTTTGGTTCTGTTCATCTTCTAATTTCCTGACTCCAGAATGTAAAACTATTCAGCAGCCTATTAGAAAACATTTGAGTTCCCATATCTGGCCACATGGAGTGTTGCAATGAATCCTGATGGTGTTACAAGGCACATATTTGGTTAGTACTTAAAACAAAAATCCACTGATTCCTGGGACCAGAGAGGTAGCACAACAGGTAGGGCTTTGCTTTGCATGTGACTGGCCCAGGCTCAATCCTTGACATTCCATATAGTTGCCTGAGCTTGCCAGAAGTAATTTCTGAGTGCAGAGCCAGGATTAACCCCTAAACACTTAAAGGTATAGCCCCCAAACAAATTAAAAAACCAAAACAAACAAACCACTGATTGGGTCCAAGGTTATCCCCATTAAGCATTACCCTCAGAAATGTTTTCTGGACTAAAAAAAGGTGACATCATAACTAATGTGACAGAATGGGCACATAGCCTGAAGGCTGACTTTCTGGAACACTATATAGAGCCACTATTACTGACTTATCCCTGATTGTCATATAGATGCTGGTGGCTCTTATACAAACAGAAATACTTCAGTGTTCCATTAGAGGCAGCTACTTAGGCCAAATACAACCTATACACCTTGCTCTAGGATCCAGCACTATGGCAAGGCACAAGACCCTGGAATGAGACTATTTTCCAGCATTACTGCACCAGATCTACCCCTCTGACTAGCAAGTGTGATGTCACCAGGAGCAGTGCATTCAAGTTCAAGAGGGGGTTCAGAACTCAGATGACAAACCCCCTCTTTTGCCAGGCAAATTCCCATTTTTCACACTGAATGTTTTTGTAATGAAAGATTTTCTCTGGCATAGAAAGATATGTTTGCAAAAAAAGGGGGGGGGGCAGAGAGATAGCACAGCAGTAGGCCATTTACCACCCAGGACCAACGGTGGTTTGAATCCTGGCATCCCATATGGTCCCCCGTGCCTGCCAGGAGTGATTTCTGAGCACAGGCCCGGAGTAGCCACTGTGTGCTGCAGGGTGTAGCCCAAACAAACAAAAAAATAACAAACAAAAAAAGAAAAGAAAAGAAAAGAAAAAAAATAAAAGAAAAGAAAAGAAAAGAAAGATATGTTTGGGCACTTACCTACTCTACTACTATTTTATAATCTTGAGTTTATAGAAGAGTGTGAGTTCTCATGGATAGTCACAAAGGGGGACCCCAGGAATGACAGACAGGCTAGATTCAAGTCCAAATCACATGGCATTGCTCCACACCACCACAAATATTGTGATTATTGTTTTATCATTCTTTATGTCACTAGGTATGGACCTGGATCTCATATATAAATCATGTCTTCTACTACTGAGTCTTTTCCAGGACCCAAGTCCAAATTTTCACATGATCTACAGATCTGGCTCTTTGCTATTTTGCTGCTATTGTGACTCAGTGATTTTTAATATTCCCTAAAATATCAGCAACCTAATATATATATATATAATTTTATTGTTTACCCTCTCTAATAATAAAAAGTGTGGAGAGTGATTCATTCAGTTTGAGCACGCCTTTGGGACTAATCATGCCTAAGAACAGTATCACATTTTATTGTGATAAAGTTGGGTGCTTTCTGCAGGAACAAAGCCCAAACCCTTCCTTGGTATCACTTCTCACTGATTTTGCTTCAGTCCCTCTCCTGACACTCAGCTTTTTGCTTCATCCCAACTTTGCCTTCTTGATCTCTCTACAGTATAGCTAGATATTCTCATTCCTTTCTTGGACCCTGAATCTTTGCTACTCTCCTGTTCAAGGTCGTTTCTGCTCTGTCAGTTTACGAAATCCACCAAGTTCCATCTCATTGATCACTTTTGCTTCCCATGATTTGAGGCCCCCCTGGAATGTGCTACCACATGTCAATATCATAAGTTTAAAAACTGAATCATATATTTCTTTGAAAAGTCATTTTTCTTAGTCTGATCACCTGGGAGATAAACATATATGCAGCAGTGATAATGGAAGTAGCTGATGAAAACCTAAGTTCAATTATGAGTTCCAGCACACCTTATGGGTGGGTCTGAGCATATATTTTAATATTTACAAAACAGGTAATGCCTCCTCTGCCCACTGTGATTTGATGTTATGAGATTATTCATCAGTGACTACTCTATCAACATTCAAACACCACCACTGCCTTAAATATTCTTAAGAACTGGTCCTCTGACTCAGGCTCACCAAGTCCCTCTTATAGGCTTGCCACAGGACATAGGACACAGAAAATCTTTGCGAAGTATATCAAGGATGAGAGAAAAAATCTAAATAGCATCGTAAAGCATCATGAATTTGAAAATAATATGGCTCTATCTACCTACAATTCCTTCTAATGTAAAGGCAGCTACCAAAAATAGTGGTCAAAAGAGGTCTCTGAACCAAGTTTTCATTCATTTAATTTTATTCTTAAATTTTTATTGACTATAAAAATAAAAGGCTAAGAATTTAAAGTATATATTAGAATGTTTCAATACATGTATACACAGTGAATTGATTTCCACAATTAAATAAGTGAACTTATTCTTCGCTCCCCAACACCATGTTTGTGGGGTGAGGACATTTGATGGATACTTTCTTGTCAGGTTTCCAGCACACACAGATCATCACTCACTACTATGGCCACTCTGTACTTCATGTCACTAGAACTTAATGCCTCTTATTCAAGGGGTAGTTTTTACATAATTTCTTTATTTAAGCACCGTGGTTACAGAAATGTTCATAGTTCTTTCATAGATTCACAGTGAACGATATACCACCCTTCACCACCCTTCACTAGTGTAATTTTCCCACTATCAATGTCTCCCATTTCCCCACCACCACACCCTGCCTGTCTCTGGGACAGACATTCTGCATCTCTTTCTTATTATCATTGTCATGATAGTCAATGGTAGTTTTTAAGAGCTACCTTGCCCACTGACTCAGAGAGATAAAATATAAGACAGTGGCTGGGAGATAGTATAACAGGTAAAGTACTTGCTTTGAACTCAGCTGTTCCATCCCAGCACCCCTTATGGGCCCTACAGACCCACCAAGAGTGATTCCTGATTGCAGAGGACCAGTGAGTATGGCCCAAAAACTTATATAATAATAATAATAATAATAAAACTTAAGGCAATAAAAAGTGACAGATTCAAGATTAATTTATCTCAAGGGAGAACTACCTTTCTCTGCCCTAACTAAATTGAACATGCTGTTGGCAGCATCCAGGAAAAGTTATGAGTTCCAGAGTTAACAAAGAAATGTCTCCTACTCAGGCAGCTACAGAGATAGGCACTGTTTTCAGGGTCTCCACAGTTTAGCAGATTACCAAGGGATTGAGACAAGGCTGAGAACTGCCTATTAATGGAAAGATAAATAGAGGCCATTGAGAGAAGCTACTTAAGCAAAGATCAACTGAGGGCTCAAAATCATTAAGCAGCCCATGAGGGAAGCAGAAATACTACTTTGCCCACAGCTCCAATATTATATGGGTGACTCCATCCCAAACCAGCTTTCTTGCTCATCTGCAAAAGAGGATGGCCCTGTGTTTGCAGCACAGTAGTGATGCCTCCCACACATAATTCTTTCGCACGCAGCTGGGGAACTTGATCACATAGGCCACATTTTGTTGTTCCTATACTTACACATCACCATATTATTGAACATCTGGGACCTCATTTTTGCAGGACCATTCACCCCAATGGGAGTTATCATTGGACTTAGACAAGGAACTAAGTTGGCATGGTCAAGCTAAAAATTGCAGCCTTTTTTCCTAGGAATTATTTTGAGTTTCAATGGCAGATTTTGAACCTAAAGAATGGTTTTATATTGTGGTAATCTGGAGAGTCCATGTAGTCAGGAGTGTACAGTCCATGTAGCCAGGGCTACACTATAAGAAAGGTGATTTGGATGGAAGGGACATGGGCATCTTTAAAGTCACATCCCTTGGCAGCTATTTTTGCTGTCTCTCCACAAAGTAGGGGACAGAACACTGCACATAAATTGCTCTGATCAAATCAAGGGGTCCTTTAGGAGATGAGGGTTGGCTGAGAGGCTCTTGGGCTATGAGTTAATAAGAATTTTAATAAAAAAATGTGAATATAGCTCTGGGCTGTGGTACACTATCTCTCTGGGTTGCGTGTGTTCTATCAGTCAATCAGAGACTATTTCTGACGTGCAGATGGTAGAGAGGGTTTGAGAAAATTGTGTGGGCCAAAGAAGTTTGCAAAAGTAGAACAACTACACTGGTTGGCCTTTTGTTCCAATACACACCAAAATGAGCTCTTTTCCTCCAGGGATGAAGGCAGAGGGGACCTCCTGTGGCCAACACAAAGACTAGCACACACAGGGCAATGTTTATGCTTGTTTAATTGTAACAATCACTTGTGATCTACGTTTATTAATCCCCAATATCATCATCATCATCATCATTCATTTTGGGCCACATACAACAGTACTCAGAGCTTAATCCTGGCTTTCTGCTCAGGAACCATCTCTGGAAGGCTTGAGGTCCACCTGAAATATTGAGGATTGAACCCAGGTCAACTTCATGCAAGGCAAGTGCCTTAACCTCATCTATTCCTCCTATTTTATAATTGAAGAGCTGGTAGAACAAACTGGTGGTGATGCAGAAGCTGATCCCAGGTTTTCTGACTCCTACTACCACTTGATACAAATGTCTTGTCAGGTTGTTTAACGTTTAACTTCAGAATGTGTGTAATCACTGCCATGCCTTGGCTTGGCTCACCCTCTTCGAAGGTAACCAAAAAATAGGATGGTTTGTTTGAATCAAACAAATGCACGAATACATTGAACTTGCGTATTAATTTGTGCTCAGGAGCCCAGGGGTTACTCCTGGAGATACTCATTGGGCCAGTGGTTCAAAAATAGAATTCGTGAAAGTGGTGCTGCACTAATCCTGAGGTGCTGGTGATCACAGAGTCTACTCCTGAGTACCCTGAGGCTTCTAAGGTGGTGTTCAAGGAACTCAGTGGCACTGGAATTGTGTGCTGTGACAATTTTGTAATTTCCCCCAAATGAGCCTTGAGAGCAGGTAGATTTTGTGGCATGTGTTTTGTTCAAGCTCAGAGGACTGCCCAGCAGCTGGAAACCCAGGGCCAATCATCTCTACTCCCTGAAACTGGTCTCTTCTAACATCCTTCAAAGCTGATAATCCTGTCTGAAACTCTTATGACAACAGAACACAGGTAAAACAGGCTTACACAGCCACTGTTTGTTTCAGGGATCGAATCAGAGGAGACTCAGTGGATGTAGGCAGTGCTGGAAGTCCCTAGCCTAGACTGTCATGCAGCCTTCTCTGCAGAACCACATGGTCTGGCATGGTGCAGACTACAAGTCCTAGGCCATGGTACTGCACTCATCCCAGGAACCGATGGATATAGAGGTTCTGTCTGCCAAATCGCACATGCTGGCCATGCGTGAAGGCCAAAAGGCCTGGAAGCTGCCCACCCTGATGGCTGTCACCACTTTGGTCTCACTCTCCCTCACCTTTCCAATAGTCCCAGTTGAGAAGAGACCACAGTTTCCCTCACAGGTAGGCATCATGTTACCAGTTTCATATATCCTTCCTGGAATACCTGTCAACACTGCCACTGTCACCAGCCATGGAGAACTCTTTCACACTGTGGCCTCTGCTCTCCTAGATGCTAGGTTCCCCACTATGCTGGATTTCTTCACTTCATGCTCTGAGTGACTCAGAGCACCTCATACTGTGAGGTTTGTTCAAAAATCTGTGTATCCTCTAGTCCTCCCAATTCATTTTCCTAGGCTGAGTCCTCCTTGTTTTTCTTCCAGGACTGCTCCAGCATACAATCAATACAATACAATATGACAAGGCTGGAAAAGCTTTCCCTCCCAAAAGCCATGTGGAAATTTATACTATAATCGATGGCCCACATGCCCACAGGCTGCTGGGCAGCGGGCAGCCTACCAGAAGCAGCCATATCTCTCTGTCATGTACCAGATCCAAATTGTATGTTTTATAGGCCTTGTGTGACCCTGATCGCAGCAAACCTCACTTCAGCACAAAGGTGAAGGGGATTTACAGAGTCTTGGTGAATAGGACACAAAAAACCCCATCAGGCTTGCTTCTAGCCTGAGCTCACAGATATTAGAAGATCTGTCCCCTGTATATTCTCCCTAGTGCCCTGTATGAATCTGGGAGCAGGAGGGAGAAGGAGGGACACAGCAGGTGAGAGGCAGATCTCAAGCCAGAGGTCAGCAAAATTATCACCCTGTCTGGAGGTCTGTCCACAAAAACCATTTTTTCTTGTACTTTTTTCAGTTCATTAGATTACTTTGTTTTGGGGGGTGACCTTTGGCAATGCTGGGGTTAGGTTACTACCATAGGTGCTCTAAGGATTATGCATTGCCGGGATGAAACTCCAGCCTCCTGCATGTAAATGTGCTCTCTAAATGTGAGTAGTCTCTGGTCTTGGCATGCTTTTATTTTCCTTCCTTCCTTCCTTCCTTCCTTCCTTCCTTCCTTCCTTCCTTCCTTCCTTCCTTCCTTCCTTCCTTCCTTCCTTCCTTCCTTCCTCCCTCCCTCCCTCCCTCCCTCCCTCCCTCCCTCTCTTACTTCCTCCCTCACTTCCTCCCTCCCTCCCTTCCTTCCTCCCTCCCTTTCTTCCTTCCTTCAATTTTTCCTTCTTCCTCCTTCCCTCCCTCCTCTCTCATTCCATCCCTCCCTCCTTCCCTCCCTGTATTCTAATAGGAAAAGACAGAGACTAGATAAAAATAAGTGCAGTCACAATGTGGATTGAAGCTTGGCTAACAGGTTCCTTTCCAGGTGGGGCTGCAATGATTAAGCAGCAATGTGGATGTGCATATATCAATCAGTGAGCTCTACCTGCTGCCAGCCCCACCCCTTCCTGCTCACGTCAACCAAGGTTTGGTAGCAGGTACTGCAAGTCTAACGTGCAAAGACAGTAAAGGCTTCCTTCCCTGCCTTCCAGATGCAGTGTGTCCAGAGGGTGTAGACACACCCATTCCAAGCCCTGTCTCACCTTGTCCTCTGTTTCCATGTTGACCACGGCATCAGTGAGGATATGCCACTCACTCTGCACTGCACAGAGGCTAACTGAGGGCACAAGCATGACCCTTGTTTCCTTTGAAATCACAAAAGGTTTCCCCTGACCTCAAACACGTAATCCTCTAATTATTTTTTCTCTTGATGCCTAAACTCCAGTTTTCTAGAATTCTTTGGAAGCAGTTGACATTTGTATCAGGATATCTTGGAAGATATAGCCTGTCATGCTAGCCTTGTGTGTTCTTGGCTGAGAAGCTGGCAGACAAAATGCTCACAGATGCCCCCAAAGCACTGAGCACTGAGCAGCCCACAGTGAGAAGGCAAACAGAAATGGACTCTTGGAGGATTCAACATATCAGCTCTTCTTGAAGAGAGTCTGTGTGGTAACCTGCACACTTTTTGGAGGTTGTTGGACCTTCTAGATATGTTCTGGGTGTCCACACCACTATCCCCAATGCCATCCTTCCCCTAGCATATGGCCTTCTGCTAGTAGACCCCCAAATTTTCTTGGTCTCCAACATACCTAAAAAACAAGTTGTGCCCCCTCCAGCTCAGGTCTGACCCTTAGAGTCCAGAACTTGGGCCAGCCGCAGTGATGGAGGCTTCACGCTACTCGGACCCCTGAGCCCAAATTGACCCAGACATCCGGTGTATGGCTAGAGGCAGAGGGAAATGTCAGGCACCATTCCACTACCCATGTTGTCCCAAGTAGAGAAAACAGTTCATCAAAAAACTAAGCTGGCTGGTACCTGGGGATGATTTAGGAGTTTGACCCTGCAGCCAAGGTAATAGTTTTGTCTATGTGTTCAGAAGAGAAGCAGGGGGCAGGGAGCAGGAAATAGCAGGCAGCCTGAGTGAAACACCCACACCTGATACCAACCCCTTGGCCTACTACTTGCAAGGGTAAGAGTGCAAAGGAGAAGATCTCTCTCTACTTTCAGTTGCCAGGGAACATCAAGGCACCAAAATTAACTCAGGAAGCTCAAAGTCAGGACAGAGAGATGGTTCAGGATTGCGACACATGCCTAGTACCTAGGAGAGGATGAGTTTGATCTCTGGCACCTCCAAACATGCTCTCTGCACCCCACACCCTAGAATTGAGCTTCCTGGCCTGGTCAAAGGTTGCCAGGAGTGATCCCCAGCTCCCCTGATGATTGCCTGGAGGACTCCCCCTAAATAAACCTCAGTGTCTTTAACTCAATACCATAAAGCATTTTCTCTTTTTTCTTCTAAGAGAGCATTAAGACTTCCACCTGATATCCTTGAAAACATTCATGCAACACCTGTTTGCTAAGTGCTTGCATGCTGGGCATATCCAGCCTAGTTTATCATATCTTTAATAAATGTAATGACAATAATACCAAGCAATAATTAACCTAATGATGATGATGATGATAACCCTTTATATGCTTCACTGAGTAAACTTTTTGATTTGTATTTTTCATTTAAATTTTCAGCTCATTCGAAACACAAAGGCAACTTATAGTTCTCTGGAAGCTCTGAGAGATCAAGTAAAAACTGTCAAAGTCACATATTGTATAGTGAGACTTGATTTTGAATCTAAATCTGCTTGAGTTTGGTGAGCATATATACAGCCATTTTCCCAGTCCCAGCAGTTCTGAGCAGTGCTTACTGCTGCTGGGATTTAATTCACATAAAGTAGCCACATGCTCTATCTCCTCAAGCCCTGTAGCCTCTTTTGTTTTCTGTCTTTCACTTGGTAGTCAAGGAGAGTGGGCTTAGACTGCAGTGATGCCACAGCAGAGAGGATTCAGACTGCAGTGATGTGAGCCCAGCACCCATGGGGACCCAGATCTCTAGGATACATGGACTTCTAGACACTAGAAGTCATGGGTCAAAATGGCCTTGTCCTGCACAAACTCAGAGACACCCCATATATCAGAAAATGTCCCATATAGGACTGGTTACAAGTCACTAGGAGTCTCTAATATGACAGCCAACATCCAGGAGTCCTGCTGTATTTCTGTCACTTGTCAAATTCTGTGACTGCCTTGTCCATAAAGAAGGAGGATGCTGATGGACGGATGAGCTTGGGTTAAGGTTGTGATCAAGTCATCCCGGTGGGCCTGGTGGCTGTGAGCATATATGTGGGGAGGAGGCAGAGGCCTGAATATGCAAGGCCTACAGAGCTACCCAGGATGAAGCTTTGTGTGGGGCCTCTTAACTTTCTAGAGAAACCCTCAAATGGGATGCATGCTGGAACTGAGAGGGCTATAGTAGGGGAGAGAGATGGGGTGTCTTGCCAGCCATTTCACCCAAATATCCTTAGTATGGGTTCCAGAGGGCTCAGTGGCAGCTCTGGGGATGGGATGATGAGTGTGGTGCCTGGGGGGGGGGGGGTCTCACTTGTCCTCAAAATGGATCTGCCCAGCTCCCTCTGGTGGCAAAGCTGGACTATTTGCCCTCAACCAAGCAACCTCTCAAAACGATTCAGTCCCTATATCTTGATCCCACCATCCTGCTCCAGCCCCAACCTGACTTGGTAAGACTTGGAAAGAGCAAGTTCACAATTTGGGTCTTGGGGTTCTGGGAGAGAAGAAACACCAGGAGTACTGTGGCAAACTGAACTCCCTCTTTTCCACCCTAGCCCATCTGTTTTGAGTTGGGTATGGGGGCACGCACCTCCCTCCTTCTGAGCCCCTCAATGCTAGTCGTGCATCTCTAAGTACCCCCATCACTGCCTGGTGGGCTGCAGCCCAGGTGATGATTTTCTGAAAGTTGCTACCCCCTAAAACAAGGCTTGAGAAGTGTCAAGATCACTATCTTGGTGCTATCACACCACACACAGTGGGTGATAACACCACCTCCTTCCTCCACAGCAAGACCTCAAGTAAGCCCAAGTAATGCGGGCATGGGAAGAGGGAGCACGCATAGCACTCACCGCAGGCTGAACCGCTCTCCAAGAGCACCAGAGGGTGAGGCCTTTGGGGAAGATTTTCCTCTGGTCTCTACCAGCCCAGTGGCCAGCATCTCTGAGATGAGCCCTTGTCCAGGTGCCCGCACAGCCTGCAGCAGCAATAATTCACCGGAGGCTCTAACAAGGCCTTGATAAACCTCATGGCTTCTGAAACCGCGAAGAACCCAGCACTGAGAGACACTGGGTTATGAGAGAGAATGAGAGAGGAAGTAAAGCCACAGGCTGGAGGCTGTGTGGCAGTCACCAGCACCCACCCAGCAGGTCACCCTAGGCTGCCCACTAGCCTGTCTCTTGAGTTTGCTCTTCCTCTCTCTGAGTTCTCTTTCCTCCCCTCTCTCCTCCTTCCCTGGGAGCTGGATCCTTTATGAACAACTGTCATTGCCCAGAGATAAAGGAAGATGAAAAGTTCAAAAAAGTTCATTATTCTGAAAGTTGAAAAAAAAGGATAAAGAATTTGGCTTTCTTGCTAGAGAGAGGATTAGCAAGAGTGGTTGAATCTCTTTGTTTTAGGGAAAATAGGTGTTATTTGGGGACATCTACCTTGCAGTATTGGGGAGAAAACCAATTGGGGGAAGCAGAGGAAATCCAGAGTCTTGATATGCAAGGCACAAGTTCAACTACTTATGACACAATCTGGTCCTAGAAATGATGGAATCTTGTAATTCTAAGGCTAATAATACACATTTGGGGCTATTACTTTCTCTCAGAAGTAATGCTTTGTGTGTTTGTTTGATTTCTCTGGTGTTTTTGAAGACTCTGCTATGCTCAGGACTTATTCCTGGTTCTATACTCAACAGGAATCTCTCTAAGTGGAGCTCAGAGACCCTATCTTGTTCCAGGGATTGAACTAAGGCCAACAACATGCAAGACCAGTAACTTTTTACTTATATTATTTTTCTGGCCTCTAGTAATCTGAAAAAGAATTTTTTGCAGTGCAGGTACCAAAACCAGCGTCACTTACATACAAAACAAGTGCTCTACCACTGTGTTTCATGTAGAGCCCCAATAGGTATTCAGAACCCCACTTCCTGCTCCCAAGCATTAGATCTCTGCCTTTTCTTTGGTTATCACTGTTTTTGGTTTATTATCACTTCTGAGCCTACTGAGCCCAGCAAAGCCAACTCAGACCTTTCTTGGAAAAGAGCAAGATTCAACATTAAAAATTTACCTCAGTGTCACATAGCAACTTTAGGGTTGTGAAACCCGCGATCAAGACCATTGTTTTAAGGTCTTTCAGTCATTGTCAGTCAAGTGACAGAGCATTGTCCTCCTGCCTCCCACAATGTCCAGTGCCACTAGACATGCCTTCTGATTCCTCTTTCTTTCTCCTCAGGGGACTTCAATCTGAGTGCAGCCTGTATCTCTCTCACTTTGAGGAGGGGGCATTTACAAAAAAGTTATTTTTTTAATATACTAGGCACACACAGAACTTATTCATGACTCAGGGATCACATCTAGTAGGGCTTAGAAGACCATATGGGTGCTGAGTATCAAATCTGGACCAGCTGCATACAAGTGCCATAACCCTTTTATCATCTCTCTGGCTCCTTTTTACTTTCTTTGAGTAGACAGACTTGTGCTTAGTTTGGCATATGAAATTTAAATGCCTGCCCCTCTTCTAGCCTCTGAAATCCTTCCCTCCTGGTTCTTCATATTCATCTTCCCCATAAATTTTGCTGCTGACCACTCCTTCACCTTCGTCCTTCCTGAATTGTGGTCAATCAATGTACTAACGCATAATCTCTCTCGGGCAATAGTCTAGGGGATTTATTTCTTTGTGTCCTCCTGTTTATTCTGTTTCCTATATGTAAGGAAAAGAAGAGAATCCACGGAAGTGAAGGAGAAATGTGTAAGCTTAAAGAAATCTGGGTTCCCAATTTCAAGCAGAAAAGCCAAAGAGGCTTTCCCTCCCCTCTTCCCCCACAGAAATTAAACAAGGTCTAATGATGAGCCAAAGATGATCGGGCCTGTGCAAATGACTGCCCACCCACTAACCTCTCAATGTGCTGAGAAGGATATTGGCAGCAGCTGGGTGCTTGGTGGCAAGGTGCAGCCAAGGAGATAAGATCTGGGGGCTGCAGAAGGAGGTGAACCACGTGATGATGTGGGTAACCCCAGGCACAAACAATACCCTTCGCAAGGCCCAGCTTCCACCAAACCGCATCAGCTTTTCATGAAACAGACATGAGAAAGCACAAAAGAAATAATGACAACAGAAGGTGGTTTGAAGCTTGCCTTGCTTCGATGGTATCAAAGCTATTGGTGATGGGGATGAGGCTTGAAAAAAACAATGCTCAGAGATAAGAAGACCCACTGCTCCAGGAAGCCAAGGTAGCTAGGCAACATGGCCCAAACCGTTTGTGGCCTCTGAGCTTTAGAACCTAAAGGACCACAGGCAGGCCGAGTTGTATAAGAGAAGGAAGTGTGGCCGCTCCATCTCAGGGTGAGATTCTGCGGGTGCCAAGGTGAGTGTGTGTGTGTGTGGGTTCCACACAGAACTGAAGGCCAAGGTGAAAGTCACAGCTCCCCCACCTGTGACTGAGACAGGAATAATAATAACAATCAGATCACAAAGATGCTTACATATCATGCAAACGGCTCAGTGGCCTTTTTCGGGGCTCTGCCTGCAGCAGGACTAGAGTGGTGAATGTTCAAAATGACCCTGACTGCAGATGTTGCACTTCAGAAGAAAGTTGAACTTCAGTGTTGTGGTGTTCCTGCAGAGTTGGCCAAATTCCCTGAGATGCAGGCAGTCAATGAAGTTTCTCCTCTGTGAAGCTCTCTTCACGTCTATTCCATGCTTAACTACACTATGGCACCTCCTGTGTATTTTCACCCAATTTTTGTCCCTGGTTCACCTTTCCATAATTTTTCAAGTGCCTTGAGTGACTGAAAGAACATGACAGCTAGAATGGGCCATTTAGGCATCTAGCTCTCTGCTATTGAATTTCACCTCTCCACTTATTGATGCTCTGGGATTTGGGGTCAGATCTGCAAATTAAGTATCTATATTCTACTTTACACATTGGTAATACCAGAACCTATCTCTTATAGAAATTTGCTCTTAGAAATACAGGGAACAAATCATATAAATAACAGAGCACACACTCAAGAACTCAGGACCACATTTTTATCTTTGTAAGGGACCTCCCAAGTGGTGTTTGAAAGGTTTGAAGCCTCCACAGGCAATTTTCAGTCATCTGTGTTGTGGTTTAGAGAAAGAACCCAAAAATTTTCATTATACTCAGGTTCTGGGGTCTCTTGGCTCTATCCAGTGTGCTCCAGAGACCCTGTGGTCCTGAAGATCAAACCTGGGTCAGGTACATGTCAGACATGCATCCTAACTGCTATACCATTTCATCCCCAGGAACCCAAAGTGACTATAAAATTGACTAATTGTTCTTTCTTATCACCACCATGAAAATGCATACAAGTCCTCTGTACTTCTCAAAGAGGATTTTTGAGACCTAGATATAAGGTGATGTGTAACAAGGAATTGAAAAGAACTGGTGACTATTGGTCCTTCTGAAGATGATAGAAAGTAGAGTGGCAGCCCTCTACCTCCTAATCCTGAAGCCAGAGGTATGTCATGAGCCACACTGGCAATATGTACTCTTTGTGTTTATCTTTGCATAATTTGCATAATTATTCCCTTAGTGTCAATATAGTCCTAAAAATTAAGAAAAAAATTAGGGGCTTTTCTCTTTGAGCCCTGACAGGGCACAGGGCTCACTCACAGCTCTGTACTCAGGGATCACTCCTCACAGTGCTTTGAGGACCCTACAGAGTCCTGGCTATAGAACCCAAATTAGCTATGTGCAAATAGAGTACCTAATCCCTAGTGCTATTCTCTTTCCTCCAAATAAACTCCACACATCCATCCCAGGGTGTAACACTTCATAGATACTGGGTAAATACTTATTAATCAGTGGGTGGCAAAGATTCTGAGTTTTCAAGGCGGCAAATGCCATGTTATAGTTGTTTCTCACCCCCACAATCATGTCCTTATAATTTCAGAATATTCCCAACCAGGATTCTGCCCATGTGCTATCAGAAGTAAAAAAAAAAAAAAGCCCATCCCATTTTGGAATGCAGGTATAGATTGCTCCACATCATAGGCACACTAATTAGAGCCACTGGTAATTTGACTGATGCTGAAAGCTCTCAAACAATCACTGCAGGCACCTTTCTCCTTGTACATTACAGCTTTTGTCACTACATGTCAAAACAGCCAAAATGTCTTTGAATGGGGTGCCTGGTGCCCACAACACAGCACTGAACTCTCCCCTCACAGAGGAACTGGATGCCAGTCCTGCTCCAGAAGGCTATGAGTGTGGCACAGACTGGCTCTAAGGAAGATAGTTCAATAAATGTAGCTATTATTTTTATTGTTCTGTGCAGGACTGAATACGCTTCTCATAAGCTGGTCTTTTTGTGAACAACCATGACCTACATGTTTAATTCAGATCTTTATTTTCTGTTTCATAAACCATTTTAACTTAATATCACTGCAAGAAGGAGCCTAAGTGGATGTACAGGATGTTCTGTTGCTACTAAGTTTTGAGGACTGGACTTTTGTGGTTAATATTGAGGTCACAGAACACATTGAGCACTGGTATAGCTTGGAAGTGCCTGCGGTGGACTTTTGGCCCTAGCAACTGATATTCTCAGTGCTTCATTACATTTTTCCCGTTCTTGGCCTCTGCTCTTGTTTTCAGTAATATTGGTATAATGAGTTGAATACGTGGCCCTGTCTCTAAAGAAATGGCCCTGTCTCAAAAGCATGTTTTTGGCAAAAATCTCCTAAAGCATTAAAGATATGAGGGTCAGATTCAGAAGTGAATTTAAAGATGAACCACAGGGAGAGAGGCAGTTTCTTTCTTTTGTTGCATTTAAAAACTCTTTATTATGGAAATTTTCAATACACTGCAAGCACAGAGGATTTAGAAAGTACCCTTGTCACAAATAGGTTGTAGTTTTTCCTTTTATTTATTTATTTAAACACCATGGTTACAAAAGTATTCATAATTGGGTTTCAGTCACAAAATGCACACCACTCTACATCAGTGCGATCTTCCTGCCACCAATGACCCTCATTACCCTCCCCCTCAACCCCTGCTTGCCTTTAGATAGACATTCTACCCAATAGAGGCAGTTTCATTGGAGGCTCTAACTATGCAAGACTCCACACAAGCTTTGGGATGAAGTCTCAGCAGGAGACATAACCTTTTCTAGAAGTTTCTATTCCTTCATTTCCTGTGACCTTTTCAGATGCCTGCACTTGGAGATGGCAACAAGGTAGGGACTATGCCTCCTCTTTTACATGATATCTTAGTATTCACTGCTTTACCAAGACCGCCTGAGTCATTCAGTACAACTCTTATAAGCCAGTACCAACATGGTTCAAATTGGTCAACATGGACCAGGCTATGTGAATTGTGGTCAGTACAAATGGGGTGTCCTTTATGCATCAAGCATACATCAGAAGTAGAAAATGTGCATAAAAAAGGGTATGCCAATTAATTGTTAATTGGTAATATCAGTTATTGGTTGAAAGACAATATTTTAGAGAGAGTGGGCCTAAACTAAAGGTCTAGGTAGGAATTTCCCACTGCTCCAGTTCATGTTTACAATGAAATTTTTCTTTTCCTTTCTTTGATAAAATAATATTTTATTTACTCAAAGAACCATGATTTACAGAATTATTAATAGCTAAGTTTTAAGTATATCATATTTCAACACCAATCCCACCACTGTTTTCATACTCCCTCATCTCCCATAACCTACCTGCCACCCTAGCAAGCACAGTAATGAGTTTGATGGTTTTAGCTTAGATCTCATGATTTCAGTGTTGAATCTGTGCTTTGGATATATAGCTATTCAACTCTCCCACATCACAAATATAACCAAAACCCTGACCCCTGTCCCCTATTACTTCCCTTTTTTATCTTCTTTCTTCCCACCTTGATTTCTTTAGTTCTCTGTCCTCCTGTTTAAGCTCTGGGATTAAGGATAATATAGGCATTTTCTCTTTACTATATTATATTTCTCCATTCAGTTATTCTATATACCATAGATAATGTGATTTTTCTAAGAAGTGTGATGGCACATTGCCCATTGCAGATGTGACTCACATTCTCCTCCCCAGAAAGTCACCAGGTGGGTTCTACCTTGCAACTGAGCCAGAAGTCGAGGCCCCACCTGCTGCTTCTGCTCCCTATCTTCAACAAGGTTGACACCACCTTCAGTCAGACCTTGGCTAACTCTTATACCTGGAATACCTCAGCCCTTCATGGTCTCTGTGATTTGGTTCTTGTCTTAAATGTCAACTCCTGTGAAGTACTTTTTCCTGAGATAGGCAGCATCTCTCCCAAAGAGAACCACTTCCTCTTCTCAAAAACTGGGTGTTATATTTCCTCTCATGGCACAAAGGACTTTACAGGGAAGATGATGTCAGAAAAGTTGGAGGAATAATTAACCCAGAGTGTCTGGACAGGCCCGATGTCACCAGGTAAATAAGGCAGAAGATGTACTGGAATTATGGGACAGGGGTAGGACACTTGTCTTGTGTCAACCTGAGCTGGCATAACTTATCTCCATCAACCTGAGTTTGATCCCTGTCAACCCATAAGGTATGCCTGTACCATGAGGAGTGATCCCTGTGTACAGAGCCAGGAATAAACTGACCACTGCTGAGTGCGGTAACTCCCCATCCAAACTAATGCACACTCGTAGAGGCAGAAAATTAAAAAGATGGGATAGTCAGAACAGATGAAAGGGCAATGACAAGCTTTTCCAATGTTAAATAGGCACAGACACAAAGGCAGGATTTAATACATGCAGGTGGCTTCTTGAAGAAGATAAGGAATAGTTTATTTCCTGGAGATTCCAGAAGGAACATGGGAACATGTGTTCACAGTGGCCTCTTTGGGCCTTTTCCTGTTTATTGTTCTCTTGCGAGACAATCCATATGTCCAATTTCAGGCCCAAGTACCCATAAAACTATAGTTCCAGAAATGTCAGGAAAGGGATTCAGTTCAGGACCCATAGTACCTCTTTGTTTCATATAGTCTTATGTGATTAGGAAATAAAGTTTTCTACTTTATCTTCAGTTTGGTTACTTGTTTATCTGCTGTCTCTTCTGTCTGAAAAGGGGGCTTGCAAGGGCAGAAAGATCTGTTGTTAGGTTTTAGTATTTGGGATGCTGTCAATGGGTATAGTGCCTGGCAGCAAAGGCTTGTGGAAAAGACCAGATTGGGACAATGAACAAAGAACTCACCATCGGCAACTGAAATGATTCATTTTTCAACAATTATGCAGCATTTGAAAACAGAATGCTCTAGGTGAGGAAAGGAAGGTGGATATCTACACATTTATTTTTTTCAAGGCAGTCTAAAGGGCCACAAATATATGTACATCTCTGTTCAGGGCTGTACTTAGTTCAGTAGACAAGAGATGATATCAAGGCTTCTTCTGAGGAACTGAGCACCGGAAGGGAGCCCTGTCCTACCCTTCTCTGTCTTTCCTGAACTCTGGAAGCTCTCCTCAGAGCCCTGGGAAGTGAACCCCAAAGAAACTACATTCGGGAGCTACCCAGCGAGCCAGTGAGTGAGTGAGAAAAGGCTGCAGGTGGGGGTTTCCAGGCAGAGTGCTGACTGCTCTACCTGCAGAATCTCCACCGGGCTGTGCTTCTTCTGAGGAACTGAGCACCGGAAGGGAGCCCTGTCCTACCCTTCTCTGTCTTTCCTGAACTCTGGAAGCTCTCCTCAGAACCCTGGGAAGCTAACTCCAAAGAAACTACATTCGGGAAGAGATAACAATGCTATCTGGGCAAAAGCCGGCTCCCTGTGTGTGACACCAGGCGGAGAAAATCCGCGAAAGTACACCGGCCCAGTGGGGCTCAACTGTGAAAGACTGTGAGTGTGACCTGTCTATGTCTGTCTACTGTCCTCTTGCGTGAAACTCTTGCGAGTGGGGCAAAAAGAGGCTCAGAGGAGCACGGCCGCTCCGCTTCGCTACGCGGCCATGCACTCTTTCTAAGGAAAGAACTCCATTGCATCAAGAAGGAAAAATCACACTAAGAACGGCACTATATCACAGAAGCAAACATTTCTCTCTGGACTGTCTTCTCTGTTGCATGCTCGGGCCTAAGATTTGACCCAGTGTGAGGCTTCATCCACGGAGGACTCCCCTCCCTTAGAGGCAAGTCAGCCCATCCAGAAAGGGAGGAGCCAGAGGAGTGTGCTGCCTACATCATATAGACAATGAATACCACCACAACACGTAGAAAAACCCACAATACAAGTGTGACAATGGGGAAACAACGCAGGCCAGCATCAGACATAGAGAATGAAGATGACAATTCTGAGGACCAGATAATGACTGAACAACTAATCAACCTCTCAGATAAGGACTTTAGACTAGCAATATGGAAGGTGCTCAACAGACTCCAAGAAACCATGGATCGAGTTGAACAGAACACTAATAAGAACCAAGAAAATATGAAGGCAGAAATGACAAAACTCCAAACTGAAATAACATGTCAACTAACAGGACTGAAAAAGTCAGTAAACGAAGTGAATGACAAAATGGATAAGCTCTGGGACAGGGTATCAGAAGCTGAGAATAGACTTGGTGCTGTGGAAGATGAGATACATAACAATTCCATACAGCAGGAGAGATTGGACAAAAAACTTAAAGCAAATGAGCAGACAATGGAAAAATTAGTCAAAGAATGGGAACAGACGAAAATAGAAGTCTATGATAAGATCAACAGAAACAACTTAAGAATCATTGGAGTCCCAGAGACCCAGGAAGAAAATTTCCAGGAAGAATCAATGGTCAAGAACATCATTAAAGAGAAACTTCCAGAGCTAAAGAATATATGTGATCAAATCCTGCATGCCCGAAGAGTACCAACCAAAAGAGACCCCAGAAAAACCACCCCAAGACACATCCTAGTCACAATGACAAATCCCACAGATAGAGACAGAATTCTGAAAACAGCAAGATCAAAAGGGGAAATCATGTTCAAGCAAGCTTCCCTGAGATTTACAGCAGACCTGTCACCAGAAACACTCAATGCCAGAAAGCAGTGGTGGGATATTGTGACAAGACTGAATGAAATGAATGCTTCACCCAGAATACTATACCCAGCAAAACTCACTTTCCGGTTTGATGGAAGAATACATGGTTTCACAGACAAAAAACAGCTCAGAAACTTCACAGACACAAAACCAGTCTTAAGAGAAAAACTGAAAGACCTAATCTAAGACAAGACTACCCAAAAGACACACCAAATTTTGAAATAAAGATGGCGTTAAATCCCAGGACAATTCTTTCTCTCAACGTCAATGGACTAAATGCACCAGTTAAGAGACACAGAGTGGCTAAATGGATCAAAAAACTCAATCCAACCTTCTGCTGCCTACAAGAAACGCACCTGAATAGTCAGAACAAACATAGACTCAAAATAAAAGGCTGGAGAAAAATTATCCAAGCAAACAACACCCATAAAAAAGCTGGAGTGGCCATACTAATATCAGATAATGCAAACTTTATACTCAGGAAGGTTGTAAGGGACAAAGATGGACATTTTATATTAATCAAGGGGTACGTAGAGCAGGAAGAATTCACTCTCCTAAACATATATGCACCGAATGAGGGGCCAGCAAAATATTTAATACAACTGTTGACAAATCTGAAAAATAATATCAACAACAACACAATAATTGTGGGGGACCTTAACACGGCTTTGTCAACACTGGACAGGTCAACCAGACTGAAACCCAACAAGAATATACTAGACCTGAGGAGAGAAATGGAAGAAAGAGGCCTAGTGGATATATATAGGACACTCCATCCCCAGAAACCTGGATACACATTCTTCTCCAATGTACATGGGACATTCTCCAGGATAGACTACATGCTGGCACATAAAACATACCTCCATAAGATCAAGAGGATAGAAATTTTGCAGACTACCTTCGCTGACCACAAGGCTCTGAAATTATTTGTGAATTCCAAAGGGACTCAGAAGAAACACTTTAACACCTGGAAGTTAAACAGCCTCATGCTCAATAACCAGTGGGTCCGAGATGAAATCAAGGAGGAAATAAAAAGGTTCCTGGAAACAAATGACAATAAAGACACAAACTCTCAGAACTTATGGGACACAGCAAAAGCAGTACTGAGAGGAAAATTTATAGCTTTGCAAGCACACATCAGGAAGGAAGAAGGAGCTTACCTGAGTAGCTTAATGACACAGCTAATAGAACTAGAAAATGCTCAACAAAAGGACCCAAGAATAGGAAGACAGAAGGAAATAACAAAGCTGAGAGCAGAAATCAACGAAGTGGAAACTCAAAAAACAATCCGAAAGATCAACGAAAGCAAAAGTTGGTTCTTTGAAAAAATAAACAAGATTGATAGACCACTGGCAAACCTAACAAAGAAAGAGAGAGAGAGAAACTTGATAACTCGTATCAGGAATGAAAAAGGAGAGATCACTACTGATATGACAGAGATTCAAAGGGTAATCAGAAACTACTTTGAAAAACTCTACGCCACTAAAAATGAGAACCTGGAAGAAATGGATAAATTCTTGGACTCTTATAATCTTCCACGGTTGAAGGAAGAGGATGTAGCATATCTAAACACCCCCATCACCATTGATGAAATTAAAACAGTAATCAAATGTCTGCCGAAAAACAAAAGCCCAGGTCCAGATGGATTCACTAATGAATTCTATCAAACTTTCCAAGAGGAACTACTGCCAATCTTGGCAAGACTCTTTCATGAAATTGAACAAACAGAAACACTCCCAAATAGCTTTTATGAAGCCAACATCACCTTGATACCTAAACCAGACAGAGACGCTACCAAAAAAGAAAATTACAGACCAATATCACTGATGAATGCAGATGCAAAGATCCTCAACAAAATCCTGGCAAATAGGATTCAATGCCTCGTTAAGAAGATCATCCACTACGATCAAGTAGGTTTCATCCCAGGAATGCAAGGCTGGTTTAACATCCGTAAATCTATCAACATAATACACAACATCAATAACAAGAAAAATAAAAACCACATGATCATATCAATAGATGCAGAGAAAGCATTTGATAAGGTCCAACACCCATTCTTGATCAAAACTCTCAGCAAGATGGGAATGGAGGGAACCTTTCTCAATATAGTGAAGGCCATCTACCACAAGCCAGTGGCAAATATTATCCTCAATGGAGAAAAACTGAAAGCCTTCCCTCTAAATTCTGGCACAAGACAAGGCTGTCCTCTCTCACCACTCCTATTCAACATAGCACTGGAAGTACTTGCTATAGCGATTAGGCAAGAAAAGGATATCAAGGGAATCCAGATAGGAAAGGAAGAAGTCAAGCTCTCACTGTTTGCAGATGACATGATACTCTACTTAGAAAACCCTAAAGACTCTATCAAAAAGCTTCTAGAAACAATAGACTCATCTAGCAAGGTGGCAGGCTACAAAATTAACACACAAAAATCAATGGCCTTTCTATATACAAATAGTAATAAGGATGAAATGGACATTAAGAAAACAACCCCATTCACAATAGTGCCACGCAAACTCAAATATCTTGGAATCAACTTGACTAAATATGTGAAGGACCTATACAAAGAAAACTATAAAACTCTGCTCCAAGAAATAAGAGAGGACACACGGAAATGGAAACGCATACCCTGCTCATGGATTGGCAGGATTAACATCATCAAAATGTCAATACTCCCCAAGGCATTATACAGATTTAATGCCATCCCTCTAAAGATACCTATGACATTCTTCAAAGAAGTGGATCAGACACTTTTGAAATTCATTTGGAACAATAAACACCCTCGAATAGCTAAAGCAATCATTGGGAAAAAGAATATGGGAGGAATTACTTTTCCCAACTTTAAACTGTACTACAAAGCAACAGTTATCAAAACAGCATGGTATTGGAATAAGGATAGGTCCTCAGATCAGTGGAATAGGCTTGAATACTCAGAAAATGTTCCCCAGAGATACAACCATCTAATTTTTGATTAAAGGAGCAGGAAATCCTAAATGGAGCAGGGAAAGCCTCTTCAACAAGTGGTGTTGGCACAATTGGATAGCCACTTGCAAAAAATTAAACTTAGACCCCCAGCTAACATCATGTACAAAGGTAAAATCCAAATGGATTAAAGACCTCGATATCAGCCCCCAAACCATAAGATATATAGAACAGCACATAGGCAAAACACTCCAGGACATTACAGGCATCTTCAAGGAGGAAACTGCACTCTCCAAGCAAGTGAAAGCAGAGATTAACAGATGGGAATATATTAAGCTGAGAAGCTTCTGCACCTCAAAGGAAATAGTGCCCAGGATACAAGAGCCACCCACTGAATGGGAGAAACTATTCACCCAATACCCATCAGATAAGGGGCTAATCTCCAAAATATACAAGGCACTGACAGAACTCTACAAGAAAAAAACATCTAACCCCATCAAAAAATGGGGAGAAGAAATGAACAGACACTTTGACAAAGAAGAAATACACATGGCCAAAAGACACATGAAAAAATGTTCCACATCACTAATCATCAGGGAGATGCAAATCAAAACAACGATGAGATACCACCTCACACCCCAGAGAATGGCACACATCACAAAGAATGAGAATAAACAGTGTTGGCGGGGATGTGGAGAGAAAGGAACTCTTATCCACTGCTGGTGGGAATGCTGTCTAGTTCAACCTTTATGGAAAGCGATATGGAGATTCCTCCAAAAACTGGAAATCGAGCTCCCATACGATCCTGCTATACCACTCCTAGGAATATACCCTAGGAACACAAAAATACAATACAAAAACCCCTTCCTTACACCTATATTCATTGCAGCTCTATTTACCATAGCAAGACTCTGGAAACAACCAAGATGCCCTTCAACAGACGAATGGCTAAAGAAACTGTGGTACATATACACAATGGAATATTATGCAGCTGTCAGGAGAGATGAAGTCATGAAATTTTCCTATACATGGATGTACATGGAATCTATTATGCTGAGTGAAATAAGTCAGAGAGAGAGAGAAAAACGCAGAATGGTCTCACTCATCTATGGGTTTTAAGAAAAATGAAAGACACCCTTGTAATAATAATTTTCAGACACAAAAGAGAAAAGAGTTGGAAGTTCCAGCTCACCTCAGGAAGCTCACCACAAAGAGTGATGAGTTTAGTTAGAGAAATAACTACATTTTGAACTGTCCTAATATTGAGAATGTACGAGGGAAATGTAGAGCCTGTTTAGGGTACAGGCAGGGGTTGGGTGGGGAGGAGGGAGATTTGGGACTTGGGTGATGGGAATGTTGCACTGGTGATGGGTGGTGTTCCTTTTATGACTGAAACCCAAACACAATCATGTATGTAATCAAGGTGTTTAAATAAAAAAAAATATGCAAAAAAAAAAAGAAAAAAAAAGAGATGATATCAAAACATATGGCCAACTACAGATTAATGGATCAAGAAGTTGTGGAATATATACACCATGGAATACTATGCAGCTCTAAGAAAGAAAAAAAATCATGCAATTTGCAGCAACATGAATGAAATGAGATGATTTTGTGCCAAGTGAAGTCAGTCTGAAAGAAAGGGATATAAAGACAGATCTGTCTCATATGTGAGAACCAATCCACATATTTGAGTCAGCGGTGGGGCTTGAGAGAGAGGGGTGTTGGGGTCCGTGGGAGGGACAGGGGGTATACTGGTGATGGCTACTGGAATTATGTGTATAAGAAATCATTATTAATAGCATTATAAAGTACAGTATCTCAGAGAGAAAACTAAAAAAATAATGAAGAGCTGGACCCGGAGAGATAGCACAGTGGCGTTTGCCTTGCAAGCAGCCGATCCAAGATCAAAGGTGGTTGGTTCGAATCCCAGTCTCCCATATGGTCCCCCATGCCTGCCAGGAGCTATTTCTGAGCAGACAGCCAAGAGTAACCCCTGAGCAATGCTGGGTGTGGCCCAAAAACCAAAAAAAAATTATGAAGAGCCACACAGATTAAAAAAATAAAGCCAATAACTCTCTTGTAATCAATGAGAAACCTCAGGGGTATATAGTCAGACAAAGGCTGTTTGGGGCATGGGAAGGGAAATTAGGACATGACATGTGATGCTGCCTGGGGAGATACAGGAAGAGAGCTTTAACCTTTGAGAAAACTCAGACATTTTTCAGCTCAGCCTGGTGGGAGGCAGATCTCAGAGCTCGGTCAACCAGTGCCCCCAGACTAACATCCACACATGGACTAAGTTGGCTGCATAGTGTCTAGACTTGATGCCTTCCTTCTTATCTCTCATGCTACTGGATGACACAATGGCTCCTCAGTTAAAAATGAGTTGTTAGGGCTGGAGAGCTAGTACAGTGGGTAGGGCATCTGCCTTATCTGTGGGTCACCCTTGTCTGTGGTGACCTAGCATCCCAGAGTTCTTCCAGAAGCGATGCCTGAGCAGTCAGGAGTAATCCCTGAGTACCACCGGGTGTGGTCCCAAACCCAAAACATAAAAATGAGATGCCAAGAAAAAGTGGAGTCACCCATAGAAGCGTCTCAATGTGGTTCCTTGAAAGTCCCAGTCTCATCCAGTAGTTTCTCCTGATTTGAAGGTCTAGGGGACTTGATTCCACAGCTCTCTGGGTGGCATTGAAAAACCTAATGGGCCAAATCATATATTACCTGAATTTGAATGCTGACTCTGGATTTCTTGGGGTTGTGGGTGGGGAGTGCTCACAGTGTCTTTACCATCGATTCTCAGACACCTGAGAATTGGCAGTTCAATGCAAGTGCCTGTGGATGTCCGAGGCCTGCAGTATGAAGTTTACTCAGGCCACCCCGACCATGCTGCGGGCCACCAAGGCTGCACTTGGTCATGCTGTTTCTCATCACCTTTACTCTGAGCAGGATCCCTCTCTACACAGCTTTGGGCCCGCAGCCACTCAGATCCTGTGGAGAACTCCTACTTGTATGTACACAAAGAAGCGTTTTCCTGGCATCAACCATGCTTCACTGCAGGTTGGGGTTTGCTCAGGCCATGCTAGAGCCACAGGGACCATCATGAAACCAAGCTGCTTTCCTGAAAGTGCTACAAAGCTTTATTTTGCCCACATGGCTATTATTTGCCTTTCCGTTTCCCCATGCAAAGCACTGGGGCACCTCTTATGCAATCTGCCACTGCGTGTGATGGTGTGCAGACACATTATAGACAAAGGAGGTGACATGATCTGATGGCTGGGTCCCGCTAGCACTGAAGTATGAATCACCCAGAATAGCAATGCGTGTACAGCGTACATATGAAGAGAACCACCCCACTAATCCCCAGCATGGTTTACCTGATGGTTTACGAGCAGGAGCTGGATTGCAAAAATTGGCAGAGCATGAAAGCACAGCATTCTTCTAAGACCCTGGCATGGTGTCATTCTCTCCAACAACTAGTAAGTAACCTGGCTCCTACCTCTAGAGGAAGGTAAATTCTGTGCTGCTTTTCATTTCATGAAGACAAAGTACTGGAAAGTCAGGGATAAGGTCTGAAGCACTAGGGTACTGGAGAACAGGGTACAGGACAGCACTATGTAAAGGAGGGGAAAACCACATTTCTTTTTTTTTTTTTTTTTTTTTTTTTTTTGGTTTTTTGGGCCACACCCGGTAACGCTCCGGGGTTACTCCTGGCTATGCGCTCAGAAGTCGCTCCTGGCTTGGGGGACCATATGGGACGCCGGGGGATCGAACCGCGGTCCGTCTCCTAGGCTAGCGCAGGTAAGGCAGGCACCTTACCTCCAGCGCCACCGCCCGGCCCCGATTTCTGTACATAAGAACCATTGAGTTTTCTCTCTTCACTTTTGAGTTATACTGGCAGTGCTCAGGGGCTAACCCTGTCTTCTGGAGAGGACCATACAGCATCAAGAATCAAACAAACCTGGGCCTCCCATATGCAAAGCATGAGCTTGGTCTAGCCAGCCCTCTTTTGCCCCTTTTCTTTCCACTGACTTTTCTTAAAAGGAAAATAAAAACCACTTATGAAATGGTGGAGGAAGTAAACCTTTGCATTCTGTGACTATAATTTGTTGTGTATGAATGTGCATTTGAATGTGTTTGTGTGAGCAAAAGTCAGTGAGTGTATGTCTGTGCATTAGTGTGTCTGTCTGTTGGTGTTTATGTATGTATAGGTTGCCCAGCGTATTTATGTATTACAGTGTGTCTGTGGATTAATGTGTATGTCCGTGTGAGCATAAATGTGTGTAGATTTCTCCCTTCAGTTTTCATTCCTCCAATTTTGGCCAGAAAGGGCCGATCAGAGAGAAGTTCCGAGAACTTGTTTTGATGTGGCAGGCTCAGCTTCCTGGTTTAGGTCTCCATGTACTTCTGCATGGCCTCCTGTGCACAATATAGACCTACTCCTATTCTGAATCTTAGCTGAATGGATTGGAAAACCAGAGATTCTGTGATGGAATTTACTCAATTCCAAATTTCCTCTAGAACAAATTTTGAGCTTGAGCCTCAGAAGGCTTGCAATAAGGGGTCAATGCCATCTTTTCAACTCTCGGCCAGAAGAGGGTCCCACTGCATGGAACAAGCAAGTTCACAATATAAATAATGTGTACCAAACACAGCCTCTCTCTTGTACGATGAAAATAGCCTCACTTAAACTCCCAGATTGTGAGTATAAGGTATGAGGTATCCAGTCCCTAGGTCCATCCAAGTGCTAAGGAAATGTGAGTGGTCAGCTTTGAACTAGGAAGTAGTAAAACAATCTCTCGCAGGAAATCAGGCAAATAGTTAGAATACAATGAGGACACATAGAATTGCAAACAAAACAGAAGATATGGGCATGGACCAAAAATGGTGCAGTTCAGAGGAGAGCTGGTGGGGGGTGGTAGAGGCTGCAACCAACATTTTCTTTTTTTTTTAATATTGGATTTTATTCACAATTATTATTTATGTTACCTGTTTTTGGGGGGTCACATCTGGCAGTGCTCAGGGGTTACTTCTGACTCTACACTCAGAAATCAATCCTGGCAGGCAGGCTCGGGGGACTATATGGGATGCCGGGATTTGAACCACCATCTTTCTGCATGCAAGCAAAAGCCTTACCTCTATGCTATCTCTCCGGCCCCCACAACCAACATTTTCATGTACCAGACAAACCTGGACTGTAACTTGAGAAAAAATACCTTAAATGCCTGTGTTTCTCCTGAAATAAGATGTGATATGCCATCTTAAAAATAATCCCTGCCAGGCGGTGGCGCTAAAGGTAAGGTGCCTGCCTTGCCTGCGCTAGCCTTGGACGGACCGCGATTCGATCCCCCAGTGTCCCATATGGTCCCCCAAGCCAGGAGCAACTTCTGAGCACATAGCCAGGAGTAACCCCTGAGCGTTACCGGGTGTGGCCCAAAAACCAAAAAAAAAAAAAAATAAATAATCCCATTGCCAGACTTATTACAGGGCTTTGAAGGAAAATAAATCTGAGAAAGAGACCTGGGATGAACCAGCTAGGACAAGGGCTCCTTTCTTAAGAATCATCCTATGATTTGTTGCTTATAATAATTATTGTGTCTATAACTGTGGCAATTAATGATGACTTGGGTTTAGCAGAGTCTTCCTAACTGACAAGAGCTGGCCAGCTATATTGGCCAGCTATACTCTTCTTACAACAAGTTTATGGTATGTGTGTGTATGTGCGTGTATGTGTGTGTGTGTGTGTGAATGTGAATGCATATGTGCGTGCAAGCTGGAAAGATTCACACTGTACATGCTTCCAATTAAAAATAACGACAGAGACAAATACAAGATTAATGTCATAGAAAAGAAAGTGCTGCCACCCATTCTGGGCTAAAAGGGCATGGAGCCTCAGCCTTGGCCATTATTCCCAGATGCAAAGGTCAGGAGTCGTTTGCATTTCTGGGGAGTATATAGACTTTCATTAGACCTCAACAATGACTATTGCTCTGACACCAAAATTAGTGATAAACTCTCAGAAGAAGATGATAGTCGAGAAATGGAGTGACTGTAACCTTTTCCACTATCTCTCTTCTTGGCAAAGTACAGCAGAGTCACAAGGCATAAGACGAGAAGTTTCCACATTCAACAAGAGATTACAAGATTGCTGGCTTAACTGGGTGCATAACAAATGGCTCTACCATTGCTGACAAAAAGATATCAGAGAAAAAGGACAAAGCAGCAATTAAAACATCTCATGGTCTCAGTGTGGAAGAAAGTGGGCTCACAGAATGCAGGAAGACAGGCTGACAGAATAGTGCAAAGTATTTGACATGGGAGCCTATGAACAGTTTAAAGCTTATGGTTCTGCATCAGTCACAACATGATAATCTAACTATGGAACCTCAGGAAATTTAAGTGCAAAAATATCTGGAAGGTCAGTGGACTTGCATTCAGAGAGAATGAATTCAAAACTTAATTATTGCTCAATTATTGATAAGACAGTGGATATAATGTTTTTAATCCTATATTGAGATTCCATATTCTTGGCAAAGGATAAGTCAGAATGAGCTGAAGATCTGTGGGGTGAAGAGCCCGGTGGGGATTAAATGTGAAAAAAAGATAAAAAGTTCCTTGTAAATAAATCAAGTACAACTTAAATAGAAACTCGGAGAGTTATTACTATTAGATAATAACAGCTACTCTGAGGTAATCCCTATTCCTATATACCCCGAAGCAATACTGTTTTTCTGTGTTTGATTCTCTTGGAAGAGTTTTCTATCATTGCTGATTAAATAGTATGTAGGAAGTGCTGTACCTCCAAGTATCAAGGCATGTTAATCTATCAAAGGAAAAGTAAACCAAGGCACAAAGCACAAGCACAAACATGTGACAGAGTATGGCCTTGGGTAGCTGGGTACCAGCCACCAAATTAGCAACTTGTAACCCTTCAGCTAAGCTTCCTAGCAACAGATAAAGACAAATAACAAATACTTAGGATGATAATCCCTGAAAGCATTATAACATTAGATTGTGACACTGGTTTTTTTTTTCAAGTGTATTCTAGTAAAAGGTGTTTAACATGGAAAATCTGATGTTTGAACCTATCAAGATGAGAAGATGAAGCAGGAATGACTATTCCTGTGAATATTCCAAGTGTTTGTCCCATTGCTTATTTAGTTTGTAGCATCAGTATCCTGGAACACAAAATTACCCTATATAGTAATATGAGTTTTCATTCAAACTTTCTGAAACTGAGCCCTGTGAATAGGTTTGGGAAAGCTGCTTAGATTTTGAGCATAGAATGTCAACCTTAAAATAGTTGACTCAAGCTCAGGGGCTGGGCAGGTCACAGATGACCATGTTCAGCTGACCATGTTCGCTGACCATGTAGCACTGGCTCCTGGTGCTGTCTACTTTATTGGCTAGCATACAGTTCATTGATAGCTTAAACTTTGGTAAGATGTGGAGAAATCTGTTCTTTAGAGATTCCTGCAATGCTGAGTATCAAAGGAATGCAATGTGTCCGGGTCTTTTATGGTGCAAGCTTGAGAGAAACACAGTTTAGCTGACCAGCTAAAATTTAGGATCAACATTTACAGTAATATGAAAACCACATGACAGGTGTCTCAGGCGCCTGCATGACTTCTGACTCATCTCCTAGGTGCTGATTTCCACAGCTACATGGAACCAGACTGAGTGGATAAGCCACACGCCTCAAGATTTCCCCCTCGGACAAGTACAATTCTCTGTCTTCCTCTGACAAAAGGAGCCCATGCTTTGATATAAGAGCTTTGTGTTTGCTTTTACTTTGGGGGGGGACTATACTCAGATGTACTCAAGACTTATCTTATTACCAAGATGTACTCAAGACTTATCCTATCACCAATCACCACTGATGGTGCTTGGAGGTCCATTTGCAATTCCAGGGATTGAACTGGGATTGGCCACAGGAAAGGCAAGCACCTTCCCTGGTTTACTATCTTTCCTAACTAAGATAGTAACTTTCCTAAGAAAGTTGCATTTTCATCAGGTTTTCTAAAATTTATTGTCTCTGCCCTCTAATATATTCCTCTCCCACCTCAAGTTGAAAAGCAGAAAATTACCTCATGGGGCCTTCGGAAACAGCAACACCCAACATGAAGGCTAGAAACTGTAGATACAATTAGATTTGTGTCTCTTTCACTCATGGGGTAGGTAGACTGAGGCAAAGTCTTCTAGAACATAAAATGTGTGGGTTTTTTTTTTTTTTTACATCTTATGGTTTATGTCTCTGCAATGCTGACTTACAGAAAAATTACTCATGCATTACATTTGAGTTCAACCAAATAAAATAAAGCTAAAATACTGAGTGAGGAATGGCCTAGGAGATGTAGATATTCATCAGTACTACATGACTCTTAAAAATAGACTAGATCCCTCTCCACAAGAGCCCCAACACCAACTTAGGAAGGAAGATATGGGAAATGGAGAGAAGAGTTCAGGAGAAACCATGTTTTATGTATACCAAAGCCACTGCTAAGGGATACAACAGTTTTTTTGTTTTTTTGTTTGTTTGTTTGTTTGTTTGTTTTGCTCTAGAGCCTTGGAGCACTTAGTATTGGATCTCAGTCTTCTAGAAAAACTCCCAGTATCTTCACATGGCTGTTGACCCACTGACCTATGAAGACTGAAAAGTCTATGCTGGGGAGGGTGTATATAATAGAGCACATGTCTAGCATGTGTGAGCTATGAGTTTGATCCTTGGTGCCACTTGTTATACTAGCACTATTGGATTTTGCCTTGACAACCTTGGTGTACTACTTTGCTCAGTTTGAACACTGACCTACAGAGTACACATGGCCCAGAATGGAGATAGAGATTCCCGTAGTTCAGATTGCTGACCAGTTGCCTGTAAGTAAGGTCTGCAGGTATGTTTCCTGAACAGGATCTTTTGGGGCATAGCCATGCCTAATTTAGAGCATCACCAACTATAAAAATTATTTTAGAAATAGAAAGGTCTTTAGATGTTATCAAAATAGTAGCTGGGCACAATGGGTTTTTAGATATTTTTAAAATCACCCCATGTGCTGTATCTCTAACCTCAGGTGAACAAGTCTGAATCAAGACTGTGTATGAAATAATCCAGATCAGGTTCAGGATGAAAAAGGTATAGTCTGGTAGTCTTCTACTTTGTATCTCTCTCAACCTGCCTGCCAGAACTCTTTTTATTGAATACAGAGACCACACCCAGGTGGGGTAGTAAGTACATTGTAAGAGCAGATAGCTCAGGCTATCCTGATCCTGTCTTGCCCAGGTTTACATATAAGACAATCTTTGTTTTGGGTGAAACCAACTTGTAAACAAACAGATACAAAGAAACCAGGGATGATATTTGTTTGGGGTAAAATAAGGTATAACTTAATAATTATTGATAAAAAGGGAATTGGTACTTTTACAACTTGAAAAAAAAGCAGATTACAAATTTTGCAGAGTATATAGAACAAGGGGAAAATAAAAGGTGGATGGTAAGATAGATTTGGCCAGAAATTTCTATGTTTACTTTTCAAGAACCAGAGAGTCTGAGCAAACTTTTCTCTTGCCTTGAAAGAACACTTGGGGAAGGAACATCTTAGAGGTGGAGGAAGGAAAGTGAGAGATGCTGTTCTGAATATAGATGAGCTCAGGAGAAAGTTGGGATGATAGGGAGAGAAACTGGATAAGCTTAGAGCAAATCTGTCCTAAGTGGAAGTAGAAGGGAAAAGGAAAGAAATTTGGAAATGGAAAAGAAAATCTTTGTCATGTCTGGGTAGGAGATATGAACACAAAGTATTCATTTTATGATTTCATTCATTCATTCACTTATTTATTCTTCATTCAGTATAGATTAAGTGGGACTACATCCATGGATAAATGCTGGTGTCACAGACAGAAAAGTTGAAAAGACAGTATCATAAAGGTGGGGTCAGAGCCAAGATGAATGGAAAGTTAGAGGCATGGGATACAGTGTGACACACACAGAATGCATCAGGGAGAGCTTTCCAGATATACTGTATAGATGTATCTCCAGAGAGGACAATGTCACAGAGAAGCCTGACACAGAAATTGTCTTTGCAACAGCACCCAACATGGAATCCAATGCATCCCAAGGTAGTCTTTGCCCAACAGTCTGGTAACATCAGATGCCAGACACTAGGTGATCAAACAATGGTCACTGATGCTTCCGGCTGGGTATCTGTAGCAGAAGGGAGCCCACTTTCTTTCCAGCATAAGCCGAGGGACTCAGCTGGCTTCCAGGCACAGTGCAATTAATGCAGCCAAGGAGTTGCCTGCCTGGCTGTGGAAGCCCTGGCAAAATGGCACCCAGGTGCTCACACTCAGCTACTGGCTTGGGCGACATAGCCTGCTGGAGTGTGTTGACAGCTGCAGGAAGACACACTCAGTGTGGAACATGATTAAGTAAGATAATTACCACCAAGTAGAAACTAGCAGAGAAGAATAGCAACAGCATTGGGTTCACCAGCTCAGCCTCCCAGTGTCTCCCCTTCATGGGTCTAGTTTAGAGTCATGTAGGCAGAGGTTTCAAGGCTTCCTGAAATGCATGGAGGGTGATGAAGGACCTTGAAATCAGAGAATATGGGGCTTGTACAGCAAGGCTGGAGATTTTCTGACCTTGGAAAAGTTTCTTAGCCTCCAGTACATGTGTTCTTCTTAGGGCCTGGTTGTTGTGAAATGCCTTGAAGGCTATTGTAATATGGATATCACCATGGAAGGGCAGGACAGAGGACTAATAACTCTCCACTGCTCAGGATCATTAAAATCTGCCCTAATTATGCTTAGAAGCTTGAAGACAAATACTGTGTCCATCTCCAAAAACAGTCACAGTGGTCTTATTGTAATCACAGCAAGGTGCGGTTCCCTGCTGATTTTTGAAAGGTCAAATAATCCTCAATGTTTGCACCCTTCAGATTAAACACATCCCCTATGTTCCATATACTTGGTACAGAGCTGTGCTCATGTGGCCTTGCTACACCACTGCTTCACAGCAGAGGCAACAATGACTGCAGCTGAATTACATCAGGACCTTGTAAGAAGCTCAGTGTTGAGGCTAATCCTACCATATCTGAATCTTTGATTTACTAAGATTCATGACCACATTCAGGTTGAGCTTAAACTTGATGGGATAGGGAAGAGAACACTTCATGCATATGGGATTTTCCTGCAGAATTCAACTCTTCCTGCTGATGTTTTCTGTTTCCAGAAGGATAGGCAAATGAATAAGACAAGGCAGAAGTTTCTACCCTCTCTTCAACTCCATAGTGGACCAGCATAAATTTTTATGAGCTCAGAGGTATATTTTCATGTTTCTATCACTGACATCTAAATCTTTCAAAGAAACCACAATCTGGACCCGGAATAGAATTATGTGCCAAAATGCCCCAGGACATTTCATTGAAATGTGACTGGACATATGGGAAATTGGTCAGATGAGAAATATCAGGAGGCTTCTCTCTTGAGGTTTTGAGTTTTGTGTTGCACATTCAAAGCCTCCAGGTTGAGAGTAAATGAGTCATGTTCAGATAAACATACATTGAGATAGGGACTGAAACCAAATCTGTGTTCTCAAACCATTTGAAATGTGTTGATCATTGGTTGAGGTTTGCTGTACGACCCAATCCAAAAGTGTATAGTCATTTCTCTAATAACAGATGCATACTTGCTCATCAATGGAAAAATCTAAGAGAAACATCAAAGGTCAAAAGTTGTGAGAAGGTAGACACTTTCAAGATGGTGCCAAACCTCAAGCTTCCAATAATACAGGCCACAAACAAAGCTTGTGAGGAAAATAGGAGGTTTAGCCCAACATCCATTTAACTCAACATCTATTTATCCCAATATCTATCACAAACAGACGTATGTTTTATTGCCCTTTAAAATGGTGGAATTTGCTAGCGTTAAGGAAAGCAAGCAGCTCAGCAGTATCTGCTGTCCCAGAAGAGGACAGACTATCTACGGTAGCTAAAACTGCAATTCATATCCTGGTCCAATAAAGATACATGGTTAGTGTTGAAATCTAAGGAAAAAAAACAAAGTTCCTCATCTTTACCTTATAAATTCCCTAAATTTTGTAACATATAAATAAATATATCAGTTTTAAGTAAAACACTCAACAAGGCTGCTACAAATACCAAAGCTATTAACTCACTGTAGTTACTAGACATACCCAATAGAGTATTATGTGGGGTTGTATTGGGTACTTAATATTCATGGGTTATTCCCACTTTTGTCCTCCACCTCAACCTTCAGCTTTTTCTTTTTTTTTATTGTAAGAATTTATTCAAGAGACAAAATTGATTAACATATTGAGGTAAACTAACATAACATAACAGATAATATAATTAATATAATATAATAATACATGTAAGTCAAAGAAAGTTTCTGATTAAAACACAATTTTTTATCATAATGGCTTACATATCTTTCACAGTAGTATTTTAGGTACATATTAACATTGAATCAGGGGAATATCCATCACCAAATATGTCCTCCTCCATCCCAGTTTTCTTTCTGCAACCCATATACCCCACCATCACCCCCAGGGCTGCTAGAGTAGGTGGTCCCTTCTTTGTCTAGCTTACTATTAGTGATCCTATATCTTTTTGGTCCTGGTACCCTCCCTTGTTTCCCCCTCTATTTAAGAGGCGGAGCTAGATAAATTGAGTTATGTGGTTTTGTTTGAAGGAAAGAAAAGCAATAGATTGGGGTACAAAAGAAGAAAAAGAAGTCAAATATGCTGAAAATGGGCAGAGTCCTTCTAGAGGCTTTCAACCTCAGTTTGAGAGGGGATGTGAAAAAGGTAATTGAAACACCACAACAATACAGAAAGAAATATCAAATTAAATATCCAGTGAGCACTACAGCAATAAAGACAAGCACCACACAATAGTCTCGGTTCTGAAATCAAATCATGCCAAAGTGAAAAAAGAAAGAGAAAGATAAGATAAAATAAAATAAAATAATATTGGAGACATCAACTTTTATCTCAACACCAAAATAAAGACATCAAAACATCGATCAATCGATAAATAAATATGTGGAAAAATGATTGTTTTGTGCTTTATACAGATGACTATATACAGATGACTGGTTGTTACAACCAGGACTAGAAAGTACGCATCCTGGGACCAACAACAACAACAACAAAAAGCTCTAACCTAGCTTTTGGTCTACGATCTGTTCAACAAACAAGATCTCCAATTCCAGAGGTCTGACTGAGACAACCGCAAGTGAATGGGTCTTCCAGAACATAACGAAAGACTCTATCCCAGGCTCCATCCTAGGAGCAACATAATGACAAAGAACACCAACTACAGAAGATGAATTAAAACAACACTGAAGAAGCAGAACTGCTAGAACCACAAAGAAAACCTTCATCAAAGCTCCATTTCTTTTTTTTTTTTTTTGGTTTTTGGGCCACACCCAGCGTTGCTCAGGGGTTACTCCTGGCTGTCTGCTCAGAAATAGCTCCTGGCAGGCACGGGGGACCATATGGGACACCGGGATTTGAACCAACCACCTTTGGTCCTGGATCGGCTGCTTGCAAGGCAAACGCCACTGTGCTATCTCTCCGGGCCCAAAGCTCCATTTCTTGAGCTGCACAGTCACCAAGATCTCTAGATACAGAGGTCTGATTTTACCATCCATGACAAAGCAGAAGTCTTCCATACACCACAAAAGCACCTAGGGGAGAGTAAATGATCATGCAAGGAGTCTATAGTTAATCCCATGACAGTATACTTCAGGGGTGGAGAAACCCTGTATCTCCTAGGCCAAGGGAATTCCATCTATAATATCCCCAATAATTACTGTGCCTATGCAGGGGGAAAAAGAAAAAAAAAAGCCTTTTCTTTTAAAATACTTTGTGGTTATATACTGGTCACCCAAAATCTGTGAGGTCTGGGGCAGGTGATTTTTCTCTTCATGATCCTATTGTATTCCAATGGGAAGTAAGAGGAATCAACCACCACTGTGGAAAGAATGCCCATTAATAATGATGTACATCTAATCCTTAGGGATATCCTTAACAATGAAGCTTCAAGTTGAGTCCCTGAAAAGATTTTCAGTATTAACAATGAAACAAATCCCTTGAGATATCATTCACTGGAGCTGAACATACACATCAGAGCTGATAAAGAGGTCTCCTTCCTACCCAGAGCAGAGCTGGCTTAGGGACAAGTATATAACTGAGGGGGGAAAAAGTCCCTGTCTCTCTATTTTTAGAAAACAGCTCTCACTATAGAATTTGGGTATGTATTCACATTCAATGGTTAACATGGGTAAAGTCTTCTATTGTTTAAAAAGGTTTGTCATAAATATCAGCTTTTGGGGTCCTCAGAATTACCGAGTGGGAAGTTAAAATGTGCTATTGCGGGACTGAAGAGAAAGTGCAGGCACTTGCCTTGCATGTGGCCAACTCTAGTTCAATCTCAAATGGTCCCCTAGCACCATTAGGAGTGAACCATGAGTCCAGAAACAGAAGGAAGTTCTAAACATATCCAGGGCTAGCCTAAAAGTTAAAATAAATGAGTAAATAAACAAAACAAAATGTGCCACTGCTAGTACTGGGTGGCACAGAAACAGTACCATTGTGTTCATGGTAAGCAAAAGGCAGTTCTTAGAATATCAAATAATTTTAGAAATGCCAAGGGTGGAAGCACCCCTCTAATATATCTTTCCCTTTATGCAATTTGACCTTGTATGTGTTAGAGTCCCTGCATCTAAGAGAGCATACAGAAAGGCACAGCACTGAGATTTAAGGCAACAAGAGGAACAAAAGAAATTCTAGGTCACTTAGCTCTCCACAAAGATATACCAAGGTTCTCTCAAACTAGGTCCTAAGTTTTAGCATAAAGGAAAATAATTTGTGGAAATGACAAACCTTAAGTTCAAATTTTGTTTACTCTATATTTTATCCTCCACCATCACTAACATAAAAGACAATTAGTTCAGAGTGGTAGGAAAATGTTTTCTATGAGTAGATTTCATGTGTTAATCTTGACACTCTTGACATTCTAGGTCCTCTTGACACTCTCCAAAACATTTTCTTTTCTTTTTTTTTCTTTTTTTGGTTTTTGGGCCACACCTGGCAGTGCTCAGGGGTTACTCCTGGCTGTCTGCTCAGAAATAGCTCCTGGCAGGCATGAGGGACCACATGGGACAACAGGATTCGAACCAACCACCTTTGGTCCTGGATCGGCTGCTTGCAAGGCAAATGCCGCTGTGCTATATCTCCAGGCCCTCCAAAACTTTTCTAAGCTAGTGAACAGTGTCTACAGGGAAGTCTTTGATACTAAGAATGCCTCCTCTAAGAATGTCACTTCTAAGTTTGGCCATCCATCCCTTCTCCCAGAACTAGAAAGTAGAAGAAAAATGGACAGAAAAACCAAAATTGAGCGTTTTTCAAGTTTTTAGATTTTATACATATACACACATAAAGGCAAAGATGACAAAAGAAAGTTAAACCGACCAACACAGAAAATCAATGCTCTAATTGGGAGAGGGCCTTGTTTGAGGTCCTGATTATAAATTCCAATCTCAGACCATTGATTATAAAATCAGACACTGATGAGGAACATGTAGGAACAGGTGGAAAGTGATGTGCCAGACACTATAGGAACTAGTCAGTGCAACTTCTCTTCCTAAAGACTATAACTCTAACAGTGATAAGAAAAGCCAGGGAAAAGTTTGGCAAGCAAGAAAAGAAACCAACAGATGAAACTTGTGTGAGTTTTCATGAGTCGATTTCAGAAAAATCCCAATAGTACCACATCCCTTCCAAATGCCTGTTCAGAACAGCTTTGTGAAGGGGGAGTGAGGACAGTAGGGCTCTGACTAGATTCTGAGGTCGGAGCCTTAATTAGAGTCACAGTTGTATTGTACGTCTATTTGTGTAACTGTTCAATTAGTAGTGTAACAGCTGGGACAGAGCGCTTAATGAGCTTTTAGTGTCATGATGCTTCAAGGCAGCCTTTTCCTTGGTTATTGTTATTATTAAGCTTTCATATGGGTCTTTCCCTCTCTCTAATGTGATTACAGATCTCCCTTCTGACAGGTTGAAATGCAAGGGGAGGGGGTGTCTCTATCGAATGCCAAGTCTGAGAGCTGGGCTGGATCTTTTCTCAGCATCCTTATGATTCATAAGAAAATATTTGCCAGGCTCTACCCTGTTGTCACCACAACTTTAGGAAAAGTTGAGATCTCAGGACCAACACAATGGAGGAAATGAAAATTTGGGGTAATGAAGTGGCCTTCTTGATAGAGTCTGACAGAGGAACCGAGGAGTCCCATTTTTAGGAACAAACCCATTAAGATGTGTAAATATGTCCTAGAACACTACTTTTAACACTCTAGTTTATTCAAGACACCCAGTGGAATAATTTCATTTAAAAGGGAGATAAACCAGTGCTCAGGGCACACTTTCATGTGCAGAGACAGAAGTTCAATCCCCCAAGCACCAATGAATGTTCTAGAGCACCAGTGGTGTGGCACTCAGGGCATCTAAAGCTGCTGGAGTGGTTCTTATGGTCCTTGGCTCCACAGGCCAAAGGAGCATTGCATCTTCATGCCTGAGAATTCAGTATCAGGAGGAGTTGGTGAAATATTTATTGCCTGAAAGGGGCCCTGAGTTTTTTGAGCTCTGCATCCTCTTTCCACAAGTAGTTCCCTTCCAAAGCCAGTGTTGTGTTGGTATTAACAGATGCTGATTTTTTTTTCCTCTGTCCTTTTTTCATTTACTACTTAGACTTGGTACGTTAAAGATGAAATTACATGTTATGCTACATTAAAAAGAATAAAATTTGAACACATCATTATTTAAGCAAACCCAATTAATGGAATCACATATACTTATAAGTGGAATGGTGTTCTTTTTTGTTTATTTCAGGAAAAGACTCTTTGTCTCAGTTCCCATATATGTATAATTCTTACAGAATTGGTGAGGACATCCAATGAGATAATACAAGAAAGTTGTTGAGCCTCATGTGTGGCAGACGATAACAACCAGCACAAGATACCTTTGTTTTCTTTTAGTTATCACTAAAGGATGATTAGAAAGTTGTGTGTAACAACATGCCAGAGCGATTTTTATATTTGGTAAAGAAGGTGAGAGGATCTGGCAATACTAGGTAGTGTGCATGCTAATATTTTGAAATTATTTGAAAGAAAGAAAATATTAATGTCAGATCTTGTTTAATGACTGTTGAGATAAAATAATTATCCCATTATAAATTAACAATTCAATTCATCTATGTGTGTTATTGACTGTCTAAAGAATAAATTGCCCTCAAATATTCTCTTCAAAATCCATTTATTGCCCAAGACAAATTTAAGGGTAGTGTCACCGTTTGAAAAATGTTATTTTATTGGTCATAATTTTTCATGGTTTGAACAGAAACTCGATGAGAGTCCAACACAGCAAACGTCCTTCATGTTGCTATCCTTTCTCTTTCTTTAATGCTGTATTGTCTTGGGACCACTCTCAGTATGATTTATTTGTCCCTGGGCCAACAGAAGGTTCCATGTAGATGAATGTTTGGCTAGTTGAAGAAAAATGGAAATGAAACCTGCAGGCTTACTTATTTAGTGGAAAGAGCAAAGTAACCGAGGCACATTATATCACCCTACAGACTGCATGTGTGTTCTATCAGGAAGGTGGAAGGCAAGAGGACAGTAGGAGAATTACTTGGGTTTCTCAGTGCTGGCTCTTGTGCTCTGTACTTTATATATGTTTATTTCCTCAGTAACTACAATAGAACAGCAAAGTTTAGGTCAAAAGATGTGAGGTCAGATGTGTTCAGATAGTGCCAAGCACAACTTGGATCAGGTTTGTTCCAAACATGGTTGATTAAAAATGACTATGATAAGTGCTAGTATTATCTAAATGTAGTTTTATCTCATCTCTTCCTGCAAGGAGCAGTGTTATGAATCTTCTTCCATGGCGAAGTTGATGTGGTGGGGAGGAAATAAGAGGTTAGACAAACTCCAGGCAACATGAATGAAGGTATGTTTCAATTCTGGTTCTCACACGCACAGTGCAATGTTCTTTCAACCAGCCCACAATTCTAGTTCTTAGGGATGAAGCAGAAGCTGTGAAGACGGATGAGAAGACCCAGACATAGGACTGGCAATCAACATAACTGGGTTTCAGCCCAGCCTATAAAAATGACTGCCTATGCCCTGGCCCTTCACTTCCTGGCACGTTTGTTTCCTCATCTATCAAATGAGGAGGTTGAACGAGAAGATCTCCAAGGTCCATTTCAGCTTGAACATTCCATTATCCTATTATCTTTGTGCTCTGATAAGTAGAAACATGTAGCCCTGGGCTTATTAATATTAACTAGGGCAAACAAGTGAAATTACTTTATGAAAATAGAGCTGGGGTTGCTGCTTGGAGCCAAGTCTGTCTTAGGAGACTCACTCTAAGCACTGGTAATGGGATTGCTGATGGCTCCTTGGCTAGAGCCCATGAATGCCTTGCAGTTTGACATTCCATTTTCTGCCAAGGGAGAGTATCTGCCACAGACCCAAGAAATGTAGGCCCAACACAGTTTAAGTGAAAGAAATAAATCGAACTGACCACATCCCCATCCATCTCCTTCCCCAGCTTGTTAAGTCTCGTTTAATCCAGATAATTGGTTATTTATTTCAATTTCGGGAAATTTCTGGCTATAAGGGGTGTGTATAGACTTTCATTTGTAGTCTGATATTTCTGTATTTAGAGTCTGAGGTCTTTAAGGAAGATCCTTTGTATTGGTTGGGCATATTTTATACTTTGAGGAGGATAGAGCTAGAAGATCATAGGCTATGTGTTTGATCTTAACTACTCTCTTAGCCAAGTTTATTTTAATATTCTGCTCTTGATATTAGGAAAAACTCCTGCAAAAACAGTTGTGCTAAGTATATTGATGTATAACCTATGTCCTCTAATAATTTTGTTCAGATGGGCTGGAGCGGTGTCTCAGCAGTAGGGCATTTGCCTTGCAGACGGTTTAATCCCCTGATGTCCAATATAGCCCCCCAAGCCACGAGCGATTTCTGAGGACATAGCCAGAAATAACCCCTGAGCATCATCAGGTGTGGTACAAAAACCAAAAAAAAAAAGAAAAGAATTTTTCTCAGACAATAGCCAAGTCAGTGCCTCAATGTTCCCTTTATGAATACTTTTGAGAGACTTAATTTAAGGAACATAGTTACCCCATTCTGACAATCATTTTGTTAATAACAAATGTGAATAATTGGTGTCTTACCTTCTGTTTTGGTTCTAAGGAAGTCTAGGTCAAATATTGAATTACTAGATATAATCTATCCTTATTCCATATGATTTATAGAGCAGATTATTTTATTTTTGGTTCTAATAGTTGTCTACTTTATTTCAGTTCTCTTAGTTCTCTAATTTATATTTTGTTGTTGTTGCTAATAAGCAGCAATATAATATATAGAGAGCTCTTTTTAACATGTCCCAAATATTTAAAATCAGTTAAGCTATTTAAAAGTGTTATTGCGTTGAACTTCAAATGCCAATAACTAGATATGAAATTTAGCAGGTGCTCAAAAAAATCGCATGAGACACAATTCATCTTATGAAGAAGCAATTGGTGATGAGCCTAAACTAGTGTACAGAGATGTGACATGGATGTCTGCACACCTGAAACCTGTTAAGTGTGATAAATCAATGTTACCCAAATTACAAAAGAGAAAGAAAAGAAAAATAAGTTTCTTCATTTGATAGTGAAACTAGAGAACTTTATGTTTCCTGTCACATTTATCTGTGAAGAAACCCGTAAAAACACTCGGGCCAACCTAGCCTCAGTTTAACTATAAAATGAGAATTGTAATATCTCCCTTTAAAGATGTTGTGAATAGCATATAAACACAAGTCATGTCCTGAAGTTCTTAATGCCATACAAAGATGACATGTAGAGTGAGGGTTTGTAAAAAGCAGCAATTATTAAAGACAACTCATGCCTTGAAAGCTGCTTTATTGACTAAGTTCACTTCCAAATCTGACCATTTTGTTTAGCTAACAAGCTCTTCCATGAGAAAGGAGTTCCATGGGCAAGGAGTTTTAGAACAACCCAATTTACATAGCTTCTGTGAGGGAAAGGTAAAAATCAGTTGAGGGACTGAAACTTTAAGGCTTCCTCCAGAGTTAGTGAAATTTGAGTTTCAAATTAATTCAACCTGATGCTGAGTAAGAGTTTGAGGGAAAGAACAGCATCAGTTTATCAGAAATTTCCTCCACTTTCATGTGTAAATTTCATCTAGGACCTTGTCAATTGGATAGTAAAATATTTTCAAGGCAGAGACATCCAGGAAGGGGAGAATTGAGAAAACATCAGAGAGTGCTGCATGCCTTGCTATCTAGAAGGAAGTACAGAGTTTCATCCACCCATGGCTTGCCAAACACAAGTTGACAATTCAATCATTTCCACTGAGTTCCATATAGGACATTTTGGATGAAGCTTTCCAGAATGCATGCCAAACTCAAAATGATGACTGTTCCCAATTCATTTTTTTATTTAATGCATTTTTATTTTAACAACTTTAAAATGGTATTGCATAGAGGAAATATAATTTGAGACTAGACAAAAGCCAATTAGGTCAATGTTGTTAAGAAATCTAGATTCTAACATTTTTCTTTTCTTCCTTTTTATAATTATCTTTATTTAAACACTGTGATTACAAATATGATTATAGTTGTATGATTACAGTCATGTAAAGAACACCCCCCTTCACCAGTGCAACATTCCCACCACCAATTTCCCAGATCTTCCTCCTCCCCACCCCCCACATCTGTACTCGAGAAGGCTTTCTACTTCCCTCATTCATTCGCATTGTTATGATAGTTTTCAGTGTAGTCATCTCTCCAACTGCACTCATCACTCTATGTGATGAGCTTCATGTCATGAGCTGCACCTACCAGCCCTCATCTCTCTTGTCTCTGAGATACTGTTAAAATGTCTTTTATTTTTCTTAAATCCCATAGATGAGTGAAACCATTCTGCATCTTTTTCTCTCCCTCTGACTTACTTCACTCAGCATAATAGATTCTATGTACATACATGTATAGGAAAATTTCATGACTTCATCTCTCCTGATGGATGCATTGTATTCCATTGTGTATATGTACCACAGTTTCTTTAGTTTCCCATTTCATTATTGCCCCAAATCAGAATCACTTTTTATGCATCCCTATTATTCTACAATATCTGGATTAGGAGTGTCCTTCAGAAAAGGTGTTACATCTAGGAAAAATATGGTCATAAAATTGAAAATCCTCAGCATGTCCCAGTAAATATTTTCCACTGAATAATGGCTGAGTCAAGTAGTGAGATGGGAAAGAATGGATAGATGGGAAGTTCTCTAAAAAGACAAAGGCCAAAAAATAGATTCCAGGATTTTAAAGATGAAATTTATTTTTCCATGAAAATTTCTGTCTATGACAGAACACAGGGTCACAGGTGAGCCCCCAGAAAATCTCCTGTGGAAGTGGGAGGGTGCACCTACCTACCTTGGTCTAAATGGAGAAGAAAGGACTGGCTCCATAAAGACGGGAGGGAAGGCATTTTGGCATTCTATCCTGAGATCACTCAGGACTGGAGCTGGAAACAGGAAAGACCCGTTGTAGCGAAGAGGAGAGACATGGGAAGGAAAGGAGACTCAAGCATGTGGCTGGTCACATATCAGGCATTACAAAAGCCAGTTAACATTTCAAGTTGCCTCAGCTGCTCCCTGGTTTTACACTAAGGATTTATACTAAGCTTTTATATAGAATACCTCCACCCCCTCCCCAGCCTTCCATAGAAAAAGATATTAAAAGTCAAGGAGGAGATCAGACTTCTCTTCCCCTTGGAGAACCATCACATGAACAAAAAATTGCATAGCTGATGGTGGTCTGAGTAGAAGGCTCTGATATCAATGTCATTCTCCTTTGGGCCCTGCTGGCTGTTTTATGTATAGCTTCCAACCTCTCTGAATCTCAGAGACAGGAGATAACCAGGCTAAGACTTAATGTGGGGCTCTGAATCTGTAGCAGTGTCAAGATGTGACATTGGGATTCTTTATCCCCACCTATTTTATTGGATCCTCCATTACTTAAAGCTCATAATAATTGATTAGGCCAAAAGCAAGCTCTCCAGGAACTGGTTTGTGCAATGATGACATTAGAATTCAATCAGGCTTCTGACCAGGGCTTCCCACTAGCCATGATTTCATCCCAGTGGGATAAGCAAGTTTCAAGTTATTCTGTCACTAGCTTTGTAGCTGAATATGGACATCAGGTGCTATTTATTGAGATATTTATTGATCTGTATCATGTGCCAAAGAGCATAGGTGGTGCTGTGGAGAGCTACAAAAAAGTTAAATAAAAAAATGAAATTCAGGGCCCGGAGAGATAGCACAGTGGCGTTTGCCTTGCAAGCAGCCGATCCAGGACCAAAGGTGGTTGGTTCGAATCCCGGTGTCCCATATGGTCCCCCGTGCCTGCCAGGAGCTATTTCTGAGCAGACAGCCAGGAGTAACCCCTGAGCACCGCCGGATGTGGCCCAAAAACCAAAAAAAAAAAATTAAATTCACAGAGATGAGATGGAATGTGAAAGCTGACACTGACTTCTGTAACTGGAGAATGCATTGTGCATTTACGAATCACATAGTTTGGCATGGAGGATCAAGCAGAAACACAATATCTTTATCCTACAAGTGTCTCCCAGCTTGCATGGGACAAGAAGTTCATCTGGTCCTTAGTGGAAGCAAAAGAAGCAAGAGAAGCTAGCAGGAATAGAGTGGAAGCAATGAGACAAAAATAGGGTCTTTCATCAGCAAGTGAATGTCTGGAGAGTTAAGTAAGCCTTTTGTGAATGATCAAGGTGATCAGTTTGTGACTGGAATGCTGTTTCAAATACTTCTGTATGGGTATTTGCTTAGGTGTCCCCAAAACCAAAGACCTTGGCAATGATCTGGCATATTCATAAAGCCACCCAGTACTCTTGTTCACAATGGATCTGCATATGTCATGGAAGCCAAAGCTGCTGTTCACTAGTCCCATATTGGTCATTTCATAGTTGGTCCACTGTCCCCCTTTTGACAATGGATAATGTCTATCTGGACTCTGGGTGGGAGGGAAGCCCCAATCATTTGATTCTCTTTCAAAATAACAATGTGATCAAAGGCCAAGAAGTATCAGTAAAACAATTCTCTAGCTCTCTAATAACTCCAGATAGTTCTGATTGGGGGTTGAGGACACACCCAAAGGTACTCAGGAGTCACTCAGGGGACCCTATGGTGCTATGGATCATTCCTGGGTAGGCAGCATTTAAGAAAATCTCCATATCTGCTGTACTATCTCTCCTGCCTCTCCAATTATGGTGACTTTTTTGAATATTCCAATATTCAAGCAGGAAAAAAATACACTATTCTAGGAGAGCACAGCTTAAGTGAGAACCTTTAGAAACTACTTATCAAGATAAGCACTGGAAATGATAATAAGAATGAACTTGAGTGCATCTACATTCTGGTATAGAAAAGGATATGGGTTTGGAAGACTCAGGCCACAGATTTTCATTTCCCAAATAACATTCCAGCAGTAGATCAAATGTGGATTTTTCTTTTTTCAAACCACACCAAAGTGCACACTTATTCAGAGGATAAAGCTCTTCAAAAAGAGTTAAATGTATTTGGTAACTTCTTTATAAGTATTTTGAAACTTTGCTGTCAAATTTGATGTTTAGTTTACAATTCAAGATATATACAATAATGACCCTCATTGAACCCCTATCCAGGCATGATTAAGGAACTTGAAGAACAACATGAGGTTGGAAGTACATTAGAAGCACCATTAAAAGCCTGAGTACTGTAAGTAGGATGCTTGTCTTACATGTGGCTTACCTAAGTTCAATCCCTGGCACCAAATGGTCTCTACTGAGCCCCATTAATTACTATTAATCTTTGAGCACAGAACCAAGAGTTAAACCTGAAGTCTGAAAACTGCCAGGTCCTCTACTCTTCCCTCCAAAAAATAGTAACACCATTTGTTTCAGGCTAACATGACATTCATCAAATAAATATGACTAAGACAGTTTTTGATGCAGCCGATTATTTTTCACAATATTAAAACCATTCAGCCTAGGACAATTGATAACAGAATGTTACACTAACATCCCAAAGACTGACCGGTGTTTCTAGTTTAAGAGAAAATTCCTTCTCTTTACATAAGTGGGTCCCCAATCCAGCTTCTCTGATTCAAAACTTCTTACACAGAGTAAGTCAAGTTCCAGAGTTATTTAATTCCACAGTAATTAAGAGTTCTCAAGATGCTATGCAACAAATATATGTATGTATGCAATTCAGTGTGCTGGGCTAGGTGCTAAAACAGGAAAAGACTAAGGTCAAAAGTGTGCAAATCCAAATCTAGTTTGGTCTTTATATGACACGCCAATGTTAATTTATGGATTTTGTTCAAGAAATTATAGTTATGTAAGTCCTGATGGAACCTGAGAGAACAATAGAAATTTTTGTTCAACTCTGTAACTTTCTGTCAATCTAAAATGATTTAAGAATAAACGGCAAATGTTATGGCTGAATGTAGGCTTTATAGAGTAACTCACAAACAGGGTTCAAAAAGATTTACATGGAAAGACAGTGTGACAGGCAAGAAAGGCACAGCTTAGTAAAACAGAGCATCATATCTGTGCCCAGCCTCCAAGAGTAGTTGGTCAATAACAACTATTTAACATGTATAATGCACATTTGCATATGTAAATAGTTCTGTGTGATGAAAGCCAATTGCAGAGAGGCTTTGGAAAAGTCACTGAAGATTCAAAGGCACAAGACACTTGAAGGATGACTTGAGAAACCACCATTAATTTTTTGCGGAGGAGTGTTTTTGGTTTGGGGGCCACAACTGGTAATACTCAGGGGTTACTCCTGGCTATGCCCTCAGAAATCGATCCTGGCATGGGGGACCATATGGGACACAACGGATTGAACCCAGGTATGTCCTGGGTCAGCCGTGTGCAAGGCAGATGCCCTACTGCTGTGCTATCACTCCGGCCCCAGCCACCATTAGTTTTAACAATATAGAGAGACTTAAAATATGGGAAATCTACAGGAAGGTGTGGCTTGGCATCAACTCTAGAAGTGGGAATTCAGGACAACATTTCAAATAAGTAAAAATGAAAAAAATGACTGCATCAGGGCAGTTTCAAGGTACACAGAAGGCACTCAGAAACAGAATCGGATGGCACCAGAGTTTAAGGTCTCCTTTACTTCATTAGGATTTGTCTCAAGATCTGCTTTATTTATATCAGAGCTGTACAGTAATGCCAATCAGTTAGTTCTCTATCACAGAACATCTGGCCTCAACGTTTATACTGTCCAGTTCAACTCCTGAGCATGGTGCACAGGTCCCTCATATCTGACCAGCTCTGCTCACTTCTCTTTCTCTCATGTCACATTTGTGAAATGCTTTGTGCCTTTTACCATTCTTCTCTCTTGAGTGTCCTATTATTGCTTTCTCACCAGCATCACCTTTACGTCCTCTTTACTCTTCTTTTTTATGAATCCTCTATTGATGGTTTCCCATCTCCCACATTTCCTTTCTTTTTTCCTTTCTTGGTTTTCAGACTTCATATTAGTGTTAAGACATTAAAGATGTAGCACCGATCTCTTTCCCCCAACCTCAACTGGAACTCTTCCAATTCCATAAACAAACATGCATTTCAAATTCTATCTTCTTTTATCACCTTTTGTGGATAAAGTAGTGTGTGTGTGTGTGTGTGTGTGTGTGTGTGTGTGTGTGTGTGTAAGAAAGAGAATGTGTGTGGGTGAGTTAAAGAACAAAAGATGTTTTCTAGTATTCTCTTTAGCCATATATTCAGTATTTGGCACAAAGTAGGTTATTGAAATACATGAAGCAATGAATAAAATAATCAAATCAACTAGAACTATTCCAGAATATATGTATGTATGTCTGAGACTGGGAGACTTTGGTATTAAACATGGAATGTAATTTCTACCAAAATAATTTCCAGGAACGTTCATACAACTAGCAGTGGGCTCATACAGTTCAGTAGTTCTAACAATATGTACAGAGCATTTTGCAAAATGACATAATGAGAATGACAACACTAAATGACTAAGTAGCAGATAATGAAAGAAAATTAATTAATTCACTACTAAGATAAATGACTAAGAACTTGGAGGGGAAAAGTCATCACAGCTATTATGTTTCTAAGTTTGTTCTGGAATATAAAGTACCTTCCACTGAACAACTCCTACCACTAATTAGCTGTATTATTTCTATTAAATTGGGATACAACAAGATATACCCAGATGCTGTTTGAAACATCCCTAAATGATATATCCTGGAGTAGGAAAAAATTCTCTAGGTAACTGACAGCTGTAAAATATTAGGGAATTTATTTTTTGCAAAGTAACTTACTTTAAGAAAAAGATTAGGGGACCAGAGAGATAGCACAGTAATAGGGCATCTGTCTTGCATGTGGTCAACCATAGACAGATCCTGGTTCTATTCTGGCATCCCATATGGTCCCCCAAGCCTGCCAAGAGCAATTTCTGAGCACAGAGCCAGGAGTAACCCCTGAGAACTGCCAGGTGTGACCCAAAAGCCAAAAGAATTAATACTAATAAAAAAGATTAAATACAGAATGCAGTCTGACTATCCTTATATGCATGCCTTCTGATTAGCATTCTAAAGACCCCCACCCAAAACAAACTAGTTTTCAATGGCAATTATTAATTTCTCCAAGCCAAAACATGAGATTCTGTACTTCTTCAAAACAGAAGTCCAGGGAATCTCACCTATTGGTGTTCAGGGCTTTCCCCTGGCTCTTTATTTAGTAATTATTCCTGGCTTGGGGAATCATTTTCAGTATCAGAGATCAAACTGAGGTCAATTGCATGTAAAGTGAATGCCCTGCCATTGTATATCTCTTTGTCCCACAACTACTGTATTTTCCGGCATATAAGACGACTGGGCGTATGAGATGACCCTCTAATTTTGCAGTTAAAACATAGGTTTAGGCCTATATTCGCTGCATCAGACAGAACGTTCCTGTGCTGCAACTGTATGTACCACAGTGAGCCAATCACAACAAGCAAAGGTTCAAAGGTTCTACTGTAATAGACTTCCTCTCTGACTCTAGCCAATCTGAGCAGGCTTTTGACAGTGTAGATTCGGGTCCAGAACATTGTCTAATTTGCATGCATCAAAAGCCTGCTTGGATTGGCTGAGTTAGAGAGGTGGTCCGAGCAGCCTTGCAGTGATTGGTCCCTTATCATAGGCACCTTTTCTGGCAATTCCCTGGTGGCGTCAGTTAATCTCCCCCACTACATGAACCAAACAGCCGCCCAACCTTGGACCCTAGCACTGAACCATCAACACGGTTAGCTGGGTTTTGCCAGAAGTGGCCCTCAGATCTCCTGAGTACTGTTTGGGAGCCCCCAAGAAAGAGATTTAGAAACTCTGCGGCCTGATTTTTTTTTTGTTTCGTTTAGCGGCATATTGAAACATTTTTCGGGATATACTCTGCGTATAAGATGACCCCCGATTTTTCGGTTGACATTTTTTTGTTTCAAAAGTCGTCTTATATGCCGGAAAATACGGGATTTACTTTATATATATCCTATTTGTAAATAACCCCCAAAAGAAAACTAATACAATTCTCAATTCTCATTTTGTAAGCTTATTGTTCATAAAATTTATATATTTAAAGATTAAAATTTATATACATTGTATTTCAGAGGGATATTTATACTAAATTTTCACTGTCTTTATGAGAGCAAATGGTTGAAAACGTTTATGAGAACTGATACATTCATGTTTCTTTCAAGGCAATGTACCTAGTAGCTACTAAATACCAAGAAACGTTCTAAGTGACAGGACTATAGTAATGAATAGAGTGGGAGTCCCAGCACCAGAACTTGGCATTCTAACTTAATGAACAGCAAATTTCTTCTGTAAAGGGTCAGGAGAACAAACGTTTTGGGTCTGCAATGAATTTGTCTTTTACAATACTCAATCTTCTTATGGTCATTAGTATAAAAACAATCACAGACAAATATAGAAAGTGTTAAAAGTGGCTCCAATAGAAAAACATAATAGGCCATGGGGGCCAGACTAATAGTACAGCAAGTAGGTCACTTGTCTTGCACATGATCTGCCTGGGTTTGATTCCCCCTACTGTTCATATTGTCCCTATGCTCTACCAGGAGTGATCTCTGAGCTAAGAATAAACGTTGAGCAATGCTGAGTATGGCCCAAAAATCAAAAATAAAAATCATCATCATAATAAACCAGAGCCTGATTTGTTCTGTGAGCTGCCATTTGCTAACTAGATTGTGAAATTTCTTAGAAGTCACTGGAAGTAAATCATGTTTTAGGCAATGACTTAGAGGAAATCCACTTATTGCAACCTTACATGTGGTAGCATCATGGTTAAAAATAAGACATTCTTGGGGCCAGAGAGATAGCACAGAGGCAGGGCCTTTGCCTGGCATGCAGAAGGACAGTGGTTCGAATCCTGGCATTCCATATGGTCCCCTGAGCCTGCCAGGAGTAATTTCTGAGCACAGAGCCAGGAGTAACCCTTGAGTGCTGCTGGGTGTGACCCAAAAACCAAAAAAAAAAAAAGTCATACTGAGGCTGAACTAGAGCAATAGTATGTTGGATAGAGCACTTGCTTTGCACACAGCAGACTCCTCTTTGATCCTCAGCATCCCTATGGTCTCTTGTGCCCACCAGGAATATGAATTCGGAGCTCAGAATCAGGAGAAATTCCTGAGCACAGCCAGGTGTGCTAAAAAAATAAAAAATAAAATATTGTGACATTCAGGTACAGCTCTTTGTGATTCAAATATTGCTTTTTCCAATTTCCATAGAGAATTGTGGACAAGTTCTTTAGTTACCCAGCTCCTCACTTATTTCATTGATAAAGGAAGAAAAGAACAGCACCTGTATTTGTGAGACCCTTGAGATAATACAATAGAGCATTTAAAAGATTTTGGCTCGAGGGCAACTCACAACAAATTCTGGTTATTCATCAGAACAACAATGGCAATAATAACAGTGATAGCATAAGCAAATATGGGGCTCAGAGAGGTTAGAAGATTTGCACAGGGTTCCACAGTGAGTATCAGTCATCATGGGAAGCTGGGTACTGCCTCTAACATCATAGTCCAGTTCCATTCCCAGGACCTATGAAAGCTATACCTAGTTACAAAGGGTAGTAGACCTCACTGCACTTTGGGGTTGCCCTTTGATATATTCAGAAGGATTTTGAGGGAATGACCCCACCCAAACCCATCTGTTAGAAAAATACATGTGCCACGGAAATTATTTATGGGAAAAATGCAGTCATCAGAGAACAAAGCTTTTGGGGCAGGCTGAAGAGGGACAAGAGTTCATCTTAGAGAGATCTCAGTTCCTTCCATGTGGATCAAGTCAGGTCTGCAGGAGACAGAGAGTAAGAAATCCTGAGTAAGGTTCAACTGTCACATGCTCCAGGAGACCACCCAAAGAGCCCTTGGAAAAGTTATTTCTTCTGGTCATTATTTTCAAATGTTTGCTTGTTTCACTTAAGGATCAGGTTCTTATGAGACTCCTTTGAAAATCACAGTGATTCAGCATATTGGATGGAAGTTATTTCCATGGAAAGAGAAAAACCAGAGCAAGGAGAGCCAATTGGATTGCATTACCACACCCTTCTGAAGATCCACACTCTTCTACTATTTCAAGTAAATTAAGCCACAACAACATAAACATTTCTTGCAGGCACTTCAAGCTAATTAATTGTGAATTTGACAGCCTGAGTAGAGACTTAATTTTCTGAAGTCTGTACAAAGGATATGTTGTTGCTTTTTCACCAGGTGGATGATTTTTGTGAGCTATCCTTTGTGGACTCTGACACAAAAAAGGAAGTAAACGACTGTTAAAATCAGTAGAATTATCCTTTTGACAAATGCTTTTGCTGTCCTGAGACATCTGAGTCATTCTGAGCTTGGATTTGATTCTAAGGTCTTTCTTCACCAGCCAACAACAATGTTCTCTTTGGAAGTCCTGTGCAGTGCTCTATTAAGGTTTGTACACACCACCCAATCATCCATTTTTGAAGCTTTTGCTCTAAGATGGAGGTTATATGACATGGGTGGTCTACCTACTAACAGTTTGTCTTTTCTGATTACGCCTTCTGGGAAGTTTATGAAGAGAAACTTCACCTGCATTTAGTAATTATTTAGAAGTCAGAGCTATAGTATAGCTAGTAGAGCACTTACTTGCTTTGCATGTACCTAACTTGAATTCAATTCTCAGCACCCCCATACAGTTCCTGAAGCCCAACCTGAGCAGATAGCCAGGAGTAAGCCCTGAGCATGGCATGACACCTCTTCAAAATACTACTTGCTTAACGTACAAATAAAGGGTATCTTTTAGTCTGAGAATTATCAACTATGTTGTGTAGACATGGTTCTTTCTGAAAGAAAAAAAAAAGGAGTTATAATTCAACTACTTATAACTGCTTGACAGGGGAATATTCAATTCTGAAGATGCTCATAAAGAACTTTTACAGTAGGACTTGAAAGATAGTATAGCAGATAGAAAGCTTGCTTTGTATGAAGCCAACTCAGATGGGACCACCACATGAGCACCACTAGACATGATTCCTTAGTGTAGAAACAGATATGCCATATATACTGTTGGATGTGGCCAAAACACATCTAATAAAAAAAAAATAACTTTCAGGGGGCCTGAGCAATAGTACATTGGATAGGATATTTGCCTTACCTTAATCTGGATGTGATCACCAACATCCCAAATAGCCCCCTGAGTACCGCCAGTGACATAATCAAGAAAAACACCCCACAGAATGAAGGAGAAAACTTTTAAAAATCATATAGTAGATTAGGAATTTGTATTTAGAATCTATAATGGGCAATGAAATAGCTCAGAGGAGTGAAATCCATATCTTGCATGTATGAGGCCCTGATTTAAACCCGTAAAACCAAATGCCCTCTCCAGTACCATTAACTATAGTCTCAAACATTTCCAGGTAGGATCTTTACCCTCGCAAAATAACAACAAAAAAACCCAAGGTATTTATACAATAAAGACAAGCAACTCAATTTTAAAATGGGCAAATAATTTAAGTAGATATTCAAAAAGGAATATGCAAAAGGACATTAAATACATGTAGACACTCAAATCATAAATAATTGTGCAAATCAAAACCATAGTGTGATGCCATGCCACATCCACTGGGATTTACTGAGATTTAAATAGCAGATCATAACAAATATTACTATTTTCTTCCTCAAGAGGATGGAGAAATCAAAACCCTAATACATTTATGCAAGACTATAAAACAGTGTATTCACTTGGGGAAAGAAAATGGCAGATCTTCAAAATGCTAAACCTACCAAAAATGACCAGAATATCCAGTAATTTCACTCCTATATGGCAACTGAAAAGACATATTCATATATATCACAAAAATATTATTACTAATCAATAAAAACAGAAACAACCCAAATGGCCATTCGCTCGTTAATGGATTAAGTAAAATGAGGGTTATCCACAAGAGACTATTATTAGGCAGTAAAACAAAGAATGATTTACTCTACACATATATCCATACAGAGAAAACTCAAAACAGTCTAGGTGAGAGAATTTAGTCCCAAACAGTGCTATGCTTTTTTCCCCTTAAATTCAGAAAAGACAGTGGCTTATTGATAATAGCCAAAATAAGTTTCCTGATCTCCCATGACGGAGCAAAATAAAAGTCTAAAAAAAGGTCAAGATATCATATAAAAGCATCATATTCTACAGATCTGTTTATATGAAAATCCCAGAGAGGAATATCTGTATAAAGAGTGAAAATAGATTAGTGGCTTTTGAGAACCAGAGGGAGGGAGAGTATAAAGTGAATCCCAGTGGTTTAAGTTTTTTGTTTGTTTGGTGGTGAGATGGGTGTGATAGGAAGGATCTAGAATGAGACACAGTAATATTTATGCACTCAGGATAGGTCACTAAATTGTATATCTAAAAGGGTGAGATTTATGATATGTGCACTACATTTCCAACTGCATTGTTATCATTACTGTCACCATCACAGCCAATTTCACTGGACAGTTGCCTCATGCCAGCAAAAACACTCTACTATGTAACTGCCAATGGGAGTTTCTCTTTGGAAAGTTTCGCAGAAACCATATTGTGGTTCTAGGTCTTTGTAGTGTGCCTGGGGTCAGCATAGAAGCTAGGTAATTTCTTTGGGTTATTAGCAAAAATCACTTTTTCTGAATTCAAGAAAATCAAACAAATACTTTTCATGAAAAGACCCAAGTACACCCTAAATACAAACCATTGAGTTTCAAGGTTTTAAACATTCATTCCAAGTTCAAGTTTATATTCACTATGGTTTCTCAAGCCTCCTACTTCAGAAGTGCAAGGAAAATAAATAAAATCTGGCAAAGCAATAAAAGGGAGATTTCACTTTTATTCTGCAGAATTACATCTGAATGTACCAATGATTACTTCTTTTTGTATATAATGGTAAAATCGCCTAAATCATATGCTAGTGGTGTTCGCAGGAGACCTGATTTGGCTTCGTTTCTATTCCAAGCAAACTAAACGTGTCAAATGCCCTACTTCTAACAGTTCACTATCACACACAAACCTGAAACACTAGTTATTCCACTGAAGAAAGTTTGGGCTGGTGTTGACTCAAGGGTGAAGCTGAAATGGAGTCCATTGAGAATTTCCTAAAATGAAGGAGGACAGCATGACTTTCTCCTCACAGCACTCACCCTCTGGGGAGGAACAAGCTCTGCAGAGGCCGCCTCAGTGCCCAGCTGGTGGCTGCTGTGTCTAACCATGCAGCTCAGAGATAGAAGAGATGTGAGAACCACCTTCTCTTCAGCTCACTCCCCCCGCTGTCCTAGGTAACCCATCCTGGCTCTCCTCTGAGATCAGACCTGGTCTCATGATCCCTGACTTAAAAGATAGCTTCTTCCTATAGGTGCTCTGTAACTTTGTGATAAAATCCTGCCTTCCAATGCTGCTCAGTCTCAGTCTGAAACCTGGGCCCTACATACAGCAGTGTCCATAAACTGCATTACCTATTGACCTCCAGTACTTAGTTTTCCAGATGAACTAATTTGTGATCAAAGCCCCTCTCCTCATTACTGTAGCAGGCTGGCTAAAGAAACTCTCACCTATAGTCTTTTCTTTAGATTCCAGGATAGGTACTTCCACTTTTTTACTTGTGCTCCTTGGATCCCAGGCTTCTAGATCCCTTGAAGTTCTAACAGTCTCAGACTTAGCTGATCTAGAAGTTTTGAAGGTATGATTTTGGCCCCTAAAAGCAGGATTTTTGAGGCTCATTTGAGCTATGGCCTTTGTTGGGATGCAGTCTCTATTTTCCCAGCTCTTATTTGACAAGGTCCAGCTGCTCATTGCTATACCATATAAACTGGCATCAGTGGACATCACTAACAAAGGGATATAACTGGGATTTAGAATTAAGGTTATGGACATTTTTTTTAATAAATAGAAATTCCTTTGAAATGTTACATAGCAAAAGTAAGTCCATTTCCTTTCTCAACATTTTTAGACGAGTCAGGCCAGTGCAAGAGTTCAAGAATGTGATTCTTCTCATCTTGGAAAACCAATGTCACCCAGCAGTGCTGGGAAATCCCTTTTTCTCCTGGCTGGACCCAGGTACCTACAGGGTTAAACCTGACAATCTAATGCCAAGCATGTGGCCTAACTGCTGTACAATGTTCTGGCACTACATGTTGTTTGAGATGAGTATTTCTGATAAAATTTTACATATAAGCCATGATCAAGGGTAGGGCATGAAGGAATCCAAGAGAAGGATACTTCCAGAGTGTCCTCCAGAGAAAAATGTGATGAAGGTAGAGTCTGGAAGAAGATTTTTGAAACCTGCTATTTGGCCTTCTGTGACTGCAAGTTCAAGAAATACTCTAAGTCATTAGCCCTGGCAATATGAAGAGGCCTACAGATAGAGAAAAGCTTTGAGAGGAAAACTTCAAAAGCAGACTGGCCTCCCTGAGACTGCAGTGTTTTTCTCTACCAAATGCCTCTTATGCTGATCTCCATGCCCAGAAACATTTAAGATTCAGTTACCAGCAGCTGGTTGGAGATGTGTTCTATATATTTCTAGACTCCTGTCCACCTATCTCTGATACTGGTTTGGTGTTTTGCTTCACAAATGAACTCCTCCTGAGTCCTAAAACAATTGCTCTTACTAGGTGAGAGAACTTGCCATTTTTGAAGATTAAAACTCAAGCAATTTCAACAACTTCGTTACATCAACCTATTTTATCATTTTGTAGTTAATGAACACATTGTAAATGAATGCCAGGATGCTATAGAAGGAGATCAGACATAAAAATGTCAAATAATGGACTGATTTCTATGGACGCTAAAACAGAAGAGCTAAAAGATTACATTTATTCATAAAACTAGTAAGAGGAAGAGTTGCCAGTGGAAGTAAAGTTGGAATTTTTCTATTAGTGAAAAGAGAGGCAGGCTCAAGAATATAAAAGAAGCAATGCCTTTATCTGCTATTCATGGGCTCCGTCTTTATCTAACATTTTCACATGATCTTGGACACCTCTTCTTCAGACCCCAAGCTGCCACAGAACCCAATGGTAATTGGGGTTAGGACTGCTTCCTGGGAATAATGTCCTGCCCTCTATCTTCCTCCTGCATCTTCCTGATTGAACTTGACGAGAACCTTTAGCCCCTTGGTTCATGTTTATGTCTATCAACCTGGCCTCTGGTATTGGACTGCAGGTGTTTCTTTATTCTTGGAGCCTATAGTCAAGGTCTCCCATATAGACTATTTCCTACCATACCTAGAACCTGGGACTATTTCTGCTGCAAAGTAAACTTTTGCTATGCCAAGAGGCCCCAATAGACATAGACTGTTGTTCCCCCCAACACCACAGATACACAGGTGCTCCTTGCTTCCACATAGGGCTGTGTCTTGCAGTCTCCATTCTATTGATGGTGGAAAGCACCCTCTGTGTGCTTGCCACTCCCCTCCCCATCCTCATTCATATTAAGAATATGGCCTCACCCATAAGACTAGGTGTCATGCTGGGACTCAACACACATTTCCAAGCTCAACGTCACCCTTCTGGCACTTCCATTCTGTTTTATAACTAACCCCCATGCGTCATTTTATCAACAACATTCAAAAGCAACAGAGTGAAAGGATGTGTTTACAAAAACACCACCAGGCTGACTCTTGTTCTGAACAAAGGCAGCTTTAAACAGCGCAGCCAACTTAGGTAGCAAAGAAACCCTCAACCAGGGGTCTATTTACCCAAGGGAGGGACCATTTGAAGCCCTTTGCAAACTATTCCCTTGTTTCTGCCTTTTCTTATTCTGCAGGGCTTATGAAAAAGATGATAAATATGTTTATAATAAAAAGCTCATTCAAACATTTATCACCTTGTCTGTAAACAGTCAATGCCAAAGGAAATTTGTTTTTGGACCCACTGACCATGAATGGGCACGTGATACTTAAATGTGACTCAGAGTATTGTCCTCATTAATACCTTTTCTGAAATTGCCTGTAGGGAGAATCCGGTGAGGATCCAGGGGGTATTGCTTCCCTATCAGCCCTGCTGTTTTTGTGTCTACCTTGTCTTCACACACACACACACACACACACACACACACACACACACACACACACACACACACACACACACCACATCACATCACACAAATTTTGACCTGGTTTTATATCTACTAGATATGAAGTTAGAGGTCTTTCCAGAAGATAAACATTTGGCTATTCTAAGAGACATTTTTAGGGGAAGGGCCTCACTTGGTGATGCTCAACTGTTACCCCTGGTGGTACCTGGAAGACCACATGGGATAACGAGTATCAAATTTAGGGTTGGCTGCATGCAAGACAAGCACCTTACCACTTGTACTATCTTTCCAGCCCCTCATAGACATTTTTGATTGATACAGCTGGGAATGGTACAGGTAGGCCAAAACCAAGATGCTCCCTAATCCCCTACAATGCACAGAAGCGCCTCCTCAACAAAGAATACTCTAGCCTGTAAGTAGCTGTACTGAATCTATGTCTTGTAGAGAGAAACAGTTATACATAAATTGGTTCCACCAACCCATTATTTTCTACACGAGGCCAGGGCAGGTAAGGAATGGTGAGAATGAGAATAATGGCCCAGTACTCAGCAAGGGTCCAGTGTGGTAGCTCACAGCAGTTCATTAGTAATGTGCTGGTTCTCCCACAATCACACTCAGACAAAAAGATTCATTTCTAAGGTGCATAAAGCATGAATAAACCTGGACAAGAAAACACAAAATAAGCTCTGCACCACTGATTATCAATAAGAGTCAATGATATTCAGCGATGCAGAGCATTTCTTTTTATATATGCCTCTTGACCTATGTCTCCTTATAGGAAAGTTTCTGTTTATCTCTTCCTCCCTCTACCCAATTTTTTGATGGAGTTGTTTGTTTTCTTGTTCAGAATCAACCAATGTTGGCATGGATGAGGGAGGGGAAGAGACCCGTATTTACTGATGGTGGGAATGTCAACTTGTTCAGTCTTATTTTTCTCAAAACAAACATACAAACTCTAAGAACTGAGATTTTATGATTCAGCAATTCCACTTCTTGGCATCTACCCCAAGAGCCCAAAAACATTATTCAAAAAAGAGATTTGCTCTCCTATGTTCATTGTAGTACTATTCACAATAGCAAAAATCTCGTAACAACCTGAATGTCCCAGGACAGTGACTTGGTAAAGAAACGTGTATTTCTTTAAATCTATAATAGAATACTACTTGGCAATAAGACAAAATGAAAGCATGTGATTTTCTGCTACACAGATGAATCTGGACAGTATTGTGCTGAGTGAATTAGTCGGAAGAAGGATAGATATGGAATTATCTCTCTCATGTGTGGGGCACACCAAATGTCCAAAGGCAACAGAATCTTGAAACATTTCTGGAGAACTAAGTTGGGGTAGGGATTGTAGGATGAAAAAAGAAAACTAGGACTATGGGAGGAGGAAAGCAGACACTTTGGTGGAGGGTGTGGTGATAGAATGTTGTACCCACAAAACCCTACCAGTGACAGTATTGTACATCACAAAGCTTAAAATTTAAAAATAATAAATTTATAGAAGAAAAGGCAAACTAGAAAGGATATATGCCCATGCTTCTCTCAGAACACCACAACTGCACTGTCCTTACTTTAATTCTTGAGTCTGTACAGCATGGGTTTATTTAGTTTGCTGTTTGAATGTTGCTTTTACAACAAACATTTACTGACTTTTTATAAGCAGAACAAGAGAACCTTTCATTTAAAAAATCTCTATGAAATGTAATCAAATGTAGCTCAACTAATGAAAGTTTGCAATGTATTACACAGTGGAAGGGTGGAATGTAAGTGGAACTAAGGAGGACCATTAGAAAACAGATAGAAAAATGTGAATTCAGTATTACATTATTCAGTCTTTGACCTGGAAAACCCCCTTTAGGAAATTTACCTGAAGGGAAACTAGGGAGATAGTACAGCAGACAAGGCACTTACCCACTTACCTTGTATTGACCATGTTTGATCCCTGGTACTCCTATAGCCCCCCAAACCCTACCAGGGCTAATTCCTGAGCACAGAGTCAGGAGTAAGCCCTGAACACTGATGGATGTGACCAAAAATTTAAGAAAGATAAAAAAAAGGAAAAAATTTATCTGAAGGGGGAAAAGATATGGGTACAAAAATATAATTATCTTTATTTCTAATCATATTATAAATATATAATAAAGTTATTTAAGAAAAGTCTAGTTTGATTTTAATAAACTGACTACTACTAGCAGAAGGCAATGCTCCACAAATTCCCAATAAATGAACATGATTAAGTGTTATACGTTTATACAGTTAAGAATTATATACTTGGGACAGAGTGACTGCACAGTGGTTAGGGGACTTGCTTTGTATGCAGCCGACCTGGTTTCAATCTCTTGTATTCCATATGGGCCTTTGAGCCCTGCAATGAGTGATTCCTGAGTGCAGATATAAGAGCAACCTCCAAGCATTACCAGGTGCGACCCAAAACTAAAACTAAATAAATATATTTTAAATTGTGTCTTAGATTTTTCAGTATTTGTGATTCCATTAGATAAAAATCTAAAAGATCATGGACATTTGCTTTCAAGTTCATCTGCATTTCTAATAAAAAATTCACACAATAATTGTGTAAAACTTATTGTTATATAACTAAATAAAACTAAAATGAATGAAAGGCATTGGCTACTAATGAGTGACAGTCTTACAGATCACCAGCATCTTTCTAGTTTTCCATTTTTATAAGATATTCTATTTAAGTTAAGAAGATGCCACTTTCATAAGCTGAAAAGTGATATAACTTGATATTACAAAAGATGAAAGAAGACAACAGAAGTTAAAAAGAGAAAACAATAAGGAGCATGAGAGAAAGAGCTGGAAAAAGGTGTCCCGAGTGTGGATGCCCATCTCATGATGCAAAAAGGATCCAATGCTCCAGCAATCATGGATTCAACAGAGCAGAGGCCACAAACTCCAACGGGGGACAATCGTCTTTGTCCTCCCTGGTTTACCCTTCAGCATTCTTCCCACATTTGAGGTTTTCTCTCTCTGGTAACACCAAGAGCTAAAACAACAGAGAAGCCACAAATCAACAGACTGGTGTGGTCAGAGGCTCCAATGACCACAAGATCACAGACACTGTGGCAGGAGGGTTGGGATGCTTTCAACTGGATATGAGTCTGTGGCTGACAAATGGAATCAAAGAACTATGCCTTGTGCTTGAAATAGAACAGAGAAAATGATCCTGGGGAAGGGTGGAGGAGAAGGGAGAGGAGAGAAAGAGGGCGGGAGAGAAGGAGCAAGAGGGAGAGTGAATGAAGAGAGGGAGAGAAGAGAGATAAAGGGAGAGAGAGGGAAAGAGAGGAACAGGGAGGAGAGAGATAACAGTTATGAGAAAGGGGGTGAAGGTGAAGAGGGGAAGGAGATGTGGACAGAGTGGAGAGAGAGGAAGAGGGAAGGAGAGGAAAGAAGGGAGAGGAGAAAGGGAAAGAGGAGAGAGAGGGGGAGAGAAAAGAGGGAGAGAGAAATAGAGAGAGGAATGGGAAGACAGAGGGAGAGAGAAAGAGAGAAGATACAGGGATGAGAAATGGGTAAGGGAGAAGGGAAAGGCAGAGGGAGAGAAGGGAAGAAAACAGGGAAAGAGGGACAGTCATGAGAGGTTAGCTTTTGGAACAACCTAGAAGACCAGTGGTAAGCCAGACCCATGCATCTAATTCTCACATCTTTTGTAAAAGTCCTTTTATCCTTTTCACAGTGCTTCATTGTGATCGCAACCCTGAAAAATATTGCCTGCCTTGTGCTTGGAATGAGTGGATTCATATATCACCAAGATAGAAAAAAAATCACTTTGAATTTAAGTACATGTGAGTTATCACGGTGGGGTGGGTAAGGAAAACAAATAACCCTCAAATGTAAATGCACCTCTCTCTAGAGAGAGAGAGCAAAGGAGTTATGATTAAAGAAAAAAGAAGAGAATGGAAAGAGGAGAAGCAGAGAGAGTGAGATCAAGAAAAAGAGGAAAAGAACAAATGAAAGGGAGAGATATAAAGATCAAGAGAAAGCAAGAAAGAGAGATAGAAAATCCGGGAATGTGTTAAATCTATAAAACAGAGGCCAGCAACCTCCTAAGCTACCATGCTGGGCTGGAATTAGCAGTGACCAGAGAGGCCTGGAATAGACTACTGGCATGTGTTCTCTCTGATCATGCCCACTACCTTTTCTTTTTCTTTTCTTTTTTTTTTCTTTTTTGAGGAGAACACTTCAGACATGGCACAGGAATTATTCTCAGCTCTGTATCAGGAATTACTCCTGGCAGTACTTAATGGCCACATCAGATGCTTGGGATCCAACCAGCCAGCTACAGGGAAGGCAGTACTATCTTTGCTATCTCTATAGTATTATGCCTACTGTACTATCTCTTGGGCCCCCATGGCCACTCTCTTCAGTCTTCTCTTCAATGGCTTTGAGAAGTTGCATGTTTCATATTGCCCAGCAAGGCACATGAATCCCCACATCCCATTTCTCTCTAGTGAAGGCTTCAGAAACAGAGGGAAAGGGTTGGAGAAAGGTAGGAGTCAGTGAAAGGGCAGGCCACTATCATGTTGTTTGGACACCACAGGCTGGTCTAGGACAAGGCCAAGCTCTTCAAAGGTGATTTTCATTTGAATCTAGGGAAAGATCATGTGACCGGACATACTAAGGTCAACTAAAGTTATCTTAAACATATCCTCTAAGAAGTAGCAGGTCAATGCCTTTTGACCGAATCTAGGGGTGGTATGATAGTGCATGTCAAACAATAATGATAGTGGTGCAGAGTTGATACTAAGTTGATGTTTAAGGGCTCAGCCTTGAAGAGCACTGGAAGCTTGCTGGGATCCTGAAGAGCTACATTAAAAATCCAGGAGGGGGGGCAGAAACACGTTGAAATTACATGGTGGGGAAGGTGACCAGCTGAGCTGGGACTTCCGGAACTTCCTGCCAAGTCAGAAGATATACAAGTAAAGCACCCAGAATCCATCAGAATTATTTGGCTCTGGGTGAGGTCCAACAAGGATCCTCCCATTGAGGTATGCAAGATTGAAGAACTGCCCAGTCTAGCCCTACCTGAATTTTTAATTCATAAAAATTGTGAGATATAATAGAATGATAGGGTTTTTAAGCACCAAAGTTTTGGGATAAGTGTGCTATACCGCAATAGACTATTCTAGAGAGATGGATGATGATATCGGTCCATTTTCCATGTTGACTTTGCCTCAGAAATTCATACATTCATCACCCAATCACCCACCCTCCCTCCTCCCTCCCACCCACCCAAGTACTGGTTCAATAAAAGGATTCAAGGTTATGGTGCTGGAGGCCTTGAGAGCCACATTTGGGAAAGCTTAGTGACATCCACTGCTACACCTGACAGGGCTAGGAGGCAGTGTGGTGCTGGGGATTGAACTATGGCCAGCCATGTGCAGGGCTTGTACCTTCACTAGCTCCTTTTCACACATTTACTGTAATCCTATTTTTTTTTGTGGTTATCCCTTTAAGATTATTTGGCATTTGGACAGGCAGAAAGTAGGAAAGTTCTTTTTAAAATAGTCCATAGTCCTTTTTGGCATAAGGCAGCTTAATCAGAAAAACTGGGTGTTTGGAGCTAGTTGTCCAGGCTGCTGGCAGGCCCCTGGCACACTTTGCTAACTGACTACAGGGATAAGCAGGAGATCACAGAGATGTGCTGGCATCAAAGTCATTTTATCAATGAATCCCAGATCCCATGCAGGTTCCCAGCAGTAGAATCTGATTTTTCTCTCTACTGACTCAGAAGGAGGTTTGAGAGAAATCAGCATGATGAAATCAACATGATGCCTCACTTAGCCAAAAATGGAACCCTTCTCTTCCCTTTTGCCTTTTTTCAACCCTTTCTCAGCCCCCTCTCTGTCACCCACCTTATCTATATCAGCACCTGTGTGGTACTGATTAATTCTCCTCCCCTTTTCCTGCGCAAGGGTACCGAGTGCCCTCACTATCTCATTTGCTCTCTAGCTCCCCTGCAGTGGGGTGAGGATATGCCAGCATGAACCACAGCAATGGTGTCAGCTCAGTGACCCAGGGCAGCCTGTTCTACCAAGTGATTCTAGCAAAGTGTGTGCGAATGTTATGGAATAAGAATACGAGGAAGAGAAAGAACAAGCATGCATGTTCATATACACACATGCCTGTATACACACTTATGCATGCCCAAATTATGTTTCTTATAGATCCAATAGATGTACAAATGCTTGCAAAATGCATTACCTTCCTCTCCCACTCCTTCCTTCCCTGTCATTCTCCTTCCCTCCCTTCCTTCCTTTCTTCTTCTACTTGGAATTAAACCTAGATTAGCTACTTGCAAGGCACTGGCCTAACTTGCTATACTTCCTCTCCCATCCAGATGCCAGATTTCTATTCATCAGTCTTCTCATCTGCAATCCCTTTCCCATACAATCCATCCAAAGACCTCTTAGGGAAATACCAATTGCTTGTCACTAAGAGGTGAATTCAGTCTAGGCTGCCTAGAGGTACCAATTGTAGAACTGAAAGCACAGGTGACACATAGTCCTCCAATCTCTATGATCAGGTAGGATACAGAAGACCAACTGTCATGGAGTAGTTTTTGTTTTTGTTTCGTTTTTATTGGGATCACAATCATCTTTAGCATTGCAATAACCCCAGATTATGCATAACAGTATATTTCTCTGTCAGTGGCAGTCAAATGCTTCCTAGATAAAGAAATGACAGCGTGTTTTAGAGGGACTCACTTTTGAAAGTTTAAGTTCAAGGTAGAGCCAATGCTGGCTGTGGTAATTCCAGCTATTTTAAGATCACAAAACCATACCAAGTCAAAACCAGAGCAGAAGATATTAATGCCACACTTTCTCTGAAACACCTAATAGTGGCCCAAGAATGCTTTCAAAGGGAATTAAGGAGCCTCAGAAAGTGCCCGTTCGTGTCTGAATCACAAGGAGACAGCTGAATAGGGTTCACAGCTCTCCGTGGGAAGGACCCACACTGCAACTGATGTTCCAAACTGGGAGGGGGAGGGCATGTCGGAAAGATCAAGGACTCACTATTCTACTGTCAGAATCAGCTGTTGCCCATTAGAGCCTGCCTCAAAAGAAACTCCCATGTGCAGGCAGATGTGATCCTGCAAATGAGCCCATTTTCCCTTTTCGAACCACCCTGAAGCATCATTATGTAATATTTTCTAAGGCTCTTTGATGGGAGCCTCAAATCTGTCTGCACATGTGTGCGTGCATTTGTGTGTGTGTGTGCACATGTGTGCCTGTGGGTTCCAGCACCCATATGTGGGGAGAAAAGGAGAGGGCAGGAGCAGAGAGGCACAATCTTAGAAACCGATTAGTAAGTAGATAGAGTAGGTGGATTAAAAAGATAGGTCAACTGAACCCCCCTCCCCAAATCCTGTCTCCAAGAGCTTCTGTGCCCTAGTCGTGACTTGTCTTCCAGACACTTCTGGGGTCAAGCCTCACAGTATATTTTTCACATCATTAGATTTAAAATTTAGGGACCAGGGAGGCAGATCCGACATCTGGAGAACAGTCTTTCCTTATAGGAGAGCAGGTTTTGATCCCCAACACAGCACAAGGAGTCACCCTGAGCACTGTTGGGAACAGGCTCTGAGAATCACCAGGTACAGTCCCCAAGCATAAAAATAAGCACAATGCTTGGGATTGTTCTCTGACTTACATATTTTCTGTTCTCTGTACCAAAGCACTCTCTTCTCCCTTCTCCCAATGACATCCTAGCTTTCAGAATGAGGCTCAGAATTACATCCTTGCCAAGGCTTTTCTGCTCCCCTACCTTCAGCAGGGGATAATCACCACACCTAGTACCAGTTCTGCCTCTAAGCTTAAGGGCTTCATCTGCTCCCAAAGAGAATGATGAGCTGGTCAGCTAGGAAGTCCAGCTTCCAGGGTGCGTGAAACACCTTGGTTATTTCTGCATTAGTCAATTCCCTTGACAGTCAGTTGAATTAAATTCACTGAAAGACAAGCTTGGTCATTGTAAAACCAGGACAGGACTTCAAGCCTTGGCATTCCTAACGAAGGGTCAAGTGATGAATTTTCAAAGGCTCAGAATCATGAAGATTGCTTTTTTTGCTATTGTTCCCCTACCCACAGCCTTTTGGGTCATCTTAAATGTACTTTTCTTGGGAGCTAGAGCAATTGGACAGGGTCACTAATGTGGCAAGTAACCCATGAAGTTCAATTCCCAGCACCACCTGGTTCCTCAACCAGCCTCTGAACTGTTAATGGGGTGGTCCTCAAACATTCTTCTTATTTCTTTCTTTTCTTTTCCTTTCTTTTCATTTTATTTATTTATTTATTTATTTATTTTTTGCTTTTTGGGCTACATCCGGTGATGCTCAGGGGTTATTCCTGGCTATGCGCTCAGAAATTGCTCCTGGCTTGGGGGAACCATATGGGATGCCGGGGGATCAAACTGTGGCCCATCCCAGATTAGCGTGTGCAAGGCAAAAGCCCTATCACTTGAGCCACCCCTCCAGACCTTATTTCTTTTTTTTTCTCTATTAATACATACATACATATCTACCCTTTCATTCACTGACCACATTCTAGAATTCCAAGCATAAAACCTAGACTCTATGTGTGTAGGAGCCTCCATAAAGACCATCACAGTTCCAGCTTCTAAGCCCTAACAATAGTACTGTGAATAGTACTGTGAATAGCTTGTCTTGCATGTGATCAACCAGGTCTTCATCCAGCAACTCATAAAGTCCCCCAAGCTTTGCTAGGAGTAATCCCTGAGCACAGAGTCAGGAGTAAGACCTGAACACTACTGGGTCTAGTCCAAAAAAAAAAACAAAAATCAATTAGGAAAACCTCACAAAGTCTCAACACCTCTCTGCCCCAAATATCCTCTCTTGCCACCCTCACCCCTTTCCTTCCAGTGACTCCCATAGTTTTTATAGTCTAATGGGAGTTAGGCTTTATTGCTTTGGTTTTCACCAGTCTCTTTGATTTAGTTATTTACATAGGACATTGAAATTTTAACTAGATTTTCTGTTTGTATTTTTTTCTTTTTTAGCTCTTTCCAGATGAGGAGGATAATTATACAGGGATGGAACCAAAGAAAAAAAAACTCAGGGTTTCCATGACTATGTTGCAACACAAAAGCCAGAACCCCTATTCCCTATAAGATTTCCTCTTATTCACCATCTATAACTTTTGCCTCTCTGATTATTATAGGTCAGTGATCTGGTATTGTCCAAACTGTGACCCAGGCCACCACAAATGCACCAGAGCTGGGTTGGTCCATATCACAAATTTGCTAGCAAAGTTGTGCCTGCTGCTCTGTGTCTGGAAGGATTCACAGGGTGGAGAAAGCCATATCTGCCCACCTCACACTGAAAGTGGAAACTTATCACAGAGAGAGAGAAGAGAGAGAGAGAGAGAGAGAGAGAGAGAGAGATCCTGAGAAAAACCTTATGAGTCTCATTAGATAAACTTTCCCTCTCTTGCCATGAAAGGAATTTTCCAGTGGGTTCAATTTCAGGAGGTTCCAAGATAGAGAGGAAGGAAAGCTCAAATAGTCTCAGCCTGACAGAAACCTACCGTGTTCCCAATGGACTAAAATGTAGATGGAACATCTCAGAGGCTCTCCACACTGTGGTGAGCTTGGAAACCATGGCCTGGCAGCTTCTGCCACCACACCCGGCTGCCCTGAAGGTTGTGATGAGACACAATACCTCACACAGTAGCTAGAGCTTGAAAAGCTTCTGTTCACCTTTAATCTTCAGTCCTAGAAATCACGTTAAAGAGACTAAGTGGGATTCCCACACACTTTCCATTATTTGTGTTCCAAGTCAAGGGAGCCATTTTATCAGTTACCCTGTGGATGTGGCTCTAGGGCCCAGTCAGATGTCCCAGTACTGGAGGTAGAGGAAAGGGAACAAAAAGAGATCCCCTGACCTCTATCCCAGGATGCTTCCTAATTGTGGTCTCCTTGAGACTGAGCTTTTAGCAGCTCTGTTTCCTAGAGGATAGGGCATGAGGGAATAACATAACTGAACCCCAGTTTTCAGATGTTCTGCCATGCTAAGAATTGAGGGATATCCCTATCCTTCCCCCATCCAAGGGCTTCATCTTTGGGATCCACCTTTCCTTCTAGGAGAGAGAGATAGCAGTCATTACAGCCAAATTTCCAGGCAGCAGAGAAGAGATTCCCCCTTGAAGCTGTGCACCTTGTTTTTCCAACCCCTGCCAGCAAGAGTCTCCCCGGGGAAGGGGAGGGGTATGGAGAGGGGAGATGCAGATCCTATGGGGATGGAGCTTTATGGGCACAGTTTCTGCCCCCACACAGTAGAAGGGTGAGGCCAAGACACAGAAGAAGCAAGCACCCCAGAATCTTGAAGAGGCTTTCAGGGGACTGATGTTTCTCCTTCACAAATGGGAAAATGTCAAATCAGAATTGCTGTGGTCCTGTCATAGTCAGAAGGCTTATAGAGAGGCCAGAGAGATAGCATGGAGGTAAGGCATTTGCCTTCATGCAGAAGGTCATTGGTTCGAATCCTGGCATCCCATATTTTCCCCCGAGCCTTCCAGGAGTGATTTCTGAGCGTATATCCAGAAGTAACCCCTGAGCACTGCCGGGTGTGACCCAAAAACAAAAACAAAAAAGAAGACTTATAGAGTCTCAGAACCTAAGGGGAACTGGAAAGGAGACCCCAGTACATTTTTAAGAGGACAAGAGGCCACACTCCCCTTAGAAAGCCACAAGAAATAAGCCCCAGAAGTACACAGAACCCCTCTAGCCAATGTCACAACACCCTTTTCTCTATCACCACATGTGGGCCACTAGATCCATGTTCATCCATCTTCTCTACTATCACTTTACTGGCATCAAAGATGCATGTCCTACCTTCTCAAGCATTTTCCAAAGGGTTACCAGACACAGAACAGTCCACACCATGAAATGCGCTTTACACAGACAGTTTCTGTTTCAACTATTGAATACAGAAGCTCCCAAGCAATAAGATTAAAGTGGTGACTTTGGGAAATGTCTTAATAAGTTGAAGCTCACACGTCATGCTCATTTTTTTGTGCACTTCCATGGAAATTCACACATCTACTCTGCTATATCCTTATGGCATTGCTGCTAAAAAGGTTTATTTTCACTTAAGAAAAAGAAGAAATCCAGAAAAACCTGCCTCAAGTTCATGCCCATGAGGCTGGCAAATTCACAAACCACAAGTTCACAAATTCACAAAAGGGTACAGGGTCTGGAGGACAGATGGGGCTTTTTCTTCAGTGGAAGCTGCTTTGGTCTTTCTTGTGAATGAATATAGCGAAGGCCATTCAAATATCAGCTGAAACATTTGACCCAAACTGCCAGAAGAGGTGTGAATCCTGAATTCCTGGGTCCTGGACTTTGAGTCAGGTGGTTTGGAATAGCACTTAAGAACTAGAATTCCAGACAAGTTGTAGGAGCAGTTGCTATGGCCAGGGAACCCCACTTTGAGGGCATCTGGACCATGCCCTTTATCCCATCTTCTGGACTGGAAATCAAAGACAATTATGAAAGACAGGCTGAGGCATGGAACTGAAAAATTGCTAGGTCTGGTGGTCAGGATCCAAAATCAGCTTTGCAGACATGAGCATTATTATTATTATTATTCATTATGCCCACTTCTGCCTCATATGTTCCCTTGAATAGGGTGGTGACACTTGCTGCAGACCTTTAGAGTTCTCTAAATAGCTACAGCCTATCTGAGCAAAAGCACATGTGGAAACAGGATCCCTTGGTAGTGGTAGAAGGGTCCCCATGCTTGGTCCTCACACAGGAGAAAAATGTCTTTATAATGAAGAGGGTCAGAAAGTCTGTCTCCACAAGCTCAGGTCTAAGGAGCTGTTCAGTAGCCAGGTATTGTGGCACCCATGTGAAATAGGGATATGAAACCCTGCCCTGAGTCACAAATAAGAGATGGGGAGATCCAAGAACATCTCTCAGAACTTCCAGCATCTTTTCCAGTCAACAGCTGGGACTGGCATCTCTTGCTCTTTTGGGCTGTGTTAACAGTTCATTGGCTGGCAGATATTAAACAGGGAAAAAAGATTTTTTTTTTTATTTTTAAGAAGGTGCTGGAGGACAAATCCATAATCACTCCTCTCAAGCTGAGCGAAGTTCCCTAGAAAAGCCCCTATAAAGGCTCTGTCAAAACAAGTCACTGAAGGATTAGTAAGTGCTTAAACGCTCCGTCAGAGAGATTTTTCTCAACAGTCGTAAATGGGGTTTAGTATCGGAAAATCTTAGAAAATGCATCACCCATGCCCCCACCCTCTCAAAACCAATGGCGCCTGGAGCAGCTTGGCATGGAGCAGAAACTCAGTCTTGCTTAGGTTGCAGCTTCTTACCAAAGAAAATCAACTCGCTCGGTGTTGGCCATGTCCCTGGCAAGCGTTGGCCACCATGACAGCCATTGGGTTCAAAGTCCATTCACATAGCAAATGTCTGTGAGGGACCCTTCTTCTAACTATGAGAACAGGCAGAAGAAATCATCTTTCTCCCAGATAACAAACAGCATTGTATGCTCCAAAGCTGCTTTACCCTCTCTAGCCTTTATTTAACACTACAGTTCTTCTCCTATCTTGATTTCATTTTTCCTTGTGGTAGAAGGGATGATACAAGGGGTGCCAGCCACCTGGGTTTTTTTGAATTAGAAAGAGGCAACTAAGATGAATCATTTTGGGCTTCACTAGTAGTGTCTAAAGAGGATATCTGTGGATTCTGCCTCTTGAGTGACTGCTCATGTCCTCTGCATGGTGTTCTCTTCCTCTGTGATCTCTGGAGCAGCTGTGGCAAGCTTTTGTAGGGTTAGGGATGCAAAGTTCCAACCACATTAGAAGCAAGGTTCACACAGAATGGGGAGCTCCTCAGCGTCATTTTCACTATACCTGATGGTGCTCATTGCTTATTCCCGGCTCTATGCTCAGAGAACACTCCTGATGGGGCTCGGGTCCATATGCAGTGCTCGGGATGGACTCCAGGATGGTCATATGCAACCTGTACTACTGGTACTATTTCTCCAACTTTGAGGGGCCATCTTATGTCAACTTTCCAGAAAGCTATGCTTTGCCTTTTCTGCTCAAACCTTTGTTCACTAACCCCCTTAAGGTTGCACAATGCAGTTCCCAATGGATGGAAAGTAAACCTGGAAGAAGAACGCCACATGTGGTTAAAGATAATATAAATCCCTTGGCTATAAACATTCCTATATTTTCCTTTGACATCATTTAACCCTTTAAAAAACATCCTTTTAGTCAGGAAAAAATATTTCCCCAATACTCAGAACAGCATGACTTCAGGACAGACTTGGTTTGCTGATCCGTAGCATATGACAAAATTCCCATTCTCAAATATTTCCCTTCCCAAATTAATGTGCCTAATGTCTGAAATGGCATCACTGAAAATTTCTATAGCTATCTGAAGCCCAGAAACATATCTATTTATCTTAAATTGCTCTGAGAGGCAGTACCTAAAATCTCTTTCATCAGCAAGGCTCGGGCAATTTAGCAGGCTTTTCCTTCTTGTATTATCCCGGATAGGCAGGAGAGTTTAGACTTGGCCTTAGACAAGTCTGAACTGGAATCCAAGAATCACTGGTTTCCTCACACCTTGAACTTGTACCAGTCACATCACTTTCAAGAGACTCAGCTTTACTGCTGAGAGAGATAGGCATTGCTTGCCAATGAAGGGCAAATTAAAGTGCAGCAAAACACAGTGTGAGTATATGTACATGTGAGTGATTATGTTTGTGTATGGAATTGTGTGTATCAATGTGTGCACATGTGAGTAAATCTGTATGTCTTTGGATGTGTGAGAATGTGTGAGTGTATAAGAGGATGTGTGAATTTCTATGTGTTTTATATTGTGAGGGTATGTTTGTGTGTCTATGTCGAAGTGTATGTGGGGTATATGTCTGGCTTGTGCCCATGCTCTATAACAGGGGTCCTCAAACTTTTTAAACAGGGCGCCAGTTCACTGTCCCTCAGATCATTGGAGGGATGGAATATAGTTCATAAAACAAACAACCACGAACAAATTCCTATGCACACTGTACATATTTTATTTTGAAGTAAAAAAGAAAAACAGTAACAAATCAGTATTCAATATGAAGAACAAGTGAAATCAACAAACCAATAATATTTCAATGGAAACTATGGGCCTGCTTTTGGTGGGCTGCAGTTTGAGCACATTCTACCAGAGACTAAGAGAAGGAGTTGAGAGACAGAGAGAAGGAGGAAAGTCAGGGAGTGTGGCACAAATCCCACACATGCTCACTGCAGGCTCTGGACGAGTCAGCTGCTAAGCAGGACAGGCAATGGTGTCAAGATACAAAAAAATGTCCTCAGCAGGCCACATGTCACCTGCTGGCTGTAGTTTGAGGACCCCTGCTCTATAGCATGGGTCATCAGGAAGAGATGGCCTCCTCTGGTTAAAGGGAGATAAGAGAGCAGCAGTTGTGACAAGTGACAACCTCAGAGATAGTCCTGCTGAGTGCAGGCCACAGGCCTCAAATGAAAAGAGAAGGCAGAGGCTTGCAAGAACCACCTTTGGCCTCCTCCACCAGAGAGGAGTCAGAGCTCTGCGGACTTACTGGTTACTATCCAGTTCTGCCCTAACTTGATTACATATCAGGACTCTGTACTCATTATCTCAAAAATGCCATCTCCAGAACTTTGCCTGAGGGACTGATGAGTAATCAGTATGTACACATAAATCTCCACTTCACTTAAGATCAAGTTTAGCAGTGGCCTCCAATCTGCTTCTTGCTGGGGAGGGGCATAAACCCTAGACACATAAGAAAGGGAAAGTCTAAACCAGTAATCTTAATGCCAGTTCTAGGGACCAGAAGTCCAGTCCAGTTTGGGATTGGTGTGTGTGTGTGTGTGTGTGTGTGTGTGAGTGAGCGAGAGAGAGAGAGAGAGAGAGAGAGAGGAGAGAGAGGAGAGAGAGAAAGAGAGAGAGGGGAGAGAGAAAGAGAGAGAGGAGAGAGAGAGAGAGGAGAGAGAGAGAGAGAGAGAGAGAGAGAGAGAGAGAGAGAGAGAGAGAGAGAGAGAGAAGCAGTATCCATAGATTGGATTTACCACTGCTCAGGGAAGAAAGTTGATTTTCTGAGCCTCATCCATTGGAAAGCTCTGCTGGGAAAAAAAGTCACATTTGCAATTCCCCCAAAGGAGTACTTATTATTTGTAATTTTTGTTATGTAGAAATATATAACCATATTTCCTTGAAAATATGAGGCTTACAGAAAATAGATGAGCATAGCCACTTTCTATGTCCCAAAGAGTATAATGACTATTGGCTCATATTTTAATTTATTCACATCAGTCTTCTCAGAGCTCTTCTTAAGAATAAATCCATGTGCCCAGAACAGAGGGAAGGAGAATCCATAGGGAGGTCAAATAAGATACTCAGGAGCCACAGAAAGGACCAGTTGTGTCTTCCCACCTGCCCCTCAGTTTTTCTTATCTGGGAAGAATAAATGAGGAACAGTGAGTCAAGAACTTCTAAGACAGGATGGGAAGGTCTGAGTTGTGAACACCCAATAGATGCAGGGCATATTGTATGCACCTCTTCTGTTTAATATCTGCTTAAAAATCAAAGTTAAAAGGAAATTATTTTCTCCCCTTTACATGTCAAAGAATGAGTTCAGCTTCATAAGCACTTAAAGAAACAGTAGAAATTATTCCACTCAAGTTCAAATTCTAATGAGTCCCCAATGCCTGTGCTTTTAGACTTTGTATGTCTTATATTTACTGGAGGAAATTGCTTAGTGTATGCTCATAAGTCAACCCACCTGATAATTTGAGAATAGTGAAGAGAATAAAATGGAGATGGGAAGATAGGCAGGATGCTGCTTTTCATAAAAGAAGGCAACAGCAAAACTTGCCACTGGGGCAATTTTCCTTGTGAAAAAATGAGCCTTTCACAGAAGGGGTACAGGAAAGAAACTGGGGATATTAGTTGAGGAAAATGAGTACTGATGAAGGGATTGGTGTTAAAATACACCTAAAACTCAATCATGAATATCTTTGTAACTTTATAGTTCATAGTGATTCAATAAAAAGTAGCTTTAATACCACCCAAACCGCTCCAACTCCAAAAACTTTGGCTTTCTTTATTTTTTGAGAATGATCATATGGGCCTGGATGGTATTTTCCAAAAGAATGACTCAAAACTATTATGAATAAGTTCTGTCTGGGTCCCTGTGCTCAAGGTCTAGATATGATGTCATAGAGGATGTGGAGAGGAACAAGGAAAGATCTCAGATTTGTGGATGAACAAGGCCTTGGCTAGTAGATAGTTTCTGAGCCTTCAGAAAATATCCCACATGAAGTTCCATGGTGGTACGTTGCCTTTAGTACTAAAGTTGGGGTGACAACTTTATCTTATAATGTTTTTACGTTTGCTTCTTGGTCTTTACCTGGTTACACTCAAAGTTTACTCCTGGCTCTGTGCTCAGAAATCACTCATGGCTCTATGACCAGGAGGAGCATATGGTATGCTGGGGATTGAATCAGGGTCAGCTGGATGTGAGGCAAATGTCCTACCAACTGCGCCATCTCACTGGCCCCCTCATCTTCTATATTGAGTTGGGATTTCTTAGTCAGATATGAATGCAAGGAGTTAAGTTGAATGTATCATCTTCAAGCATCTTCCACCTGGAAAACATAGAACTCTGTATACAGACACCCAGACATGTGAAAAGAAAAGGCTCACTTACACAGTCAACCACCCTCCCCCCAAAAAAACACACACACAATACATAGATATGGTTGGCTCCTTAATAGGTCTCATCTGATTGAAATCCCCAATGTGGATTGGTAATGACATGACTACTGATTTTCTGACAGGAGAAAGGGGAAATCCAGCAAAGTGACTGGGTGAAGAGTTAGTAATGGAAGGTAAGTAACCCAGACAAGGGAGTTTCCTGAACTGGTCAGCATGACAACTCTTAGTCGCACCTCCCTACTGGGGTGTCTGGCTGATAGAAATCTGCCCCTGTGCTTGACCATCTATTGAAACTGCCTCTCAGCCTTTCATCAGGTAGGGACATCAGCAAAATCCTTTCTAGCGAAAACAGCAACTCACTTTCCAAAACAACGTATCCACTCTTGAACCCAAACAAACTTGAAGGAGTACATGGAGATTAAATACAGCTTTATCAGGATGGAGTTTGGGTAATCTTTGAATCAACAAAATCTGAGGAATCTGTGTACCAAATATCCATTCTACAAATGTCAGACCACAAAGCCACATTGGTTTTGGAAATGCTGTTAAGGACTCATGAATCTCACCCATCTGCGATAGTGAAGCAAACCACGGAAGCTTTCCCTTCAAGTCCATTTCTCTTCTGCAAAGAACAGGAAGGCTTAATCTATACAAAATTCTTTAAGTTGTTTCCTGAGACAAGCAAGATTATTTTTTTTCTGATTAGTGTGAATGAAAAGCTCCTTTGCTGAGTTGCTTTTCACTGCTGTCTTAAGCTTAAACATCTTGTAACCTCACAACTTCATGACCATGAACCTCATTCATTGTTTTTTTAATTGGAATGAGTATCAGCAACAAAATCCAACCTTCAAAGGGTCACTTACTGTCAGTCACACAGAATATGTTCAAGTCAAATGTGTTTATGTAATAATTGAGAGGGAGGATGATAATGTATGCTTACAAACAGAATTATGTGTGCTCCCAAAATTGACCAGTTGTAGGATAATAAATAGTATACTAGCCTGAGAGTATACAGTTACTTGAATTGTTGCAGAAATGCTAACATAGTATTTGATGTTGATATACAGACTTGTGATCTCAATATTATAGGTAGCATAGTACATGTTTCTGGGAGCCAGGTGTTAGTAATCCAGAATCAAAAGGCCTAAGTAGAAGAGTTATTCTTCCTTACTCTTATCATGAGAAGTGAAACCCGTCTTATAGAAAGTGAGGACCATGCAACCATCCCCATGTCCTAACATGGGTAAATGACATGTGAGGTATCGGTTTTAGAATAATACTACATTCTAACATATTCTTGCTATATGCTATATGTTATCCTATAAGCGCAAAGAGATGTATTTATGCATGATTCTAAAATGATGATTCCTTGTTATAACAATTACATTAGATGCACTTGTCCCTTATTAAGTAACAGACATGATTATTTATTTTTCCAGTGTCCAAGCCCAGAAGCTCTCAAGTATTCTTTCATGGTTTGTTTCCTGTACCAGTCACTGAAGGGAGAGCAGGCTTGGAGACATACCTGGAAGTGCTCAGGGCTTAAGACTGATTCTGTGCTCAGAAATCATTCCTGGCAAAGCGTCATGAGCCCTATATGGTGCCAGGGATCAAACCAGGGTTGGTTGCATGCCTTATTCCCTGTCCAAACTTTCTGGTCTTGTATCAGTAATTTTTAATAACACTCTAATGCAAAAGAAAAGTATATACTTTGTTTTCATGCTTTACACCCATTTAACTAGCATTTATATCCTAATAGTGTAGACACATTTAAAAAATCAATCTGCACAAGAAACATTATCTTTGCATCACTCCATAAGCACACAGGCTTGCCGATGAAATGTTGTGTCTGTTGAACTGCATTTCCTCAGAAAGTACCCACAACCCTCCTTCCTGTTCCACAGGGTGCTTCACTCTTTCATGATAAGTTCCAAGTCTGCCAAGTGGGCCATCGGTTGCAATCTGCAATTTGATATCAAAGCCATGAATGGCACTGAGGTGGGTATTCACATCATTTCTGACAGAGGTTCTGAAGTGCTATGTTCCTCAGCAATTCTCCACAGTTACCAGCTCTTCTTCTGAATTGGCTGCAATGCCCAGGGTGCCACTATTTGATACCAAAATTGACAATATCCCATTCCTATAAAATCTAATGCTACCTTGGATCACAGAAACATGATTGGGTCACACTTTTCAGAAATCTGAATATATATATATATATATATATATATATATATATATATATATATATATATATATATATATAAGACTTACTATAGTAAAATTCCAATACAGTTCTTTCTGTTCATTTAAAGAAATTTTTGGCTATACTCAGCTGTTCTCAGAGCATACTCCTGACTCTATGCTTGGAGATTATATCAGGTGATACTTGGAAACTGTAAGTGATGCTAGTGAAAGAACCGAGGTCAGCTATATGCAAGGATTTCACTATTGGACTCGTTCTTCAGCTTCTGTAGTTGTAGCTATTTGAGCAAGGATAGCTCAGAACAGGCTGGCTTTGAACCATCGAAGGGAGATGAGGGAACAGTGGCTATTGGCTGCCCAAGCCTAAATGGACTATAAAGAGTAACTTTACTTTGTACCTTTTGCCAATGTCTGGTTGAAACTCCACCACAGGAGAAGATGTTGAGCATGTACTTGACCCAGATTCCATACCCAGAGTCACATGGTCCCCTGAGCATGGTCATGTGTGGTCCTAGAGGCACAACATCAGAGTGGTCCAGGGAATCTCTAACACCATATCAAATTAATGGTCTAATTGGCTAAGAATTGCTGGTGGAGCCCCAAACTCCTAGGCAAGAACTGGGAAGCCCCTTTCTCCCACAAAAACAATCAAAACCAAAAAGCCACCATTATACCCTGAGAGGATGCAGTGTACTCTGAGAGGAGCAGCACCCCATCAGGCATGAGGAGCTAGCTGCCACCCTACCAGGTGGTAACTGTGACCTCCTCTAGAAGTGGCTGTGGATGCTTTGCATGAAGGGCATTCCCTTCCTGAAAGGCAAATAAACACACACTGAAGCTTATTGCTCCTACATGATGAGTTGTCTCAGACACAATCAATAAAGTTGGGAGAGAGAGAGAGAGAGAGAGAGAGAGAGAGAGAGAGAGAGAGAGAGAGAGAGAGAGAGAGAGAGAGAGCTGGGTCTGCCAGGCTGAGCTTGGGCCTTCTTCTATAAGTGGGGGAACCAGCCTTAATTCTGTCTAAGCCTTCACTTTTCTGCTCATGAAACTGAGTATGCAGGTACTCACCAAAGACCCAGTATTTCTATCAGCAGTTTGGGGTTCTTGGGAGAAGACAGAGTAGATAGTTTCTAGAAAGTGGACATGGTCATCAGGGAGGAAGGGGATTTTTACAAGGAAAGCAAATTACACCTGCTACAGATCCTCCTTAGCACTTAGAATCAATCAAGCAACATGGCAGAATTCACTGCTAGTGACCTTGGACATGTGCCTCAGTCTATTAGCCTTCTGGACAAAACATTTTGCAGAACAGATCTTATAATATTGTTGTGGGCACATGAGGGTGAATCCTGACTCTGTCCTCTCTAACCCTAGCCTTCCTTTTGCCAGGCTGCTGACACTTTTTCTGGGCCAGACTTCCATAGCTCTTAACACAACTGAGAAAAGTATTCAACTCCACTAACTCCTTCCTCAAGCACTGTGTGATGTGGTTGGCACAAACCTGACCCACCTCCACTCTTTCTGAGAATTCTTGGAGAATTGCCTGTAGATGAGCACGTACAGAAATCAACAAACAGCAGTACAGTTGGCATTATTGGCTGGTCCCCTCTCAGGGATACCAGAGTCAGAGTGAAGCCAAAGGGGAGGTTGTCAGTTTAAGGAGTTCATGGATTCTGACCAGGCAGCCCTGAGTGTGATCTGCTAACATGCCAATAATCTCTTAAAATGCTCTGTCGGCAGAGGCATGTTTCTACTCCTACAAGAGAATGTGTTGCATTTGCTCTAAAGAATTAAAAGGTCGTAGGACATGACCTATGATTGATCTGAATCCTGTCTTCTTACATTTTTATTACCTCTAGGTTAATGTGGTCCTGCTTAAGGTTCTGCTTAGCTCTTGAGAATATTGCTGACCCTGATTCAATATTGCAGACACCCGGGCCCTTTGTAACATTTTAAATACCAAATTCCTGTGGTTATATACTGAAAAGAGACCAGTTAATAGGCCATCTGCCCCTTTTTTGGCAGCAGTGGTGGTGGTAGTGGTGGGACTCTCCTCAATATTTCTCAGGCGACCTCTTGATAAAACTAATGCTTCATGCTCAGTTCCAGTGCTATTGAAGACACACAACATTGAGAGGAGCTGAGGGAAAGGATCCTGATAACTTCTATACTAGTGACTGAATTCTGGATCTTGTACCTGCTATATATACTCTTCAGAGCCTCCTCTCCAGGCCTCCATTTGCACATGATACACTATGGTTCCTACTTGTTTTTCTAAAAAACTTCTCTCTTAGAAACCTTACCTTAAAGCCTTAGGGGGTCTTCATTGGGACAGAACTGAGTTTTCTTCAGACAAGGTATCTGGGATAAAATGAACTTTTATCCCTAAACATTTATTTCCCGAGAAAATTAGGAGCTTCTTGGCTAGAGGCAGCAAAGTTGAACTTTAGCATCAAAGGTACAGGATGATGGAGATGAGTCAAGTAGGTAGATGAGACAATAAGGATGAACATCAGGAGATAGGGATGGGAGACCAGAAATGAATGGGATGGCTCATGGGGGAACTATATGGTAGGTCAAACAAAGCTAGGCAAGGATCTGAAACGAGAAGGCAGCTTGTTTCATTCTATTTGGTGCTGGGCTTTGACCTTGTCTAGTCCTGTCTATCAAGGACTACATATGCAAAAAATCCCATTTCCAAATTCTAGAAAATACTGGGCACATACCCTTTTGTTAGGGTGCTGTTATGGTCTGAGATGATCCCTGAAAGATGGAACCTGTTTCTTCACTTCAACACAGGTTTCTGTTTTGTTATAAAAGATTTGAAAGGCTTGGTGGTGAGGTCAGGAGAATGTGCAGAAATGCATAACTAAACCATAAGAGAAAAAGTAGTGTGGTTTGGGACAGGCAGATAAGGCCAACACAAATGGCCTTCAAGAAACTGAGAGCAGCAAGCAGAGTCCACGATGAGTGAAAGCCCAGACTAATCTCTAAACACACAGGAAATCCATCTTTGGAAAATTGAAGTTTCATCAAGACTTGAGGTTTGGGCCCTAACTAGGTTCATTCATACCCCTGGGCTGGAAAAGCTTGAAAACATTTTGGTTACATAAGCTTCCATCAGCCCCTCCTCTTCTTTTAACTGACAAGCAGCCTTAGCTCTGTTATCATCTCTGATCTTGGAAGATTTTCCTGCAACCTAAGTCTCTGTCTCAAAAGCAGCAATAACAGTCAATTCCCTGTTTTCCTTCAAAGTTGCCCAAGACATCCCAGTCGGCACTGCTCGCTGGTGCAAAGCATCATAAGGTATATAATTCTGCAGATAAGCCGACAGCTCATTAGCATGACTCCCCCCCTTTTCTGTATGTGTATTTCTTGGACCTGTTTTGTTGTTAAAATAGGGACCACATTGCTTTCTTTTAAGGAACAAGAGCTGCACAGGAAGGTATTCAATGGTTAATTAAGACACTGGTGCCATGGCTGAGCTCTCTTTGTTTCACTGAGAGTAGTTGCTAAACAGATGAAAGTAGGGCTGAGGCAGGGGGCACATAACTATTATTTCAATTAATAAATAGATAAATAGCTTTAAAAGTAAAGGAAGTGATAAAGGCCTCGGGAGCATCTTGATCTGTCCTGGTTCTGTCAGTAAAAAAGAAATCCAGTGCTTGTGATAGCTACCACTTCTGTTTAAGAAATCCGGGCAAGCTGAGTCACCTGTGGTAGGCAGGTTAGTGACTGCCTAGTGCCTGGGGCACCCCCTAGCGACACATTCCTATACCCTGGCCCGTGCAACTACAAAAAAAACCCCGTGTGTCCAATTCACCTACCTCTTCATTCTCCCACCATCTTTCTATCCTCCCCCCCCTCCTCCTGCCTTCCACCAAAGCAGCCTTAAAATGTATTTTCAGACAAATATCAGGGAAGCATTTATAAATATTTTAGAGGTGTTTCATAAATAAATAAGCAAATCTACAAAAAGACTTCCCTCTTTTAATGAGAGCTTGGCTGTGGTCTATGCATTTTATTTGAGCATCATTAAAACCAGCTTGGGAGATTTCTCCACCGGACTCTCTTTTCGGGGGGTTGCACAATGTAAGTAAAAGCCCACCACGCATATCTGTAGCGGGGAGACTCGTCCCTGACAGATGAAGCAGTGCAGGCACGAGGGAATAGCTTTTACTCTTTTTAAAGTAAATACTAATCAATAGCAACTGTACCGACGAAAACCTTCTTCCCATCTAATTGCACCACAGTTACTCATAGACCCCAACAGAATTTTCCCCTGGATATAAGAAAATTAACTACCAGGGGCTGAGCCAGTGAATTATCACCATCTCTCTGTTTAAATGTAATTAACACCACCCCCCAAACAACCACATGTACCATTAAAAGACTATTTGTCCGTGTAATTTCCAAACAGGGTCTAGAGGTCGAGCCCACATCAATCTTTTCTACACATGCGTCTACACAGGAAATCAAACTGGCAGAAAGGAGGTCCCAGCCATTAGAAGAAATCTCTCCCTCTTTGAAATCGTGTCTGGAGTTCACTGCTGCAGCTTAATGTCCTCTGTGCTCCCTTTGGCCATGTCAGAAATAGCTGGATAATCTCAGATGCAAACAAGCGATTTCATCTGTCGTAGAGTCAAAGCTAGGAACCAGAGTAGGGCTACACCAGTGGTTTGACAGTCAGGAAACATAAATGCTTGGAATAGAAATGGTGACCACCTTTGGTTAATCATCATTAATATTTTTTTACATGTCAGAATTTGAATCAAGTTGTAATCTAACTTGTTCAAATTCACTAGAACGTCTGGAAATGATAGCAATAGCAGTCACCTTTCACTGAGCACTTGAAATAAGGACTTGGCCATATGATTAAATTTATCATTTCATCCTCCCCAGAATTTTTTGAGTTCGGAATGATTCATCTCTACTTTAGAACTAAGGAAAGCGAGACTGCCTTAAAAAAGAACAATTCACTTCAAATCCTCCAATCTGCTAGGAATCTAGTTTTCTTACCCTACGCTATGACTTGTTTTGGGCCACTTAACTATGATGGGAAGAAAGTGCGATCAGCAGCAGCATCACAACCACCACCTTATTATCATCACCTCATCATCATCATCTTCATCACTGTTACCATCATCAAAATCACCACCAGCAGCAGCACATGCATTTTTACATAGACAGTTACTGTGGCACAGAGAGGTGAAACAACCTCCTTAAGGCTACATCGCATGGGAAAGATGGGAAGAAGAGCAAAGAGACTATTAAGAAGTGTTGGTGAAATCTGTCTGCAAAAGCACATCACCTCATGGAAGCCTTGGTGTCTGTTCTCATCAAACCTCAGGGGAAATAATGCTGGGCAAATTCAGAGAATTTGTGGGTTTTGACCAGTATCAACCAGTACCGACATCTGCAGGGTGACTTTCAGCCAGTCTCACCTCTACCACAGCATTCAAGGATGTTAACTATTAATCTTAAGTTAAATGAGAAGCTTTTTTAAAGACACTTCCAGATGGAACATTTCAGGTTCTTAGACTGGAAGTTCTTTAATGGAGAAGAGACTTACCCATGAACATTTACAACATTACTTTTTAAACAGCACCCACCATCTTGGTAGAACCCAGAGTAGTTGCATGCATCCAGCTTTTTGGCCCCATAGAAGCCAACTGGCTGCAGTGATACCCACTCTCTGCACATTTCCTAGCATGACTCAGCAAGGCCACCTTTATTTTGTCCCTTGGGTCTATGAGTGTGGTCAGAAGCCAGTGGGTGTAATTCCTCAGAGCTGACCCTGAGGTCAGAAGCCCATTCTACCACCTCAAAAACACAGCAGATCCTTCCCAAGGCATCTTTTTTTGACTACTGTCATTGCAAAACCTAGAACCAGTCTCTTTACTCATGTACATAGTGTGCATGGCCACGCTCAACTTACACCTGCCAGCACACAGAGCCCATATAGCATTTTTCCCAAAGCTCTGGGCTGGGCGCTGATTCCTCTGGGTGAAGCCACTGTCAGCCAGGATCTGAAAAGACACACAATGTCCAAGCAGACCACTTTGTGTGTATATCAGTGTGTGTGTGTGTGCATGTGTGTATGTGTGTGCATGTGTGTTGAGGAGTGGAGGATCTTTGGTATCCTTGTCATTTCCCTTGATTCAGAATGAATTGAGAGCAGAAGAAACACAAATCAAAAAGAAATGCAAATATCCCAGGTTTCTTTCTCTTAGAAATGCCCTATTTCCTACCCCCCTCATGGTATACTTGTGTTTTAGAAATAGAAGGCACCTCTGGAGAAACAAGATAATACCAAATCTTAAAATCTGTAGAAAATGAGTACAGGGGTAGGCGGCACTATTAGTGCTACTAAAAATAAGCACTGGGAAGCGACAATAAGTGGAAAAAGCAGAAGAGTCATTCCTTTTTAAACTGTATTGAAAATCCTGTGTTGGGGCCATTTTCTCCAGAGAGTCCAACAATAATACTCTGGATTCAGTGTTCCTGCTGCTGTGGTTCCTGTCTGTGCCTCTGCCGCCCTCCCTTCCCTATGACTGTCCCAGGCATGCAGACTGTACCCCAAGCCTGTCACCCACAAAAGAGCATATGGTTCTGCCAACTGAAAATAGTGCCCATGCCAGAGTATGAGTCCTGTGAGAGGAATTTTTCTGTTTGCTGTTTCACAGAGGCTGCTAAGGTTCCTATTTAGCCCTACTCTGGTGCTCTCTCCACTTTGGGGAGCCTCTCATCTATGAAGCCCTGAATAATGTCCTGGTTTCATCCTCATCATAAGACAGGAGGTCACACTGTTCATTTTTGGTAGGTTCAAATGCCTCCAGAGGTCCCTGCAGTGCCACTAACGTAGGGAAACAGTTGCAGTGAGCCCCAGAGCTTGGTCATCAGCACTTGTGCCCTGCCTGATTGAGGCTTTTGCTCCAGAAGAACACCTCCATTCTGGAAACTTCTACCAGCCTCAATCAGAGAGGCTCTGCTTCAAGGCTTTAGGGGGCTTACTTGGATTTCAGCAGGAAACAGAAGAAGGACTTCATCAGGCCCAAAGGCCTAACTGCTCATGCTTCAAAGACTGCCTCCTGAGCACTGAAGAACCACAGCAAGCCTCAAGCCTAGGATAACCGTTCCTGCTGCCCTCCCTTCCTTTGACTGACCATCGGTCCTTTTAGGCAGAAAGATGTGTGCTGAGGAAACACAGGGAAGTGGTTGCAACAGAGATCATCACAAAGCAGCCAGCCCATGTCCTTGTTTTACTGGGCAAGAAACTGAGGAATAGAGGCAGTGACAAGAGGTGCTGAGAGGGGCCAGAGAGATAGCATGGAGGTAAGGTGTTTGCCTTTCATGTGGAAGGACGGTGGTTCGAATCCCAGATCCCGTATGGTCCCCTGTGCCTGCCAGGGGCAATTTTCTGAGCATGGAACCAGGAGTAACCCCTGAGCGCTGAAGACAGCCTGGTGATTCTGACCACACCCTGCAGCCTTTGTCACTGTTTCTCTACTGACTCACGAAGGAGAGGGACTTCAGGAGTGAAAGCCAGAGATTTAGAAGGCTTACCTCTTGTTTACCAAGCAATGTGGACTGTCTTATTTTGTCTCCCATCTTTGTTTCAGTCCAGGCATTTCTTCCTCTTAAAAGCAAGCAGCTAACTCTTCACTGTGGAGGTGATGCAGAAATCTACCAATAAAGTCAGCCTGAGAGCCCTTTGCTTCCCGTGGAAAAATCTATATGTGCCCTTCAGCCTTACAATTGAGTTGCAAGGAGGAAAAATAAAATTGTTTCAGAACTGTATGGCGCCATTCCACTCAACATGCCAATAAAAAGCAAGCAGGGTTTTTGTCCATGAGACGTTTGGCTTCAGAATCAGATCATGAAGCTAAATAAACAAGGACTGGTTGTTACCAACAAATGATTACATTCTGGTTGAGCTGCTTTTTTATTTTTATTTCTTGGTTTGAGGGTATACCTGGTGGTGCAGAAGGCTTATTCCTGACTCTGTGCTTAGGAATATCCTGGTGGGGATTGTGGGTCACTGTATGGTGCAAAAGGGGGAAACCATGGTTGGCAGTATGCAAGGGAGCATCTAAACCTCTATCCAGTCTATTCTAGTCTACTGTGAATTGTAATGAACTGAGAGAAAGTTGGAGTCTTAAGACTAATTGGAAGCATCTGAAATGTCACTGTTGACTATTCCTAATAGATCTCCTGGGCCACAGTGGAAACTCACCTGCCTCCTAAAACTTCTGGTTTGCATAAGCCCCATGTTTTTAATAAAACACACTCACATTTGTCCCAGGCAGGCAACTCACTGAGGTATTGTTGTCCTCAGTTGCTGCCAAGCAGATGGGTAATAACTATGCACATTATCCTCTTCTAGCCTATATGGGAGATGGGGTGAGTGAGAATATTTACCCACAGAGTACTTTAACTCATGCAAATTTCTTTCTGTTGGGCATTACCCTGAGTCTGCAATATCTGTACACAGGTGATGACCACATACCCCAAAACACTTCTGGGTATGAATGTGAATATTCCTATGTTAGAAAGGTGTGGGCTGTGGCTGGGGGTAGGGACAGTTGTGGCTGACCTAAGATCCTGAAAAGCAGAGGGGGCCAGAGAGATACAGTGAGTAAGGCAGTCCTGGGTTCAGTCTCTGGCACCACAGACGGTCTTCTGAGTAGGCCAGATGTAATCCCTGAGTACAGAACTAGGAATAAACCCTGAGTGTGTGGCCCTAACCCTTCTCCTTGCTCTCAAAGGCAAAGAGCAACAGAGCAGGAACCAAGCTAGATGGGCTGGTTTAGATCAAAGTCTCTATTCACAGCAGACAGAAGGCATGGTCATCTCTCAGCAAATACAGGCCCTTTACACGTGTGGCATTAAAATACCAAGGAAAGTTCATTCCCACATCATGTCAATAGTTCTGAGTCGCGGTTCCTTTGCTTGAACATAAACCATCTTTATAGGCCAGGCTGTCTTTGTGCCTACTTAGGTGCTCCTGTGTCTGACTCATGGAGGGACAGACTGGGTACGCTCTGGACCAGTCTGGCAAGATGTTCCCTGCTTCCAAGAACACTGGCTCAGCTAGGTGCAAGAACATCAAACCTACCCACCCCTGCCTCCTCTGTAGGAGGCTGGTTTTATTTGTAGACAGAACACACGGTTTGCTTCCTGCTGTGATTTCCACATTTTAAGGGGAAGGCGCTTTGCTTCCTATCCTCTTCTCTCCCTTCCCTTAAGGTGCTGGATGCTTTGATGGGGCTTTAGAAATCATCACTGTACAAGGACAGGGAGGTTGAAAGTGCACACACATTAAAGCATGGATGAAGGGCAGTGGAGTGGTTCACTAATGAATTGGAGAAATGTAAGGCTATTCTTCAGGGGAGCCAGGGGGCCTGAGAGAGAAGTGGAGAGGCTTGGGAAGCTGATTTGGAGGAAGGTCAGTTGCAAGTAGGAAATAGAAGCAGCTTACCAGGAAACACGAAGAAAACAGACTGAAATATGTTGTTTTGTGAGAAGTTCTGGGCTTGACCTCTAAGAATCATGATCTGTGAATCTGGGGCCAAGCAATTCTGATAGAAAGAAACAGTTTGATATTTTTAAACAGGTTTGATTGCAAATTTAAAAAAATCGATAGAACTAAAGAGATAGTACAGTAGGCAATGGTGCTTGCCTTGCATATGGCCAATCTAGGTTCAATCCCTGGCACCCTATCTAGTCTCTTGAGCCCTGCTAGGAGTGATCTCTGAGCACAGAACCAGAAGTAAGTCCTGAATACTCCTAGGTGTGCCCCTTTCCCCTAAAAAGAGCTAAGACTGGAGAGAAACTACAAGGCAGTGCTTGCTTTGCATGTAGACAAACCAGATTCTATCTCTGGCATCGCACAGGGTTTTCTGAGCCCCATCAGGAATAATTCCTAAACATAGAACCTGGAGTAAGACCTAAGCACTGCTAGGTGAGGTCCCAAACAGACAAAAACAAACAAAATCTTTAATGATTAAATGATTAAATGATTAATATCACTTATTAATTATCACTTATTAATTATTATTACTAATATCACTTATTAAATGATTAAATGATTAATATCACTTACACCCTGTCCACAAGTTGTAAGGACCAGCTCCAAGATTATCAGTATATATCTATAAAATCATTTATAAATATCACCATATAAATTCATTCTATATTTCTATAAACACAAATATGACCACTCCCATTTTAAGGTCTTGAATCAAGTTAAAATGACCACTCCCATTTTAAGGTCTTGAATCAAGTAAAATTGAAGGAGCACTTTGAAAAGGTGCTACTATCTCCTGTATCTGGGATATGTTCTGTTGGATCTGCCATCTTTCCTGGGTGCACTGGGGTTTGGGCTGAGCCTGAATTTAGACACTAAAGCTAACAGAAAGGCCACAATCACATCTAGGGAGGCAGGTTACAGAAGCTTTAAGTCATACAGCCAGTTTCCAGAACCGGAAAAGCCCAGATTTTCTCACAGCCTTACACACGCCTCTCTCTCAAGAACGACTGTGTGGGAGACTAGCCTCCGAACTGCCAATTTATTCTGGCTCCCAAGTGCTCAAATTGTTTCTGCACTTCTCAGAGACTCTGCATAATATCCTCCTGAAGGCTATGTGATGGACTCTGCTTTCCTCTACCCTACAGTTCTCAATGAGGTTGGTGGAGACCAGGCACATGGGCCTGTTTGAAGGCAAACTCCAGATCTATGTATGATATAGTTGCCCTCAGCTGGCAACTGTCAGCAGTAGATAGGGGTGAAAGTGGGTCTGAGACCAGATCAGAAAGTTAGTTCTGAGAGCTGGAGCATGTGCCTGCTGATGCACTGGGTTTGGGTCCCTTCTATAGTAAGAATGAGCAAACACACTGTGTAACCTTGAACAGATTCTTGCTTTCTGACTCTGCATTTGCGTTCTCTGATAGGGTCTCAGGGAAAAAAAAAAAAGGCTGTGTGTATCTCTGCACAGGCTGTTCTAGAGAGAACATACCTTCCTCTTCTTCCCATTTAGCCCAGAGGACTGGTAGGTTGGCTGTGTGGCCTCATGTCTGTCTCTATTCCAGCATGAGCCTTACAGGGAGTGGATGGGCCTTTTGAGTCTCTGCAACACCACGCCTGAAGTCCACACCTATCCCAGAGAAGACATGAAATGAAAGATCGACATTTGTTTGGCCAGGAAAGTCGAGGATTCAGAGACCTTCTTTTGAAGGCTGCTGTGTCAGTCTGCCAGTCTTTTAGAGAGACTCAGGAACGATCTGTGGCAATTTATTGGATTAAGAAATTGTTCTGGACTCAGAAGCAGCAAATGTAAAGTGTAGCTACCAATGACAAAAAATGTTCAGAAGGTTCTGAAAAAAGTTTGACCATAGTCCTTGTCTATTGAGACAACAGGGAAATGAGGGTTCCTGACTAAGAAAAGTAGAACTCCAGAGGTAAGCTTCAGGAAGATGAGAGTAGCTCCCCTAAAAATATGGACAGTTGGAGCTCTATCAGAAGATACAGGGTAGCCCTTCAATATTTGTCTTATGGAATGACCTTTATGGCTTAAAGACAGCAATTGATATTTATCCATCCATAGCTAAGTACAAGCCACCGGTGGTATATGCCTGGGTCCACATGCAGCTATCTTGTCAGTCAAGATCACCACAGCTTCTACAGCCCTCCCACAGTGGTGCCTGGAGCATGGGAAGTTTTAGCAAGTTCTAGGAATGAAGCTTGGGGTCTGCTGGCTTCTTGCCATACAAAATGCATGGTTTTCTTCTTGTGTTCTAAAAACATAAATGTCTGGGAATGAATTTTCCATTAAACATTTTGCTAGGAAACTATCCATGGGCAGGATGAACAAGTGGAAGTAAGGAGATTCTCAGAAAGCAAGACCTGAGTTACAACATTTAGAAACTAAGTGCATTAAAGTCAAAAAATCTCAGGCATCCTACAGTGAAGCTCAATTTTTTGGGTGACCCAGAAATATCAGAAGACTCTAGGAGTTGACAGGTGATCTGGGTTGAAACATGGAGGGAAAGGAATGGGAAGGAGGAAGATGATGGGAGGAGAAAAGAAGAAAGAAGAAAGGAAGAGGAAGGAATGGAGGAGAGGTGAAGGGAAAAGAAGAGAAGAGAGAGGAACTGGAAGGGAAAAAAAGAGGAAGGAGGGGAAAGAGGAAAAAGTAAAAGCAGACTCAATTTCCCCTTGCCCTCTGCTGAGTGTGGCTCCATTTTAACTCTTTCTGTTCTACATTCTCCACATTCCTACCTTTTCTGGGCTCTTTTTGTTACAGAAGGAGTCTAGCTTCTCAAGGCCAGACATAAGGACCAACGTATTAAATTATACCCCAGGTCTTAAGCTGACTCAGAGGATGGTGAACAAGATAAAGATAGGCCAGGCCTGGGCAAACAGTCAAAGGAAAACAAACTTAAGAAAAACTTGTAAGGAAGAAGACAGTTTCATTAGCCTCAGTGGGAATACAGATGTTACTAATCTCAACAAGAATGTCTTCAGTTAAGAGAACATCTGTGGGGAAGAGACAAGAACCTGACTTACTCTGTAACAACCCAATCTCTTGATTTAAAGAAAGTACAGACTCTATTTTTTTTATATTACCATCCCACCCCCCAAAAAACTACTTTAAATAAGTCCTATGCTATCAGGATCCCTGGATGAGAATTTTCTTTATCTTCTACTATCTTCCTAATACTGGACACCTTTATTTCTTGATGTTTTCATTCTGCAAAATATAGAAGAATAGAGTTCTAGGCCACAGTTCTTGAATTGCTACCCAGTTAGCTGGACCAAGACGCAATGCAATCTGTAAGGACAAAACTCTCTGCACCCTCCAGATTTCTCAGCCTGCGGTGTAGAGCTGGGGCTTCATTGCCAAAAGTTTCCCAGAGTTGCATATATCTTACTACACAGACCCTTATGATGGGTGTTGGGAATACAGGATCTCACAGGAATTGGAAGGAGAGTTAGTTAGGTTTTCTCCTGGTGACTCTCACTACTGGCACACAGCATGCACCGCCTCTGACTTTCCATTCAATGTCCAGGAATGACCTGGGGTGAGCTGTGTGGCTTGCTGTAGAAGCATGAAGGAGCCAAGTTTTATCACCAAGGGAGCGGGGGTGGGGTGCTGGCCTTCAGGCAATTCCCTTTTCCTCCCTGGCCTTTTAGTGACTCATCTGTCCTTGAAAAGATTTAATTTTTTTATTTATTAAAAACATTGTAATTTACAAAGTTACTCATAGTTAAGTTTTAGACATATCATGTTTCAGCACTAATCACACCACCAGTGTCAACCTCCCTTCATCAATGTTCCCAGAGTCCATTGCGTACCTCCCTCTGCTCAAGCTTTCCATCATAACGGTCACCTTTTTTTTTTTCTTTTGGTTTTTGGGCTACACCCAGTGACGCCTAGGGATTACGCTTGCTATGTGCTCAGAAAATCGCTCCTGGCTTGGGAGACCATATGGGACACCAGGGATCAAAACCAGGTTCATCCTGGGTCAGCTGCATGCAAAGCAAAAGTCCTATGGTTGTGCTATTGCTCTGGCCCAAACAGCCACCTTTTTAAGTTTGGTTATTGAAGTTTGGATCTCATGATTTAATTGTTGTTGACCCCCTTGTTTGTATATTTAGTTCTATCCTTCCTTAGCATCACCAATATTCCTGAATCCCTTTGGCCCCCATCCCCTGTTATTTCACATCTGTCTTTATCTTCCTGCACTCTAGTTCTTTTCTTCTTCTCATTATACTCTAGGGCCAAAAGGGTTCTAGACAAGCTACATTTTAACCACTGCATTCCTTCATGCAGTTATTTTAAATACTACGTGTAAGTGATATCATTCTGTATTTATGGATTCTTCTTCTGGCTTACTTCACTTAACATGGTCTTTCCAGTTGCAGCAAATTGCAGGACTGCATCATTCCTTAGAGTTATGTAGTATTCCTTTGTATATATGTATATATCTTCATGATCCACTCATCTGTTGTTGGACATCTAGGTTGATTCTAGCACTTAGCTACTGTATTAAGTGCTACAAAGGATATAATGGTGTGCATACATCTTCTGATAAACATTTTTCTGTCTTGGGACAAGATACCCAAAAGTGGAATTGCTGGGTCATACAGGAGCTTGATTTTGAGTGCACTAAGGCACTACATACTGTTTTCCATAGGAGATGAACCAAACAACATTCCCATCAATGGATGAGAGTTTCTTTTTACCACATTTCTACCAATACAGATTATGCCCAGTATTATCTGCCACTGCCCAGTATTATCTGCCACTGTACATATCTCATTGACATTTGATGTGGATTTTCCTAATGATAAGTGATAATGAGCACTTTTTCATGTGCCTGTTGGCCATTTGTTGGTCTTCCTCAGAGAAGTGCCTATTTATTTCTTCTACCAACTTTTGATGTGTTTTAGATTTGGGGGGTTAAATCTTTGTGAATACTTTGTATATTCTAGATATCAACCCTTTATGTATCCTTTATCTGATGTTTCTCCCTACTAACACGGCTATCTTTCAATTTTAGCCCATTTCTTTTGCATACAGAATCTTTTTAACTTGATATGGTCCATTTGTTTAGATTTGATTCTGTAGCTTTTGTTATTGGCATCATATTGTTGAAGACTCCCCTGAGGTCTAGGTCTTGGAACATTCTTCTTATATTTACTCAATGCACCTTATAGGTTCAGGTCTAATGTCAAGGTTTTTATTCACTTTGAATTAATTAATTTTGTGTAAGATGTGAGCTACAGATTAATCATTATCCTTTACACATGAAAATCCAATTGTCTCAACATAATTGTTGAACACAATTGTTGAAGAGGCTATCTTTATTTCCTTTCATGTTTTCAATTTCTTTGTCAAAGTTTAGTTGATCATATACTTGGAGGTTTGTCGTTGAATATTCTATTCTGACCCATTGGTCTGTAAGCCTGTCCTTGATCCATATACCATGATGTTTTGATCACTATTACTTTTATTACATCAGGTAATGGGATGATTCCTAGCTTATTTTTCAGCATGGTTTTGGCTAGTTGTTTGGCTTTTTTGTTTGTTTTTGGGCCACACCTGGTGATGCTCAGGGGTTACTCCTGGCTATGCGCTCAGAAATTGCCCCTACCTTGGGGGACCATATGGACACTGGGGAATCAAACTGAGGTCCTTCCTAGGCTAGTGTGTGCAAAAGTCAGATGCCTTATGGCTTGCAACACTGCTCCGGCCCCTACTTGGGGTCTTTTATGATTCCACACAAACTTTATAATTGACATATTAGACTGTTGTCTGAAATTGGGTAGGGATTACATTAATTCCTCAGTTTGGGTCATTGTTTTTTTTATCAGATTTACTCTTAGAATCCTAGAGTATGGAATGCTCTCTGTTTCTTTAGATCTTCTTCAATTTCTTAAGTGTTTTGAAGTTTTTGTGGTTTGGTTCTCTCGCCTCTTTTGTTAAATTGGTTCTTAGGTACTTGATGTTTTTTGATGCTATTAAAATGAGATAAACTCTTTGATCTCTTTCTTCTTTAGAAATGTAACCAGCTTTGGTGTATTGACTTTGTAGGCAGTCACTTTGTTATATTGGTTTATTATTTCTAAGAGCTTTTTTGTGGACTCTTTATGGTCTTCAATATATATCATCATGTCATCTGCAAATAGAGATAAACTTCCTTTATTCCAATATGAATTCCTTTGATTTTCTTCTTTTGCCTGAATACTATTGGTAGAGATTCTAATACTGTGTTGAATAAGACTGGTGACGATGAACATCATAGCCTGGTGCCTGATATCAGTGAGAATGCTTTCAATGTATGGTTTTAAACATGAATGAGGGTTGGATCTTGTCAAATGCTTTCTCTACATAGATATGATTATATGTGTTTATTTTTCATTGTACTGATAGTGTGTCTGATATTAATTTATTTTAGTATATTGAACCATCCTTGTATTCCCAGGATGAAAACCACTTGTTCATGATATAATGTATTTTTGATATGTTATTGGATTTTCTAAGATTTTGTTGAAGAGTTTTGAATCAATGTTCATTGGTGAGATTGGTCTGTAATTTTGTCTCTTGGCAGTATTTCTTCAGTTTTGGGTATCAGGTAAGTTAATGTTAGCTTCATAAAAAGTGTTAGGGAGGGTTCCCATATCTTTGATATTTTGGAATAGTTAAGAATTAATGGCAGCAGTTTGTCTTTAAATGTTTGATTGAACTCACCCATAAACCCTTCTGGGCCTGGACATTTATTCTTGAGGAGATTTTTAATTACGGCTTCAATTCCTTTCTTGAGATTGGCTTGTTTATTGGCCTCTTTAGTCTTTCTATTTCCTTATCATTCAGTTTTGGGAGAATATATAATTTCCAGAAATCTCTCCATTTCTTCTAGGTTCTCTAGTTTAACAGAGTAAAGATGTTCATAATAATGAATGATGCCTTGGATTTCTGTAGGCTCCATTGTAATTTCTCTTCTTTTATTTCTGATCCAATTTATTTGAGTACTTCATCTTTTTCCCTTTGTGAGTCTTACCAACAGTTTTTCTATCTTGTTTATTCTTTCGAAAAAACCAGCTAATTGTTTCATTGTTTCTTTGTATATTTTTCTAGGTTTCTACAACTGTTCATTTCTGCTTTGGCTTTGATTATTTATTTTTCTAGTAGTGTTTAGGTTCGTATGTTGTTGGTTATGTGGATATTTAAGATGTAATTGTACTCTTACATTTATATCCTAAAATGTGATCTATCCTAGAGAATGTTCCATGTAAACTAGAGAAGAATGTGTATTCAGCTTTTTTAAAGATGAAAAGTCCTGTATAAATCCAAGAGCTCCACCTCTTCTAGCTTCTCATTTAGAGCTCTTATCTCTTTACTGATATTCTGCCTACTGTATCTATCCAGTGCAGAGAGTGGCATGTTAAAATATCCCACTACTATCACATTTCCATCCATGTGTTTCTCTAGGTTTACGAGCAAAAACCTGACAAACTTTGCTGATCTAATATTTGATGATTGTATGTTAATGACAGTTAATATTGCTTGGTCTATTGTTACCTTGATCAATAAATAATGTTGATTCTTTTTATCTAAATACTTTCTTAAAGATGGATGCAATTTGTTTTGATATATGTATGGCTGTCCCATACTTTGTTTTTCAATGTTTTGTATAATTGTTTTCCATCCTTCTCTTCTGACCCAGTGTCTATCCTGAGATTTTAGATGTGTTTCCTGTAAGTATTTTTTTGTCTAAAAATGTTTTCTTCTCTACCTCCCATTCAAATGAGAGGCTTGCTGTGTAGTGGACTCTAGACTGAAAACTTCTTTCGTTCAATAATTTAAATATTAACAGATCATTTCTTAACACTGTGGAGCCCTCTGTGAGGATGCAAATAGTCCATCTGCTGCCCTGTTCAATATGATACAAATTCTCATTGCTGCCCCCCTAAAATAGAGTTAGAGTGGCTAGGATGTAGGAACTTAATTTCCTATCATTTCAAGTATTTTTTATTTAAATAGCTGCATCTGGCTAAGGGCATGGCCACTGCAGGAAGAGAGAACCTCCATCTCTGCAAAGGGGAGAAGAGAGTAGAGGGTGATGGAAGCAGGGGCACTAGCTGGGTGAGATAAGATTTAAGATGCATTTTGCCAGCGCATGTTTTTTCATCTTTTCAAATCTCAGTGACTTCTCTAAAATGGAGCAAAAGATGCTTCCACAACACTCGCTGTATAAACCAAGTGAGGTGAAGTTTCTAGCTTCACACAGTACAGAAGGAGTGGGAAAGCATCCTCTGATCAACCTCTGATCAACATGCCATCTCTAAAATGCAATGGAAAAAAGATTCAAAATCCAGTGGGCTAGGAACTTGAGTGAATTGTGGGAGGGGAGACAGTTTTGTCAATTAAACATGGGCCATTCATGTCTGATTTATTCCTATGTAATGCTCCAATTTCTGAATTGAGTCTGCAATTTGTAGCCTCATAAAAAAGAGCAATTATAAAAAGCCTCCACTCTGATAAGTTCATTGGTGTCTTCTGGTAACAACATTGATCCCAGACTTATCCACCAAAAGAAGAGCCCTTGGCTAGAAAGAGTCCCACTTCCAGCATTCATATATTTCCTTTGCCTCCAAATATTCCAGCTCAGAATAAGTCATATCAGCTCTTCTTAATCAACAACTCTTTCCTAATCCAACCCTATTGGAAGATATGATTTGTATCATCTGGAGGATTTTTCTACCTCTCAATTCCCAGATAACTCCAGCTACAATGAACCCAGAAATTGGGCAATTGGTATCAGGCACCAGGACTTTTGAATAAAAAAATAACCAGGATTCTAGTATGCAAGGGGCCCCTTAGAAGGAAGGGCTGATATCTGTGCTCTGAAACCAAAGAGCTGAACTCTGAGCTCTAAGATGGAAGGGCTGAGCTTTAAGCTCTGAACAGGAAGCCTGAGCTCTAAGAAGGAAAAGCTGAGCTTTGAGTTCTGAGAAGGAAGAGTTGAACTCTGAGTAGGGGGTCTGAATAGGAAAGCAGAGAGAATCCAGTGGGAGAAAAGCTATTTTACTGCAAGCTGAGCCCTCCTGTACAAAGGCCTGATCACATCAGGCTGCCATTTACTATTGCATGCCACACGTGCAATACGTCTCTGTAACCTGGATATTTCTCAACCAACATCCTCTTTAATATGGTCTAATTTGGGCCCTTTCCACGTGGTTAGTGTTGACAGAGGAGTTCCCTCATGGCTGGAGAGTAGGAGAGGGATGGCCCTGTAAAGTTTAGCCTGGAGAAGCAGGAAACCAGCTTGGAACAAGCCCCAAACCTAGGGCTGAGCAAGACTTCCACACACTGCCACCTGGTGGGGCCTGAACCCAATTTCAGCCTCGGCCAGCCTCTGCCCAACATAGTCCATAGAAAAAGCCACCAAGCATTGTCAATCTCATAGTGCCAAACACATTGACTAAACTCCCTGTGTCTCTGTTTTTCCCATCTGCCTCATAATCATGTCTTTGGCATTGGGAAGCTGATCCAGAGGCTAACTCTGTTCCTATGATGACCAGATTAGCAGCACTTTGAAGGAGAAATCCATTGCCAGACTAGAGCTTTTCTGCTTATTGAAGTATTCTGGGCAGCAAGCAGGAGAGGTGGTCTGCCTTGTTTTCATGTATTAGTTCTCAGAATGTAGACATCCCCGCAGTATGCTGGGTGCCAGACCACTTTGTGGCCTCTGAAATTGTCCTGCCTGTGGGAAACATCCTGAAAACAGCTATTTAGAATGTGGGCTCATTCCAGAGGTATCATCCCCAACTTTCTGATAGAGATGGAGTTATCATGACCCTTTTGGGACATGATAGAAATTACCAGTGGATCTCGGGGTTCTTCCTCAGTGTTTCTGCTTACACCCTTCCATAGCTAGCCAACACGATCTGACTCTCAGCAGGTAGTTCTGCAGGGTTGCCTGGACTTTTATCTCCAGCTCCAAGAGCTCAATTCAGGTGGCATGTGTTGCTACATCCCTGTCTCTAGACAGAGTAGGAAGTGAACATTCGAGGGACCTAGTTATGACCCCAAACAGCTCTGCTGGCAGGAGTAAAATGACATTCGATGGGTGTCTCCTTAGAAACCAAAGCTTGCTTTCTACTGTCAAATGGAAGAACCCAGGAAAGGAGAGAGAGAAACAAGCCCCAGACCTCATTATGGCTAGTAGTTAATCAACCCAAACAATTCCTTCCCTCTTTAAGAGAAAGTCACTAATTTGGGAGCACCTGAGTGAATTTCTAGTGGCTACTAATTCACCTGCCATGTCATTCAAGTCTATTTCCACAGAGGAGGCACATACTTAATCATACCACTCACAGGCAATGATAATTAGCAGTTGGATCATTTTGTGGTAATTATGATGGGGATTGCCATGTAGTAACTAGGCATTTGGAGATGCCTATTTACCAACAACTGGCTTCCTTGGAACAACTCATTAAAACATGATTTATTACAGTGGTTATGTAAGGAACCATGGGTTTTTCAGTCCCAACTCAGAGAAGGAATAGGAGGATCCTTGGGGAGACCAGGCATATTTTCTCCACTTCTTTTTCTGTCAGTGGAATATGTAGTAGTGCAGATTTAGTCAGTTAAAGGGCATACTTGGGCATCCTGGTAACAGGAAGGGGACATTCAGATAAGTAGGGGCTTCAGCAGAGAGCAAGAATGTGGAGATGTGCCCATCCAATGCCCCCAGTTTAAGCAAGCAAGCTCACTGGGAATGTGAGGGTGAAACTCAAGGACCCAAGTCAGCAGGTGGCCAGGAATCAGCAGGCTAAGGTAAGGAGAGAAAATGTGCAAGATAGAATAGATAGAGAGTTTGATACTCTGGGGGTGAAAGGGAAAGGCCAACAGTTTAGATTACATAGACTGAGTATGCTGTGCCCAACCCCTTACTCAATAACTGCCCCCACAAAAAATGCATCCCAGGCCATTCTACCAGTATTATCTTTCTTGTACTTTCCTCTTGCTCCCATTGAGCCCACTGGTTTCTAAGGCTGTTTTTATTATTGCTGCAAACCAACTCCAATTGGGAGGTACTCAGTTCTCTGGGTGTGCTATACTGGGGTCCAGAAGTGTGAATGTGGCGTGCAAAGTCACATAGCAAAGGAAAAGCAGAGCCAGCATGCGAAGTCACCTAGGAGAGGGCAAGTGATTTTCCATCAAGCAAGTCTGTCAATAGAGAGGAGCTGTGGGACCATATAAATAGTAGCTGCCACTACTGGCTACAGCCATGAGGGAAGCCAGGCCAGAGCACGTGGGTTCCTGCAAGTGTCTTCTGAAATGCCCTTTGACGGAGCTTGTGTATCAGATTCCAAGATCCAGAGCAGAGTGACAGCTGTACCTACTGCTTTAAATGCTTCCTACAATGACATAATGAAAATGCCATGTTCTACTACGACCCCCCTTCTCTGGTTGGCTGCTCCAAGGTTGGGATCTAACCCCATGCACTCACTCATTTGCTCAAATTTTCCTCTGGCAGTTTACTTTAGTGTTTTATGTCCCTCCCCTTGATTGGTAACCTGCTTTGACTGGATTCAAATGGCTGTGAATTTTGGGTACCTAGGTACTAATTCCACAGTTTCTGATTGAAGATGGGGTGTAAAACTCATCAATAAGTAGATCTAAGCAAGTTCCTTTATGCATTGCTATGCAAAATATACAGGAAATAAACCTTAGGAAACCAATAGGCAAGTAGATGATGGCTTCCTTCATTACACACATACAAAGTTCTGAGAGTAGGAAGGGCAGTTTGAATGCAAAGTCACAAAGGGCAGATGAGAGCAGGCCCCTCCTCAGCCCTAGTTCCTTCCCTCACCCTTCCCCCCACAACCATGCTACCATGGGAGCTGGGTAATCAGAGAGAACTATGATTCTTTGAAAAGGAAAAGAAAAGCAACTTAGATTTTGTGGAAGGCTATGTGGTTCCTTATGTGATTCAAGATATCCAGCCATCTCCTATTTCATCATCCACCTGTGTCATCTGTCTAGTAACCTTTCTCAATGTTTTCTCTAAAGTTGACTTCATTATCCTAACTAGCACATGAGGAAGCAGAATAATCAGTACACATGGGTTAGAATTTTATTGTATCTAAAATTGTATCTAAAAAACCTTTATTTTGGGGGAGTGTGTGGGTAGGTTGGGCTATATCTTGTGATGCTCAGGGTTTACTCTGTGTTCGGTGCTCAGGAGTATATTTTGGTGGTGTTTTAGGGAATCACATGCAGTGCTGAGTATCAAAACCAGATCATCAGTATAAAAGATAGCTTTCTCACCCAAAACCAAATTTCTTTCCATATTTTACCCCCAGATGTACATGCAATGGTGAGAGAAAATCCACTCCAGGGCAAAGATCAGGCTGCAGGAAGTTCTACAGTAACACCAAAGGAAAAAGAGACCCAATTGCCCCCAATAGAATAAAGAAATTATTGCATATTTTTATCTAGAAATATCCAGAAATGAAAAGAATTCATCAGTGACATCGAGTCTCTCTCTCACTCACACACACAATTCTTGTTATATTGCAGACAAATAATGTCATATGAAAGTACATATCTCATGATTCTCTATATAAAGTTTAAACACACACACAAGATAAAGGTTCCCTCAGATGCAGGGCATCTGGAGAGAATGGTGTCTTCACATGTGTTGGATGCTATTCTATTTACTGATAAGCTCACAAAGAATTGACTTAGCTGTGCCAGAGTGTGTGTGCAGAGACGCTTTAACTGGATACTTCTATGTCTATATCTTAGAGATACAAATCAGTTTGTATTTCTCTAAATACCTTTTAGAGACATAATCACAATCCCATTATCATTAAATATTATCACTAACAATCACCATTATCCAAGTTCTCTGATTAGCTTTAGAAGTCTTTTTATAACTGGTGTGCTCCAAACAAAGATTCAGATAAGATATACTGGTAGGAAAATTTTCATTCTTAATTAATTAAATCCCCTTTCTGTTTTGAGGGACAGGCATACAACTGATAGTCTCAATTCCTGGGCTCTGAAACATGTGTATTCAGACACAGTCCAAAGTCACCTCAATCCTTCCACTAGTTCTGACAGCAACAAACAACAAAGCTGATTTTGGCAACTGGTCACCTGCAGAGTCTCCTAAGAAGCCTCCTGAAAAGCAAGTGTCAGTCACAGTGTCAGCTCTCACAAGAGCAGTGAAGAGAAACCAAGGGAGATGGATCAGGTCTGAGGTCCGATGCCATCTTTTGGATGCTTGGGCCTTCTCACAGTTGAGAGTTTGTCTCAACATTTCAGGACACAGGGAAGTGGCAAATTCAGATAGGGGCATATGGGGGGTAAGTTGTCAGTTTCTCATTGGAACTTCGTCCCCAGGCAGCATTTGTCCCTTCTAGGCTAACAGCTCTCTATATGTGGGGCCCAGTTCTTGACAGAAAGGCTCCCATGTTCACCCAAAGAGCACAAGGGTAGACCTACAGGATCTGCCCAGAGATGGAAGTCACTTCCCAGTCATCCCAAGCTCTCCTGTGTCTCTGCATCTCCCATTATGACAAAGTTATGAGACATTTGTAGGGTTGGCCTGGATACACTGGCTGTCCTTAGGAGCATGCCACCTAAGGGTAGGGGGAACTTGTGCTACAGCTGCACAGCTCCTGAGCAACATCCCCCTATTCTTCAACTAAAGGTGCAGTCATCTGGGTTGGGGCCTTTATTTCACTTCTGTAGGAATGTGAATTGTTTAGCCAACTTAGGGTTAGAATCCCTTCTTGCTTCTGTCGCCACAAGCTTGTGAATTCTAAATTGCACTTGTCTTCTGCTCAGTGTATAGCAGGGCAGCTACAATGTCAGAGCTCTTTTAAAAATATTTTTTTCCATGTCCATCCACATATAGAAATGGATGAACATGGAAACTATTGTGCTGAGTGAAATAAGTCAGAGGGAGAGAGAGATTGACACAGAATAGTCTCACACATCTATGGGTTTCAAGAAAAATAAAAGACATTATTGTAATAATACCCAAAGACAATAGAGATGAGGGCTGGAAGATCAGGCCCAGGATATGAAGCTTACCACAAACAGTGGTGAGTTTAGAGAAATAACTACACTAACAATTATCATGACAATGGTAATGAGTGAGAGAAGTAGAATGCCAATTTTGGAAAGATGAAGAGGGTAGGGAAATAGGGAGATGGAAGTCATTGGTGGTGCGAATGTTGTTGCACTGGTGAAGGGGGGTGTTCTCTTTATGACTGAAACCCAACTATAAACATGTTTGTAACCATGGTAGTTTAAAAGATATTATTAAAAATTAAAAAAAATAAAATAATTTTCTGACATTTAAAAATAATAAAATTTTATTTTTTATTTTTTATTACTTTATTTAAATGCAGTCGTTTACAAAGTTGTTCATAATACAGTTCTTTATGACATTCATTGTGCCAATACAAATCCCAATATCAGTGTAACATTCCCTCCACTATCGTTCCTAGTTTTCCACAACTAAATTTAACAGAATTAAGGGGAATTTTTTAAGTTTTTCTTCATTAAAAATTAGTGAATATTGTTATTTTTCACAATTTGGTCATTAAGCCATTGTCTGAAGTTTTAAAACAGTATTGATTCTTAGTTGAGAAATGTTATTGATTTTTTTTTTTGAACTTAAGTGGCTTCTTGCTGTTTTCACATCTAAGTCTATATGTTCCTACTGAGGTGTCAGTATTGAAAAATTTAGAGATGTCATGATTGTATATGTGGCAGTATGCTCCAAAATTCAAGGATCTGTGGAGCTGTGAGAGTGAGTTGACATGGCAGCAGTTGTGAGTCATGGGTGTGGTGGAGAGGGCGTTTAGATATATATAAGGATGGGGGGAGCTGTCTACCCCCACTCCAAAAATATCCCAGAGTTTTCACACCAAAAAACAGCATACCTGGAGTTTTGTCAGTTAAGTAACTTTGCAAAGGTCAGTGGTATGGAGATGAAGTTGGACTGTTGGTGTAGTGGTGATGTGGGGTGTATGTGTGTGCAGTTGCTGAGGCTTCAACAGGTTGGCCCATGCACCACCCAACCCCACTGTGCCAGGAGTTGAGTTTTTCATAGCATGGCTTGCATCTCTTTCTAGAATAAAATGAGTCTATAGAGCTGGCTGATGAGCTGACATGCTGGCAATTGTGGGTTGTTGGTGTCTACAATGTCAGAAGTTCTTATCTACAGCTGGTCAATAAATGGGCACTGTTTAGATGGGTGGGAACTTAGGGTTGCAATGAGTGGAAACAATCTCTGCTATTATATCCAGGGCTATCTCATTTCAGGTCAGACCAGGCAGGCCAGAGTTTGACTTGAACATTTTGAACCATCATCCAACTATGTGTTGCATCTAAGAAGAATTTCTCAGCCACCACATTTCTATTCATGGCAAGAATATTCATTCACCTTTTTACTATTACTCACTGCCTGCTGCCCACATTTTATATGTAAGAGAGGCTTTGGAACATGAACATGTGTATATGAACAGACATTCCTTAGTCTTGTGAGGCAAAGAATAAATGGAAAAAACTTAAATGTACATGTCCACCAATGTATCTGGTGAATATACTATGACATACCATATAAATGGTACAGATGAAATAAAACTATTTAACAATAGGGTTCACATCTGCAAATATATCAGGATTATTTTACTCACAGAGATGATCAGGATGAGCTTCAAAAAAATGTTAACTGTTTTTTTTTTTGTTTGTTTGTTTGTTTGGGGGACATACCTAGCAATGGTGAATGAGGGCTTACCCTTGGTTGTGCTCAGGGATCAATTCCAGTGAACTTCAGGAGGCCATAGAAGAACTCCATGATATGTGGTACCTGGAATCAAGCCTGAGTTAGCTGCATGCAAGGGAAGCACCCTACCTTACTATTTCTTCATCCCCGAAATTTTAACATAATACCTAGACTTTGAGGTTTGGGGTATATTTTGCTTTATACTTTCTTTTGATTCATACACAATGGTGTCCAGGGGATTCTTGACCATGTGATTAAAGAATTATACTTTCCAGTGCTCTAAGGACCATATATGATGCCAGGGATTTATACTGGCCAGGACCACTATAGCTGCATACTAGGCAAGGATACCACCTCCTGTGCTATCTCTATGGCCTTCTATCTTTTGTTTTTCTTTAAAATTTGAACTTATCGCTATGAGCCTGATTTTTTTAATAGCAGAAAACAATTTTAAGTTTAGAATACAGAAGGGATTCTTTGGCAACCTTGAAAATTATAAAGTGAAATGTTTGTTGAGATCTTTCTAAAGATCTGGCATTAATATCTAAATATCCACACATTGGCCATGTACAGCCTGCTTCCTTACCTCACCTGACAGAAAGTATTCAGTGCATAGGGACTATTGGAGATGGGTTTGATAGGGCCTGGTTATCAGAATCAAAGTTTTTAACAGGTAGTTCTGTGTTTTTTCCACTCTTCTTGCCACTGAGCTTGTGTGTGGGGCCCCAGGTTTCTCTTGCTTGAACATTGCAATAGTCATCTAGCAGGTTTTTCCTCCTTTAGTCTCTACTGTGCGAAACTAACTCCCCACCCTGGCACCAAAGGATCTCTCTAAAACACTGCTCTGATCAGCTCTTTCCTTTGAAAAATTTCTTTGAATGTTTCTCAAGGCCCTTAGAACCATGAGAACACTCCGTGATTTCTCCTGAGTGTCTAAGATGTGGCCCTCTCTAAGATGTGGCTCTGCATGCACTTATGGTATCTGAACTTGTAAATTCATACCATACCCAACATGGATGAACTATCAGCATTATTTTAGTGGATGTACATATTTTTGCTTTAATACACTGTCATTTATCACTTGAGTAGCTAGTGGCTCACTGGCCCAGAAAAATATTAGCCTTTTTTCAAAACCCAACTGAAGTACTCTGGATGGCTTCCCTTATCCACCTCCTAGGTGCTCCCAGACCTTTCAAGGAATGAGTTTTCAGAATTACTGAGTTGCTGTGTACTATCCTTTCCACCAAAGTGTAAGTTCCTTGAATTCTTGAATGTTGTCTCATTTATCTTGTTGAATGTCACTCTTTATACAAATGAGTGTAATTACTCAGTATGGCTTTGTGAAATAAAGTAATGGTGACATGAATGAACTAACAGAGAAATACTGTTATCCCTTTCATCCAAAAGTTCTTCCACCGGATAAAGCCTTCTGGAAGGCAAGAACTACATAGAAAATGTCTAGGACTTTAAGGAAGACTTTATACAATACAGTCTTATAAAAAAGAATCCTGAGGAGTCACAAAACTAGACATTCACCTTGTTCTCTTATTGTCAAGTGCAAAGTTGAAACATCAAAAGATTATGCTAAAAGTCCTTGCTTCCCTTGAGTGGGTAATGCCATCTCCTAAGAGAACACTAGAATGATATAGGAAGGGATGGCAGCAAAAGAGCCTCAGGTACAATAAAAAGGGAATTTTTGATTGCTTAAACAATGTATATTTTGGGGGTGTGGAAGGTTTGAGCTGAGTTTTGTTTTGCTTTCAGAAAAGAAGTCTTTAGATCAATTAAACTTGAAAACAACTTCTGTCAGTACTTAAGTAATATCAACAGCTCTTAAAAAATATCACAAATGTGAACAGTAGGACAACTCACACCTAACTAGCCCAACCTAACCCTGGGACTCTGTGATAGGGGGAATCTCAGTTGCCTGTATCTGTTAAATAGATAATCTAGCCTAAAACTTGGGCTGGAAGTACTCATTAAATGCCATGAACAGTGAAAGGCAAACTGTTCTTTGTCTATTTGGATGCTCCAGAAGACCATTTAGAATAGAAAAGGACTCTGAGCTTATCCAACTTGGACTGTGAAGCTCAGAGAGCTCAAGTTAGTTCTCAGTCCTCAAACATGCTAAGATACTAGGGTTCTGATGGCTGATGATTTCTACAGGGCCAAGGGACTTTAGAGGTGAGCATGAATCCATGACAGCCACTATGAAAGAAGATCTAGGCACCTCTAAAAGAGGCCAGATGGCAGCTAAGCAATTCTGTCCATTCTGTGTCCTCAGTCTACAGAGCATCCTCGGATCTGGCTCCCAAAACTTTAAAAAGACAAACATACAAAATGTAAACAACTCCTAACAACAAATATTGAATTCTTTGGTGCAGTGCTTACCAAGAAGCATGCACAGGAGCTCAGCCCTCCTCCCATTTCTGCCTTTGTTCTCCTCTTTGAGTTGGACCCAAGGAGGAGCATTGTAAGGTGCCCCTGCTGGGGCGACAAGGCCCCTTTTTGGTTCAATTAATGAGCCATAAATAACCCAATGAAGGTGTCAACAAAGAGGGTCATTTATCATCCCTTGTCAGGAGGGCGAGCCTTGTGAGGCGCACGCTCATTCACCGTCTGCTGCAACATGTTAAGATTTATTTCTGGCCAGGTCCCTCCTCCTCCAGGCTCTCCTGCCCCCCACCAAAATTTATCTTACAGAGGAATCCTCACAGGTGTGCTGCTTTGACAAATAAGCAGTGAAGTCTGGTATTCATCACTGGCCCGTCTTTGTGAAGAGGAAGGCAATGGGAAATAAATTTATTTGAGAGGGAAGGTACTTGCGATTCAAACATGCTCCAGGGAAACCTGGGGGTTATCTGCAGCCTCCTGGTCCTGCAGGAGGAGAGTGAGAGATAGTGTGCAGTCTCTCCCTTCATGATTTACCGTTTGGAGCAAGAAAAGCCAAGACTTGCCTCAGACTTGTACCCTTGGCTGCCCAGCCTTTGCTCTAGTTGCAAAGTAAAAGGTGGGATGGGGCAAGCTACCCTGGGCTGGAAAGTACTCTTGATCATTTCTAAAGTTCAGGACTCAAAAATCAGGGGGACCTCCACGCTTGCTCTTCCATTGAGGGCTTCCCTGGAAATTCTGAGCCTGGAATGTATTTGTGCCCTCATTGTACCCAAGATTGTGTGTTTAAAAAACAAATTCTCAAGCTAGAGAATATGGAAGGTACATACCTTGCACAAAACTGACCGTAGTTCAATCCCTGATATTGTTTGGTCTCCTGAGTCCTGACATGAGGGATTTCTGAGTAATTCAAGGTGTGGCCCCAAACCAAAAACATTTAATTAAAAAATACAAATTTTCTCACACCCTCTATTCCCAAATCTTGGTTTAAGAACCCAAGTACTTGTATTCCCATGCTCTATATGTCCTGATTTTCAAGTAGCTCAGAAGTTAGGATTTGTGGAGCCTACTATGGAACAAAAATATTGCTAAGTGTCACCAAGTTCTCCTGGAACTTTCCACAAAAATGTTCTCAGTTGGTGATGTCTAGGATTAAAGTCAACAGCCACTTAGGGCTGTAAGCACTTGACATACAACTTTGGTGTGAGAAAGAAATGAGTTAATTTCTTTATTTTTATTTCATTTGAGTCAATAGAATTTTAAGTCTTCATAGTGGCTGAATCACACATTGGACCACACATTCCAGCCTAATGTTCCACACACATGAGTTTTGAAGAACAAAATCTGCCAAAGTCTCAAACATACCTGAGACCTGGTGGACCAGTCTCCTCTTCTTCCAGATTTTGCCAGTCAAGAAAGACTGAAAGCCCCTGAGTCCTATTTAGTTAACAATGAAAGGAGTGAGATTTCCACCTCTGTTGCCAAGATGATAGTGGAGGAATAGAATTCTGAATCATTTTAGTTTCCTGTGTAAAACTAATGGGTTAGCTTAGAGAATAAGACAGGATACCTGGCATAAGTCCTATATGGGTCACACCTTTACTTCCCACTACTAGGTGAGGAAAAAAAATGCCAGTGACCCTGAACAGACACCACAGTGATTACTGGCTTCATGAGAGTCTTGGAATTTTGACAGAGGACATGTAAAGAAGCCAGCACCCCCTAGCTAATGTCACTGACACTTTCAGTTATGAGAAAGTCCCTTCCCTCAGGAACAGACAGAATCATCATTAATGGAATCAAAATGACCAAGAAAACCTAGTCTTAGAAAAATCTTTCTTCAAGAACCCAGGGTGGATTTCCCCTGTCTCTACTCCATGTCTAGGATCATCATTGACATCACACCAACAATCATCACTTACTTCACTGCTGGCTATCATTATGGGGAAAGAGAAGGGCTCCTTCATGCCTCAGTTCAAGGCAGAGTCCCCAAAGATACTTACAAGTAACAGCCAAGAGGAACTGAATTGAAGCAGCTTCCAGTTAGCCTTGATGCAACCCGACACATTCAGTTTAAGGCTGGGAGTCAAACAACTGAGTGAGTAGCCTTTACAGAGAAGAAAGTGGTCAAAGACCAAAATGTTCCCCTTTATGATGCTGTGTGGAGCTCACCACACATCAAGAATTTTTAGAGGGAAGAGGGAAGACATAGGGCAAAGTGGTTGGTCAAGTTCAAGAAGAAATTAGAAATAAATAGAAAAAACTTAGTCCTGGGACAATGAAATTTGGTCAAGTATCTGACCAAGCAGCAGAAAAATGCCAAGTTTGCATTGGGATCATGCAGGCCTGAGGAATTATGACTAGACCACTGGCCTGAGATACAAAGCATATCCCCAAACCTTACTCCAGCAGCTATAGGCCTTTGGTGTTTTGAGATTCTTGCTCTGCTCCCAGCTCTCTTTCCAACTCACTCTTCATGCATAGCTGCAGGGGTGCAGCCAGGGTGAAGATGCCTAGGCATGGCTTCAGCTTCTAGAGTTCTCAATCTGCCAATCTGCCAGGCTCCCAGACTTTCAAGTCTCTGCCATTCCGGTCTCCTCTTATTGGCAAGTGGCCTCATTTGCCTCCAGAAAAAGGCACTGGTATCCAAAGCTGCATGCCTGATGCCAAGACATAATGTTCCTGAATATCTTACACAAGACCCAAACTGCCTGCCCCTGGAGAGAGACAGGGAAAGAGAAAGGGAGAGAAGAGGAGAGAAAAAGGGAGACAAACAGGAAAAAGAGGAGAAAGGGAGAGAGATAAAAGGGAAAGGAAAGAAAGGAAATGGGAAGAGAGGGTGAGAGAAGAAAGGAAGAAAAGGGGGATGCTAGAGATAGGGAAAAGAATGAGCAAATAGAGAGAGAGGGAGAGGAGGAGGGACAAAGAGAGGGGGAGACAGTAGTGGGTGAGAGAGGAAGAGGATAAGGGAGAATGAGAGGAATTTTAGAGAGAGAAAACAGGAGTGAAGCATATTATCTCCTACGACACCAACCAGCCACTGTGAATTTTTCTTAACTTAAGGTAAGAGTGAATAAAAGGTGGTCTGGCAAGAATGATAGCTGTCTCTCCAAGTTTTTTGCTGAGACCCAACTCAGGTGTCTGAGTTCTCTAGCTATATTAATACCTATTAATATGGTCACTGTTAACTCAATGGGAGGAAGCCTTGTTACTTCAATGACTTGGCACTCTATCTCAATACAAATGTCATGTTAGGTATTATAATTGAGACCTGGAAGGTACAACAAGTCCATTCTAATCCTGAATTCTAAACTTGTCTCCCTAAGGGATAGCAAGTCCAGAGATGTTTTCCAGAAAACCATATCTGCTCAGGGTTACAAACTGGAAGAGACAGATGAGCACAGTGACAGGGGTATATAAATTCACCCTGCAAAAAATGAGAAGAACGTATGGGGTCTCAAAGTCCTAAGTCTATAGATATAGGAAAATGGGTGCAACTAAGAAAGCAAAACTGTCCCATAGGCAGCAGATAGGAGTGTATGAAATGGAGGTGTTGGGCCTGAGCCATAGTGCTTGCCTTGCACGCAACCAACCCAGCTTCAATCTCTGGCATCCCATACGGTTCCCTTCACACCACCAGGAATGATTCCTCAATGCACAGTCAGGAATAACCCCTGAGAATCACCAGCTATGGCCCCCAAACGAAACAATGACAATAACAAAGAAATGGAGGTGTAACAAGAGGTAGCCAGTGGCTATAAGGAAGAAAATCCAGCAACCTGAAAAGCACACTGGGAGTAATGAAGACAGCAAATCCCACCAGTGGTCTCTCAGAAGCCACTAATAAGAATTGCTGGGGCAGTGGCGGGGAAACGAAACCTCCTGAAGCCTGAGCAGCTCTCAAACAAAGAGAAAACAGCTTCATCCCTGTATCTGCTGTCAACAGAGACCATATTTCTCTCTGCAGAGCAAGGAAACAATTTCCATGCAACAGCTTGAGATGTGCAACTTGTATTTGCCCCAAGTCATGGCACAGAGCTAAGCGGCTCCTTCAGATCTTGCCTGCTACCAGTACTTTGGCGGGCAGAGAGCTGCTTGGGAAGCCTCCCAGGAAAGAGCTCCCGAAAATGACTCACTAGGTGGTTCTGACTTCTCTGAGTCACCACCCAACCTGGCGTCCAGCCCCTGCCAAAGCTCCTTGACCTGATGAGGATGCTCCAGGCTGGGCAGGCATGGGCTACTGAGGCCCTCTGCTGTTCACCTAGAAAGGGAAAAAATACCCTGTGACAAGACAGGCCATAGAAGCAGCTGACAGTGCTTGTTTTATCATCTCTGACCTTCTAAGCCCATGATTTTGATGGCTTCTGTGTCAGGGGACCTGCACTTAAAAATTCATCCTCCTCCTTACCCAGAAGCTTCCAGGAAGTCTCCTATAAGAAGAAATATTTGCATTCAACACATCAGATAAAGTCTTAATATCCAGAATATGTAAAGCACTCACAACAACAACAAAAAATTTTCAAAAACCCTATCAAAAACTTAGGATGGGAAATAAATAAACCCTTCTCAGAGGAAGACAAATATATTGCTAATAGGCATATCATTTATCATTAAGGAAATCCAAATCCAAGGCTATAATGAGACATTGTCTCACACCAGTAAGAAAGACACATATCCAAAATAGTAGGAAGTGTTTATGTGGATAGAGATGTGGTGAAAAAGGAAGTCTCATCAAGACTTGGTGAGAACATTGTCTGTTTCAACCTCTGTGTATAATGCTATGAAGAATGCTCAGTAAACTTAGAATAAGGAACCATATCACCCAGCAATTTTATTTTTGGGCATCCACCTCAGGTCTTAAAACACATTTATTCAAAAGATGTATGCACACCATTATTCATTGCTGCACTTACTCTAATAGCTAAGATATGAAATTGACCCAGGTGTCCGATGACAGATCAATGGATTATGCAGATGTGGTATATATATAAGCACATGTGTATACATATATAATGTAATATTATGCAGCTATAAGGAATGATAAAATCATGCAATTTTCTGCAACCTGGTTGGAATTGAAAGATACTATGTTGAGTGAAGTAAGCCAGAAGAAAGACAAACAGATTATGATCTCACCTATCTGTGGTATATAGAATAACTGGATGACAAAATGTAAGGTAGTAAAAAGAGTATGCCTAGATCATCCTTGACTCAGAGCTTAGGGAGGAGAATGGCGAAGAAGAAAAGAAATCAAGGAAGGAAGGAGGAAGTAGAGAATGATGGTAAAGGGGTTGAGGTTTCAATTATATCTGGGATGTGGGAGAGCAGTATAAATGTAACTCCAAAGCACAGACTCAACCACACTATAAACATCTAAGCTGCATCAAAACATTGTAATACACCTACCTAAGTGGCAAGTGTATGGGGATGGGCACTCTAGTGATGAGAGTTGAAACTGGTGGAGAGATTGGTGTTGAAATATTATACACCTAAAATTCAAATATCAATCATTTTGTAAATCATGGTTCTTTAACTAAATTTTAAAAATACCATGGACACTGAATGCCTAGTTCAAACATGGATTCTTCAGTGTTATTCGGATCCATAATAATGCTCCTGAATTGAGATTTCAAGCTTCTTCTCATCCTTATGCACCAATAATCCAACATGGTCATAACCCCTCAGAAGAAATTCTGCCAAATCCCCCCATGGAATCATGGCAGATTGTTACCTGCCATCTGAACATCCAAATCTCACTCAACCTATCAGGCTTCGCAGTCTGTGATATCTGCTACTTGTGGAGCCTGAGTTGGAAAAAAAAATCAGACCACAGATGTTACAATCACAGGGGTGATGTCATTCCTGTGCCCCTTTATTAAATGTATTATCTCTGCTTTCTTAAACTCTGAACCATCTTAAAGGCTCAGATCTGATGCTACCTCTGGCCCCCTTCGGTTTTAGCAGGCCAATACTTGGAAGTCCCTTTGACATCTCAAACCATAATTTGTTGGTTCCTTTTCTATGTCATCCACTTCATGTATTAAGGAAGACACAACACCCAAAGAAATCATTATCTCTTCCTAAAATGTCCTTTGGAAGAGTAGTTGGTGAGAGGGAGAAAATATTATTCCTACTACATTCTTTTTTTTATTTTTTTATTTTTTTTTGGTTTTTGGGCCACACCCGGTAATGCTCAGGGGTTACTCCTGGCTATGCGCTCAGAAGTCGCTCCTGGCTTGGGGGACCATATGGGACGCCGGGGGATCGAACCGCGGTCCGTCTCCTAGGCTAGTGCAGGTAAGGCAGGCACCTTACCTCCAGCGCCACCGCCCGGCCCCTATTCCTACTACATTCTAATTGCCACTCAACATAGTATGTGCAGAGTTGCACTAATGAGTAAATGGGAGGATTTAGAAAATTGAGATGGAATTTGGAGGTAGATAAAGGGAACCAGATGATGAATTACTGTGAATAAAAATAAAGAAGAAATGACAGAGCTTAGAAGTACCACAAAGGAGTGAAGAATGCATTCCTATAAGATGCAAATCCTGAGTTTTTTAGAGGTGGAGAAACTAAGGCACCATGTAAAAAAGAGGAAAATCCCTCAAAAAAGAAGCTATACAGACCATGATAAGAATATGAAAGGACCAAAAGTAATCCAAAGCTTTGCCCAGTTTAACATCTTCCTTTGTTTTTGAGACCACAATCAATAGTGTTCAGGGCTTACTGCTGGCACTGCACTCAGGGATCATTCTTGGGGACCATTTGAGGTGTTGAGGATAGAACTCAGGTTGGCTGCATGCAAGGCAAGGCAAAAACCCTACCCATTGCACTATTCCTCTAGTTCTTCAGATTAATATTTATGTCTGCAGAGAACTCCAAGGCAAGACCAAGTGGAACAATTAATCTAATCTTCTTCCAAAAGTCACTCCTTGAGTTTTTCCTTATGGAGAAGCATGCAGTTACTCTTGAATATGTATCATTCTCATTCTCTCACCTTTCTTTGCCAAATAGACTTGTTTTACTTAAAAAAAATAAAGTGAATGGTCCTCAGGCTTCCCCCCTCCCTCTGTACTTCAGGGAGGAGGTGCATGAAGAGGAGGGCAGGCAGACATCTGGCTTCCGGTTTCCTCTTTGATTCTGGAGACCAGCTCTTGCCAGGTATAGGGTCTGGGGAGGCCCCATACCAGAGCCTTTCTCCCTAGCCTGGGGAGTGCAGGGAGGCTTGGCAGGCTCCCAGCCATCCTTGTCTTTTTCCCCTGACTCCAGGCCTTCCCTGGGTGCCAGCTCAGATGGCCAGAAGTGGGTTCAGGTGGACTCTTAGTGGTACTCAGGCTTCTCCCCTTCCTCCGTACTTTAGGGGGGAGGTGCATGGAGAGGAGGGTGGGAAGACATCTGGCTTCCGGGTTCCTCTTTGAATCTGGAGACTAGCTCTTGCCAGGTATAGGGTTTTTCTCCCCTGGACTTCAGGCCTTCCCTGGGCACCAGTCTAGGTGAACTTTATAGGGGTCAACAGGCTTTCTCCCTACACTAATAGGAATGCACTCTGGGAGGAGGGCGGGCCGTTCTAGCACTGGTTTATGTTGGGAGAGTCAGTGGAAATTTTTTCTCCTTGTTTTCATATTGATAGTATTGTATGCATATATTCTATATATCCATAATATCCATCTTGTATTGTGACCTTGATACTGCCCTACAAAGCTCATTTCTAATATTTTACTGCCTCAGTCCCAACCCTTCCCCCCATCTTCCCATGTAGGTATAGCTAATGACATGAAGCTCACCACATAGAGTGATAAGTGCAGTTAGAGAAATAACTACACTGAAAACTATCATAACAATGTGAATGAATGAGGGAAAAAGAAAGCCTGTCTCGAGTACAGGTGTGGGTGGGGTGGGAAGTAGGTAGATCTGGGAAATTGGTGGTGGGAATCCTGCACTGGTGAAGGGGGGTGTTCTTTACATGACTGTAATCATACAACTACAATTATATTTGTAATCATGGTGTTTAAATAAAGATAATTTTAAAAAAATAAAGTGAAATTCAAACTTGGCATTTCAGTCCAGGACTGCCAGCACCTCTAGAATGCAAACCAGCCAAACTGACCACTTTACCCATGAAGAAGGGCATAAAAATTTGCTACAAAATGCTTTTGGGGGGCTGGAGTGGTGATGCAGTGCTAAGGCATTTGTCTTGCTTGTGGCTGACCTAGGACAGACCAAGGTTTGATTCCCAGCATCCCATATGGTTCCCCAAGCCAGGAGCAATTTCTAAGTACATAGCCAGGAGTAACCCCTGGGCATCACCGAGTGTGGCCAAACAAACAAACAAACAAACAAACAAAAGTTTTTGGTCTCCGGGTGTATGTATATGCAGCTCCCACCCAGGGTCTTACCACAGCAGGGTTGACTTGGCCAAGATTGAAGCAGCAGCTGGAGGCCCTCATTTCCCCAGAGAAGAGGGGTGCTTGGAAAAAGAGATTGCATTGGGGCCTGGTGAATAAAAAAGACTACTAGGCTGAGCTCAGCTCTAGCTCTTCCAGCTCCACAGCAGCTGCTGCCCCAATGTGGGGCTAGGTGCCCTGTTGGCTGTGAGCCAGGCAGAGCCTGTCGTGGACTCCTGAGTTCAACAAGCTCAGGTCAGTGCTAACAAGGCTCCTGCCTTCTGGGTCCAGCTAACAAGAAGCTAGCCACCTGGCCTGCCTTGGGCCTGAGCACCTCCTGCCAGTCATGGGTATCCATATGTGGAAGCTTTTCTCATGCTCTCCACCCTTCTTTCCCTGTAGGCCAATCTTGGGTCCTTAAAACTAACAGGGGTTATAGTCACCAGAGGCCTTGCTGGAATGGGAACCTTGAGATCAGAATGCATATCTGACTCAGCAGCGAGGCACTGTTCAGTAGCTCCCAGCAGGCTGGAATTTCCAGCCCCATGGGTCAGGAACCTCTGAACTGTGCCACTGAGGGAAAGACAGATAACTTCAGAAGCAGAACCAGGAGTAGATACATGGAAGGCATGGTTTCTGTCCTATTATAGGCTACGCCCTGCTTGGCCACAGAAATCAGCTTCCTACAGATGAATCATGCATGCCTGTGTCATTGATCCCTGGCCTGATTACTGGTCTACAAGGTAAACTTCAAGTTCTATCATGTGATATTCCTGTTGACAAAACCCACACAGCCACACAACCCATGTTGAATGCATACACTTCTGGGAAAAAGTGCTATTACCCCATTTTAGAAATTATATATTGTGCAGTGAACCTTTAGGAAAGAAGATCTGAATGGCTGAAGGAACATGCTAAGTATTTAAATCATGTCCTACAGAAGGTTCTTGCCAGGCCAAAGGGTGCCATCAAAAAGTGAAGGATTTGTTTTGGCCAGCTAGATGTTCCTGTTTCACACCAGACAGCCCCGTTTGTCTGCAACTGCAGGGATAGTCTGGCTTTGTGTAGATGACTCTTTACTGGGAGAAAATCCAGGGTCCATCCTTCACATAGGGTTGCCTAATAATAACCAGAAACTGGAGGAGAGCAGAAAGGAAGACAAGGAAGGCCCTATGTTGGAGGAGCACAAGTTTCCAACAGCCATATTGCCAAGAAGCCCCTTGACCTAGCCTGAAGCTTCTCCCTTTCTGTTATTAAAAATAGAACATAAATGTCTCCCTCCTGATCATCCTTACTAAATTCTTTGGCAAAAAACATCTCTAGACACATAGTCTCCAATAGTACATTAATGCCTGCACTGGTACTAAAACCAGGTCATCATCAGAGGTCTATAGCTGGAGTGTCTTCTCCATCACTTATTTATGTTTCCTGTCTTTTACTTTACCAGCCTGTACACTCACACAGAGAAAACACTACACCCAGAAAGCTACTGCTACAGATTTATAAAACATCAGCTGCAAGCTGGAGTGGGTGAACCCTCTCAACTCAATGCTGCTCCAGTGGTTGGTTGAGTAGCCCCATTGAGAGAGGGTGGGTAGGCCAGGCCTAAGGCATGTATTTATCCTAGAAGACATTTGCCATTTCTGTTTTCTATGGATGGAAGATAAGGACTAGAAAGCACCTTGAAGTTACAGCTCATGAAATTGGGAAAAAGGGAGCATATAGAGGCTCTTTGGAAGATGCTACATGGATTCTCTCCAAGTAAGTGTACTTCCTATGGTTGACCCAAGTCCCCTCTCAAATACATATGGTTAGAGGTGGCTTGTGTATAGTTGTGATATAGCACTGTGAGGTGTCACACAGGATATGTTCAGAAACTATCAGAATGAAGGTCAGGATGTATGGCAGAGGGTGTCCTCACCTGCTGTTACCCTTACAGGTATGGTGTCTCTGGAATACAGAAGCAAGGGTATTGGCTTCCTCCCTCCCAATTCTCTCCTATATGGCAGTTCTAAGGCACCTGAAGCAGCTATATCCAGCAGTGTTGGAGGTACCCCAGGGATGGGCATCAGATTCTTTTCAGGGCACTGGCCTTATTGTCCACAAGCCTCATTTTTCTTCTGCAAAGCTCATACTACCACTTAGCTAGTTAGAAAGAACAGTAGTGGAAATTGGAAATGGGATAATAGTGGTGAAGGATATGGAGAAGAGGATAGAACTCTTCAAATGCCACTAAAATTACTCAAGTAAAAATGCATCTATCACACACCGTAAAAAATATTCATCTATCACCTACCATGAACAGGAAGTAGTTTCTAGTACTAAACCAAAGCAGAGGAGGCCCTGAACTTTGACACTTTGACAGACACTGTTGTCTGATTTTTCATCTCATACTAGTTCTTGCAAACAACTTCTTAAGTGTCAGCCACTATAGGGCAGCAGGATGATATATGTATGAGAAAACTGAGGCACAATGCTGGACAAATGGCAAAGCTGGGAAAAACACCAAGCTTGAGCATGGTAGTTCAAAATTATTTCCTCTCCAAGTGATTATTACTGTTCATTTTATAAGACTGTATATCTTAGTGAGCTAAAACTTGCCTTAATTCTGTTGGAAAACTCAATTGTAAACTGGGGAAAATCCTATCTCATGAAACCCATGTGTAAGCCAGAGAAGAGCATATCCCAGTTTTCCTGAAACTGGGTGTAATTATTCAAGTTAAGGCCTTAATAATTCTGTTGTCTACATATCAGTCAACAAAGTCAAGTTGATTATTAGTAAGCCCCTTATTCTTGGAGGGGGGGAGGGAAGAGTGTCTCTAATTAGCTTCACCCCAACTTCAGTCTTCATGACACTGGAATCATGGTACAGCCAAGGCAACATAATACGGCAGAGAGAGTACTGAACCGAACTTTTGAACTTTTAACATTGGGATTCAAATTTCACTTCTAGCCAGTATGACCCTTTGCATAATGAGCCTGGGAAATAAATGACTGCCTGGTTTTAACTCATGTGATCTTCTTAGTAAGATGGAGAGGATGATGATATCTGTAATAATGTTCAGAAACCTACAAAACTCTCACTGCAATCAAAAAGAGTCTATATAAAAACAGATGTATAAGTGAGTATAAGTAACAACCAACATTGTTTTTATGAGTGAGTCTAAGTAACAAAAGGAATCATTAACACTGCTATTTTTTTTTTTTGCTTTTTATGTTTCCCAAACCCCATGAGGTGGTCCCTGATATCTCCACAGCTGGTGAAGAAAAAGGAGGGGAGATTTTTTTAAATCAGCAAAAGCAAAGGTTTTGCTAAAGATGCATTTTTAACATGGCTGCTTTGATCCCCAGAGGATTAAAACTTGCTCTTATGGGAGAGGAAGAATATTGCCATTTTTATGTGTAAATATATATCTATATATAATGTAGATGTATTTTATCTATTTATACATAAATACAGTGTATTTATAGTTTAATTTTCAAGAGGAGAGGAATTAGGAAAAGGCCATTTAAAAGCCTCATTAAGAGTCAACAATGAAAACAAGTTTAAGAAATTCTGGGCTAATTCACTACATAAACCCATCTCTCATAATACACAATGACTGTGACTACAATTGCATAGCCCTTTGACACCTTCAGTGGGTGGTTCAGTGCAAATACAGAGAAGCCAGAGGTTATGTGCCAAGAGTGAAAACACCTTCACATTTAGTGAGTCTAAAGTGATTCTTCTGATGGTCAAAGCAGAGATGGAGCGACCCTTAGACAACCTACTCTCCTTTCCTGATGGTAGATAATGAGTTCAACTCATACAAACTAGAAGTTTGGGCTCATTTTCACATGATAAATAAAATACTCGGAGAAATGGAAGTACTACTGAGTGTGTTTAATTGACAACTCTGATGAAGCCTATCGTGGAGATCCATAGAGAAACAGGCCTCTCTGACTTTTGTTCAGTGACAGGAAACAATTTGAGCTTTCAAGATAAGTTCTAACCACTATCCGAGAGCTGAGAGAGAAAGATTAGATAGATAGATAGATAGATAGATAGATAGATAGATAGATAGATAGATAGATAGATAGACAGACAGACAGATGATAGATGATAGATAGATAGATAGATAGATAGATAGATAGATAGATAGATAGATAGATGAGAGCGAGAATAAGAGAGTAGTAAGCACACTGCCTTCTACTTCCTAAGATGTAGGAGAAACTTGCTTCCAGAACATATAAGCCCAGTCTTGGTGAAGGCCTGTGTAAATCATCTGGTTTCTTCATGCTGCCCCTGCTTCCTTCTCACTCTCCCCAGCTTCCCGTTGGATCCTGTGCCCACTTTAGTCTCCAGTGTGGGCTCGGAGACTACTTGTTTGTACACAACTGGATCCAGTCATGGTTCTATTTACTTCTCTGAGGTTATGGGATGTTAATTGCAACTTTGCAGTGAACCAGGCCTACCCATGTCAACAAGCCTGCTCTTTAACCCCACAGGCCTGGCCTCTAGGTCTGCTTTGTCCCAACTCCCCATGACTGGAGAGGGCTTTAGTATGGAGGGGGACATGTCAGCTGCAGAGATCCAGAGAGTTACAATGGCCTAAATGGGGGTCATTCTTCTGCCCCTGCTCACTGGCAGTAGCAGGCTGGTTTGGGTAGTTGAGCTCATCAATCCTGTTGTCACAGTAGCCATAAGTGCTCATTTACCACTCAGTGACCTGGAGCCATAATGTTTTAGGCTTTCCTGGGGCGGGCACAGTGCCTGCTGCAGCAGGGAGGCCAAGTTGCCATCAGTCACTTCTCTCCCTCACAACCTTTTGTTTCCTGCTCATTATGGTGAGTTATAACAGGGGCAGTACATTTTTCAGGAGAATCTCCTGGGTTAGGTCTAAATGCTAACTCATCCCTGCGGGTCAGCTTGGTTTCCGGGTAGCCCGCACTTTCCTTCGCCATTGTGCTTCCCTAGCACCGAACCTGTATAAAAGGAAGAATCTAAACGCTTCTACCAGCTGAGATATAAAACTCACTTTTATGTATTCTCAAGACAAGATGCAACACTTTGTTGCCCTCTGTCAGTTAGCCATAGGCCTGACATGGAAGTAAATGATATTAGAGCTAAACTGGCAGGTATCTGCCGTTGTCCTGGTACTACTAGTTACAGAGGAGCAGGAGATCACTTCTGAGACCATAGTAGGAGGTTAGAGTTCAGCACTTATACCCCCGCAAAAAATACTTTTACTGTCACAGATGTTAGAGGCTGGGGTAGGAAAGTTGCTAAATAGTAGAAATATAGATTAAAATTGATGGAGGTTAAAGGTATTTCTAAATGGTCTCATACTGGAAATAACCCAAATGACCATCAATGGGGTGAACGGATGAACACACAGGTAAAGCTTTATCCTGAGTGATGCAACATACCATTCAAACTATCAAAAGAAAATACATATACATACAATAGTGACTCTCAAAAAATCAATACCAACAATAACAAGAACAATACTTTAGAGAAACCCTGAAGCCCAAAGATCAGGCACAACGCACTTGCTTTTCTAAGACAGTCTAAAGGAAAGCAAAACTTCAGTGACAGAATACAGATCTGGGTTTCCCAGAGGCTGAGTCAGGGAGAAGAAACTGAGAGCAAATAGGACTAAAGGGGCTTTGTCATATGAAGGAATTGTTTAGATTCTGATTTTGGTGGAGGTTATATAATGGGAGATAATAACCAAAATTTTGAACTGCTGAACTTTTTCAAAATAAACAGTGGAAACATGAAAAAAACAAACACATAAAAGCAAAGATGGGGCCAATGTTCTACAAGATGACTGAAATGGTAGATGGAGATGATTTATATTCCTTAACCAATAAGCTCACACTGAACCTGAAAGCCTGGAAAGCAAACATTTCCCTCTCTGTCACATGTTGAGCTGGGGGCAGTCAGTATTCCCATCAGGGAAGAGAACCAACTATTTCAGTTGAACTTCTGATCTTTCCAAGCTAGGGTCTAAAGGTGCTAAGATCATAGAGTAGTTCTAGGAGAAGCACTGCACTTCCCCAGACTTCAGGTTACTTGAGTTTTAAGGGGAAAACATTGGGAGAAATGGCCATCCAGGCTGTGATATGACAATCTTGGAGGTCTCCAAATCCTTAAATGAGGTAAGTCATGCGACTCCCGGACAAAATGAATGCCGCTCTTTGCCTCTTATCATCATTTTGTATACTGTGGCTCTTTGTAAGTTTGGATTTTGTTCTGCTGCTTCTGAGGAGGGACCTCTGAGGAGAGATCTCCGAGCGCAGAGTCTCGCCCCCAGGCTGCGTCCTCCTGTCTCCCATCCCTCGGAAACAACTGCACGGGCCAGTGAGTGGGGGACTCGTGTGTCACATGTTGGGCCACATCTCGCTGTTCGTTCTTAGTGTGGAGAACACAGCACACCCTCACCATCACTGCAGGATTTTGACCTTCACTCAAAATGGCAAAATGCAATCTGTGTTTAATAGATTATTGTTAAAATTATATGCTTTTGTGTGTTTGTCTGTTTTGGCAGGTCACTATGTGGTGTGGCTCTCTGACTCTCACAGTTTAAAATTTTGGCTCTTTGTGTCGAACTTGTTCACCACCCCTGCTATAGTTGCTTGGGATGAATAAAGGCATATGGATGGTTGAATAAAAGGCCATAAGGAGGGGAGAGAAGAGATCAGCCACTACTGTCTTCAACAGTGGATTCCATGGTGAGACACCACATGTGAGAGTCCCCTACCTGGATACCTTAGCCAACTTCTCAATTCTCGGCCAGAGGAGACCTTCAGTGACTTTTACTTTCTATTTCTTAGAGAGAGCTTGTTTTGTGATATCAGCCCCCCCAAATCATTTTTCAGATGCGGAATTTTTCATCCCACTTTTTAATTCAATTATGAATCATTCAGCATATTAGCATCCTTCTCTTATGACTGATCTCTGCTTTTTATCTCTTCAAAGATCCTGGAGGTAAGGCGGGACTTTAAATGTTTGTCCTTGAAAATCAAGGACACGAGAATTTCATATTGGTGACAGTCATTGTAACTGCACCAAAGAAAGTGATGTTGCAAAGCCAGAACTGATTGCTGATCTTTATTTCACCTACCAGTGCAGTGAGCTATGACACTGCATAAAATGCATACAACTTGAGAGGTCTTCAAGCAGACCCCCTACTATAAAAGTCTGACTGAAACGGAAGTAATCATCTAGGGAAAAGTCTTCTTAATTTGCTGAAAGCATTGTTTGTTTTGCTGAAAGCATAATCTCACTATGTTTTAGTTTCTACTCAATACTACTCACTATGTTTTAGTTTCTACTCAATACTAGGGCAGAAAATGATAGCTACTTATTAAAATAATTATTTATGAGCCCCCCCTAGTAGTGTTTATATACAGGTATATATAATGGCAGCATTTAAAGCTTCTTCCTGGATGTAGAAACAGGCAGAGTGAGTCTATTTCAGCCAGCCATGGTCACCCATGTGTGAGTGGCAGAGCTGGGACACCCACAGGGACCAAATCCAGAATGGAAGCTGTTGTTTCCAACTCCTTGCTGCTTATTTTCAAATCTGAGCATCAAACAAAATACCTTTCTATTCACAAGACTCATTTGTGTGTGTTCTGAAAATATTTGTACACAAATGTTTTGGGCCTGTACTTCCCTTCAAGTTGAAGCTCAGCTTCAGACACATGAATAGGGACCTGTGATCATAGGATGATTGTGTAAAAGGATTTTCCTGAAAACTACTGACACTAAAAAGTCCAAGGCTGGAATGCTAAGTGCACATGATATGCATATGCATACATATACTTCTGTTTTCTCTTTTACCCATATGTCCTACTCCTTCAAAACAGTCACTGTCTTTCATCTTGAAGTTTATGTCCTGAAGTGGTGATAAAAACAAACCCTGGGATGAACTTTCCCAGGACATAGGACACTGAGCACAATAAAAAATGCACAGATGGACACCTTCCAGGTTGACCTTTGCTGTCTACCCATATCAGGAAACAAACAGGCAAAAGTATCATCAGGTCACAAAGTATGGCTCAAGTCAAAATAGCAACTGACTGAAGATCGACTTGAGATTTTTGTTTCTGTCCCTGTAGAATGGTTGAATAACAGCTGCTATTTTCAGAGGTTGGGGAGATGGCTTAGAGGGCTGGAATGCATGCTCTGAATGTAGAAGTTCTGCGTTTGATCCCTGGCACTGCAGGGAGTAGCCCCCACTAGGCTCTAGGAGGGGGTTCGCATCCCCCTCCTGCAAATAAAAAAAGAAACAAGTCCCTATTTTAGCAGGCACCTTCCTTTGTAATTGTTCCTTCCAAATCAAGAAAATGAGATACAGTTACTTTGCATGTCTTTTGGCTGATGCTGAGTTCTAATCCAAGCCCTGAGCCACTCTGCATAGCACCAGCCTTTAATTTGGAAACTTTCTGATTTGTTCATGGGCTGAGAAAGAAGGCACCTCCTCTTTGGTGGTATATAGAAGCCCAATTGCCCAGTTCTGTGGGACCTTCAGAGGCCTGCCAAAAATTGACATATTCATATCTGCTGGCTCTTTGACATTTTAAATCAGTGGACAATGATCATTTCTGAATCTCTTCCTGCTCTGATTCTTGTCATCATTTTCATTTTTGATGTAATGAAGATCATACTGAAAAAAGAACATGACTTCTGATCAGGGCCCTGAGCTGATGTTTCAGTCTGATGGCTCAGCAGATGACACAGATGATGATGAGACCAAAAGGCCTGGCCTGGCAAGGGGCTGCTATACTTTATCTGGGAGTGTGATGTCTTTGACACCAGTTTACTCTGTGGAGGACTGACTGGGGCAAGATTATCCATGATGTACAGATAAATCTATCAGCTGAATCACTAAACCAGATATAAATATAGGTGAATATAAATATAGCCTATGGAGGGAAATATACACTCACACAATTTCATATAATCTCACAGAATCACACACACTCACTTCCATACTCACAACTACACATAGAACATATATATACACACACAATACATCATACACAAATGTGTTCATACACACAAAACATTCACACATATTACATGTACACACAATATACTCAACATGATCTCTCACATGAGTATTAACACATACTCACATACATGCTTATTTTCATACAGTTACATTCCTCCACCTATACGCTCAGACTTAATTATAACCACATTATCATTCACATATACTCGCATTCACAATTATACTCAATCATTATATATAATCATATTAATATGCTCATACATACACATTCCTACACTTGCACATACAATCAATAACATGCAACCACACAATCACACATAAACATGCATATTCACAAATACATTCACATCATATATACATATATGTACATATATTTTTATCCTCAACTCACACTCCAATGATATATACTTACATACTCACACAGTCACATCATGTAATCATATAGAAATACATTAACAATTATACTCATATTACCATACATACTAACATGCTTATTCTTACATGCACAGATATTCTTAAATCTCCATACTCACAGTCACACAGAATCACGAGTACATACACTCAGTCACACTCAGATGCTTGCTCTCACATGTACACACGCTTAAAACTTGCACTCACACTCACCCACTCACACATAGTTACAACCACATCAGACACTTAAGTGTTTATTCTTTCATGTATGCAAAACCTCATAGATCTACAATCACTCACATTCACATCATTTACAATCACACACATTCACATTCTTAGTCTCACACATCATAAACCTACTCATACTTTTTCTGCTCTTCTTAACAGCTGGTGTAAGGGAGGGGTTCCCCCAGTAGCTTTTCACTAGAGGAGTTGAGGAGCAAGGGCAGGAATCACCCATTTTTTAGCAGGTCAGGAGGTGAGCAATCCTCTATGCCATATATAGGTATCTCAGAGAGAAAGCTTAATTCCAAAAAAATAGGGGTCCAAAAGCACCCCCTTGAGTAAGAGAATGATCCCACATAGGAAAAAAGGATATGCCACTGGGGCCCAGTACCCCTCTCTTTGACAACATTGCATTTGCTTCTTAAGAGAGCAGATGCCATTTCTGGGATGACTAGAATTGGAAACTAAGAAACTAAATCTCCCCATAGAGTGCATATGATGTTTCAGCTGTGGATACTGACACCTCTGCCAGGACGGCACCTGGTGATGGTAACCTCTGGGCACTAAAGCAGGCATGGTGCCACTAGCAGGCAACAGCAAGTCCTTGTGCCTGGGCACCAGGACATCCCTGGCAGTGAAAGTCATTATCCTCAATGGCATGACCATGCTGCTGCTTCCCAAATTCACAAAGAGCCACAGATGGGGCCAAGAACACTGTATTCCCTGAGGTGAGTTCCCAGATTCCCAGGGCACTTCAAAGTTATGTGGAAATGGAGGAATTTGGGCTCTTTCCAGAATGTGTGGGAAAACCTGCTGGGAGTGTTTATTTGTATTTCCTGTGAACTGTGACCCAAGAGACACAAGCTACAGGTACAAAAGAAAAATGAAGCCAAAGATAGAGCAATAGTACAGCAGGTAGGGCATTTGCCTTGCAGATGGCTGACCCAGGTTGGATCCCTGGCACCCTTGGGTTCCTGAGTATCACCAGGAATGATCCCCTAGTACAGAGCCAGGAGTAAGCCCTGAGCACTGCAGAGGGTGACCCCAAACAAAACAAAATGGACAAAATTGAATAGACAGATAGCTCTCCCTGTTTTCTCTTACTAATACAAAAGCACAGCTCAGTCATCTAAAAGAAAAAAAAATTTTCTTCCCACTCCAAAAATGCCAACATTTACAAATGAGTTATAGGAGTCACTTCTGGAAGGCAAAATAGTCTTCACGGTTCATTTCCTCAGTCACTCAAATAGTAACTAAATCAGGATGAAGCTGCCAGCTAGTATGAGCTGTATCCGAATGGGAACAACAAATGGGAATGATGTTGAATACACCAGACAGGCTTACATGAATATTAGCTCTTATGAGTTCACTGTGACAAGTAATGCTTACACCTATTTTAAAGATGGATAAACTGAAACTTTCAGGAAGAGGCCATTGGCCAAGATCATACAGATACTAAAGGAAAGATTAGGTCACATACTTTAAACTTCTCAGTCAAGCTCCCGCTACTCTTCAACCCCTATACCTCTACCTCCCACACAAAGTTCAAGACTGCACCTTACTTCCTGCTTTGAAGGAATCAGAGGACCATTAAACCATGAAAAACCAGGATCCAGTTATAATTTGTTCTGCTCCCAGAGTATGGCTGCCAAGAGTGTGGACCCTGGAACCAGGAAAAGAAAAGACTGGAGAGAATAGGGGATTCAGAGAGATATAGAAAAGCTCAGATCTAAGGCTGTGAGCAAAAATGACAAGAGAGTAGAGGCAGTGGCAATAGACACTCAGTGACGGAGAATACATGCCAGCATTTTTTAAGCTGAACCACAGCATAAAGGTGGCATTTGGGCATCTCTTCTCACTGCAGTAACACCTCCAAAGCACCCAAGAAGGGCCCAGCACTTAGTGATATTCAACAGTTCACACATTCACACACATGTGTATATTCACATACACACAAATATGCATGTAAGTGCTGGGCCTCCTTTAAGAAGCTCAGGTCCTGATGGGGAGAGGTAGTGGAAGCCTATGTGTTCCCCAACTAAGCTAAATTGCCTCCTACCCTCCACTATCAGAATGAAGAAACTGCCAAAATATTACTTGGCATATTCAGTTATGCTATTTGTCAGCTGAGCCTTGCAGGAATAAAACTCTCTTTATACAGAGCTAGAGAGGAAAACTCATCATGTAGAAACAAGCCACCCCAACAGATCCAAAACAACAGTGTGTGCAACTTCTGAGGGGATGGCTAGCACCATCTCTGTGAGGCAGGCTTGTTCTTGGCTTCTCAGCACGATCAACTCATGGAGCTTCTATTTCATACCATCTGCCATGTGTCACAAATGCTAGTTTGCAAAAGGCATGAAAAGGATGGTTGAAGAGGATGGAAACTTCCAGAATGGTTTCAAACTCTGTTGCTAAAAGTTAAATCTTAGAGGCATACTTTCTATATACAGATGGACTCACTCAAAGGGAAACTCTCCATCAAAGTCTGAGGAGGCCAGGCCTCCTTTTCTATAAAATAGAATGTGCTTAGAATATCTATATACAAGAACTCATGTTTACATGGTACAAAAGGTCTTCATAGTTTCATAGTGTCAGTGGTGGCATTCAGCTGGTGAAGAAATGGAAGCTTTGTCAGTTCATGTGTCTTGTTCAAGGTGTGAAGCTAGGAGACCACGAAGAAAGAGCCCACTACAAACTCCAACTTCCAACTCTGACAGTCCCAATACAGCTCCAACCCAGATACCACATGCAAACATCATCTTGTTTATTCATCTTGTTTATTCCACTCAGAAAATGGAAGTTTACATACATCTACTCTCCAAAGTGGCTAGGCAGGCAAGGTCTGAAATTGGAATGATGGCAGGAAAGCTTCTAAGTAGGATGGGGGTATTATTGAAAGCAGAAAATCGTGAACAACATTGTAATCACTGTCACAATTTTAAACAAGATTGCTTTGCCTGATTTTGTTTTGTTTCCTGTTAGATAATTTCAGTTGTAGTTATGCCAGAAAAGAAGTAAGGAAAGTAGATGCTCTTGCTGAAATTTAATAGCATTATGTTCCGGGATGAATAGAAGTATTTCTCTTAGTTTGAGCAAACCTTACCCATAGTATGAACTTGATAAACATGTTCAGTCAAATTATTGTCACAATAGCTTGCTGTTCCCCCCAACAACTGAGCAATAACAACTTTCATGTGTTTGGAGCGTACAAAGCACATTCTTCATGCATTACCATTTTATTTTCATAGTAATTCCAAAAGTCATATATTAATTTCTTCTTTTAATAAACAAGAAAGCAGAGGCTCTGGTAAGTTAGATAATTTGTCCAAGGTCAAAATGATTCAAAAAGCATTTCCTATTAGAGAAAATGGTAATGGAGAAGAAAATAGAACCTTCAAGGGAGAAAGTCTGGCAGAATATTGAGTCAGTGTTGGGGCGAGGACTTTCTTGGCAGGGCACCTTTAGCCCCTTGGCCAATGGGTCTGAAGGTTGCAGGATAACGGTAGAGAGATTCATATGCAATTAGATGAAGTTTCAGAAGACAGTCAGCTTTATTACAGGGCCCTAACCGCCATGTGCATTTTTCCATATGGCTTCTAAACTAAGCTTTTCAAACAGCTTCTTTTGTGCTGCCTTCCATAATCACTTGCTGCCTTTCTTCTCCCCTTCCCACCACCCCAGACAACACCTTTATTCCCAACTACAGACCCCTCCCAACTGTGGTGATATTATGGAATTGGGGGAGAGGTAATGGGGAACCAAATCTGGTAGCTACTTCTGGCTGGGTGCTGTGTTTGGTAGGGTTTTCTCAAGGAGGTGCTCAGGAAACCAGGCAGAACTAGGGTTCAAATTTGGGTGAACCACATAGAAAAACATGTGCTCAGCTCATAGAACTCTATCCCACTCAGGAGTGGGGTTTTAAATATAAACCATGTTGAATCCAATAGTGCTGCTGCTATAAACCAACTCTGGCCAAGCTCAGGACACATAAACATTCTGTGCCTTGCTCTGTGTGTGTGTGTGTGTGTGTGTGTGTGTGTGTGTGTGTGTGTGTGTGTGTGTGAAATAAATGAAACAAAGATAGTTTAACTGTAGGTGGCTGTGCTTGTCAAGATTTCTATGTAAAGTGCTCAAAATGTATTGAGTATTACACTTACATTTCTGTAAATGATAACTCTCTTTGTTATCATGATTATTCTTTTTGTTGTGGAAAGATTATCTTAGCAAAACTCTACAACTGTCAAATACAAATCTCAATATAAAACATATATTGAGTCTATCATGAACAGAGGAAGAAGCTGTGACTTAGTAGCCAGATCTGTAGCTCCAGCCCCAATTGGATTGTGATTCTGCCGTCCAAAATAGGAGAGCATAAACGAACTTTTGACTATCTCCCATAGACGATTTCTGCATATAGAGAATAGGATAATCACTCTAGTCCTATCAGTCTTTGCAAGTGTTGCTACAGGGTTCGAATAAAGTGAAGGTAGAAAGAAAATCACCATGTACTCTCCAAGGTGTGATGCGAATCTATTCCTTCACTCATTCATCCGTGATTCATTCACTCAGTGCCTGTTGGTGGCATGTATTACTCCACCCCCACACTGAAGGACAGACACTGTATTAAACAGGGTGATTCAAAACTAAGTCAGAACAGGGGGGAGACAGACATGTAAAATGATAAATGGCTATACTATGATATGAAGTCAAATAAGGTCATGTTACAATTTGCTTTTGTGAAACAGACACAGTGGGGGATAACAGAGTGCTTTAAAATGTGAACACAGCTTACAATCCTGCTGAAGAAAGAGAATAACATCCTCTAAACACCCACAAGAGGAACTTTGCCAAGAAAAGCATGCAAGCGTCCCACTCTGTAATCTTTCTTCTGCACAGAAGAATAAGCCAATGCAGGCCGCTTTCAGCCCTTCTTACATTATATCCAGTAACTCCATCACTTTACCACTTCCAGCAACTAAATCCTCCTAGGATCACAGTGGTGGGGCCCAAAGTCTCAGGATTTGCAACTAGTTTTGAAGTAGGCATTTAGATTTGGGAAATAATAAAAGCAAGATGGGTCACACGTCCCAACGTAGCAAAAAGCATGAAGGTCAAACACATTTAGTAGATACAGGGCACTACTAGGCTTGTAAGATTCAAAGAATGCTAGATTTCCCTCTGGAGAGAAGCTCCAGGAGGAACCAAGGGTTATGATAAGTATATGATGGTGGACACCAAAAGTTCAAGCTCTCCCTTTGATGATTCCATAGCAATGAACTCATCTCCATAGGCAGTTTTGGTGAAAAAAACGTATAACCTATCTATAACCTATAACCAACTCAGCAAAGGCAAGCAATGAATTTCCCCATTCTGGGTTATAGTCTGCATCTCTACTTGACACGTATACTCTTGGCTTTCTCAGTCTCTGGAATTCTCTTTTGGAATAAGTTACTCTCTCTCCTTTTCTTTTTTATAATCTTTGAAGAAAACTTTTACTTCACTACTCATTTCCTGAAATTCTTCCAGTTGAAGGAAGGTGAGAGACCCAAATGAAACCTGGTGTAAAATTTAGGACTAACTGTCTGTTCTTGCAAAGAGCAATTCCTCACTCCAGTCTGGGTTTCTTGACTCCTCAAGAACTTGGGTGATGGGGATTTGATTTCCCATGACAAGAAGAATAAGTGGAAACGAGGGGCAAATAGACAAATGCCTCATGAGATTTGAAGCCTGTCCTCTGCAGGGGTTCATTGTAGACACTCCTCATTCCTAAATTTTCTGAGCACTTCTCTGGGTGGCTAAGGTAGGCAGAGAGGGAAGCAGCAGGAGCCCTTCTCCAGGTTGTAAATATTTTTCTCTTCACTTCACAAACGCTACCTACAACAGTTACATTTAAAAAAGACATACTGAAACCTCACTCCATGTAAGCAAGGATGGAAAGGGCCCAATCCAGGCTTGGGGGAGCAGATAGGCAAGCAAATTTCACTTGAGGTGGACAGAGGCTTAAGTTGAGGTGGACAGAATTCCACCACCTCTGAGAGTTGCAGAAGGTTTCGTGGAGATATCTGAGCTTACTCTGCAAGGACAAGAGAGCACTATATGGGGGGGGGGGGGGGGAGGATGATAAAGTACAGACAAAATTGAGAAACTATCCTAAAAGAGGCCCAAAAAAGCACTGGCCTTCCCTCTTAATTGCAAATACTCAAGCCTCAAAATATAATCCCATGATGCTGGGTTTACCTCTGTCCTCTCAGGAGCACAGTCAACATAACTAGCATTCATCTGGGAGGTATTTCAGTCTTGTTCTTCTGACCCAGAGCATCGGGGCAAAGGAAGCATGAGTGATCACTTTTGATTCAATGTCACCTTTGTTTAAGACTTAATTTTTCCACTGGATAAATTATTCAGGAATCCAATGCCAGGAGAAGGTAGATCTAAAATCCAAGCTAGAATGTTAGTGGACAAAGGTTCTGATCTCATTAAAGAAGATGTTTGATATAAATATTAATGTTACTAAAGTGGTGATGGCAGATTTTTCATACAAAGGATATTCATGCTGCATTAAACATCAAACTCAAATTACCTGAGACTTCACATCTATGGGGAATCAAATTCCATTTCAGCATTTCAGAGCTTGCCCTGGAGAATCCTACTGGATTGAGGAGTCTACTGAGGGTCGATTGGTACTTTGCTAAAACATATACCCATCTAAAATATTACTTATAGCCTAATTGTCCTTGACTACTATTGGGAAAAGAGGGAAGTGGAGGGTTTCTTACATCTTACATAATAGAACTTGGCCCCCATACAGAACTGCCTACAAAGTCGGGTGTGAAGACAGGCACACATTCATCATAGCTCATCATAATCAGTCTTTCTTACTCCTATGGGAAGCTGAAATTTCATCCCCATTTTACAGAGGAGGAAAGTGAAATGCAAAGGTAATAAATACCCAGTTGAACAGTCATGTAAGTCTCATTTTGCCAGCAGTTGCTACAAGGAACAATGTGATAAGAGACAGGTGAAAGGATGAGGAAGCTGACTGCCAGCTCAACAAGGACAGCAGCCAGTGTTATCGCTAGGATGCCAGGACTCTGCTAATATTCACAAAACAGGTTACTGGCAAAGTACCCTCTTAGGGGAAAAGGCTGCTGATTGGCTATGATGTGACATAGTTCTGGATCTTCACTAAGCAGGTTTCTGCAGCAATTAAGCTCAGGCATGTCTATGGGCTTCTGGTAAGATCTAAGAGAGGCCAGAGGCCTGCACCTCCTGGACCCCCTGGGCAAAGAACTCAAAAAAAAAAAAAACCCCAGAATATCATAGTGTTCCAGGTACTGCAAATGCATATTCAATGGCACACCTAGTAAAGTTCCATCTCCTTAACTCCAATTGATACATCCCAAGGTTAATTATATACAGGATTTAGGAAACTACAAGACCCAGGATTACCCTCTTGTCTAGTGCCATCATTCCTACTAGACACTTCTCTGCAGAAGAAGTGGGTATTAAGTTTTCTTATCCTCTCTATTTACACCCATAGGATGAGCCATCTTTCATGCCTGTCAGTCTTGGTGTAACAAATACTGATTCAAAGAACTGAGATCCAGAGACACTGGTACAAAAATATCAGAGATGCAGAGACACTGTTTGCAAAGAGGTCAAAGAAGCACTTTTGAAACTCTTTCTCTGAAACATTCAAACAACTATCCTCATACCAGCAGTTGAACCTGCTTGACTTGATTTCTGGAACCTGGCAGGAAAGGCTTGGGAGACCAGGCTTTGAGTGCTAGCTCAAACATCAACTTGAAAGTAACTTTGCTCCAATTTCTTCATCTGTAAAAGAAGGCATAAGATCAGGGTGTACTGAAACTCCAGAAAACACCTTTTATATTATGGCCAGGAGCTTTAATATAAAAGAAACCTTTATAAAAATGAAAGAAAAACACAACAATAACAGAAACTTATAAATAGGGATCATGCTCAATACTAATGGAAGGGCTCCAGAGATTCTGCAATTTCTGACACAGACAGCTGCCATTGTTCTTCAAGTCCCTGTTTTGAAATCCTGTAGCACCTTTACACATCCCAAGAAACTGAAAGAATATAACTTAAGGAACAGTGGATTTTGCCAGATAGATAGCTCAATGGGCTTTGCATGCAGTAAACCTAGTTTTGATCACAGGCTCCAAATGGTTCCCGGGACATCAAGAAAGTGACACACCTCCTCACCTCCGGCACTGAGTTAGTAGTAGCCCCTACGTAATGCTGGGTGTGAACCCCAAATAAACAGCAACAAAAAAGAAACACTGAATTAAATATAGGGTTTGCTTCTGATTTTAGAGTCCATGCTTTTCCATGATCCCAATGTTTCATATGGGCTTCTAGCCCTGACACATCAAATGAAAGATTAACTCCATTTCTCTACCAGTTCACACTGAATATCTAGCACTGCAAATGGAGAGGTTTAGAGTAGGGGGTGGTGGTCATATGTAAGCATATGCTTTTGTGCAGTCTATATGTATTTCAGAAGTTCCACCAAAAGCCTCAGAAGTAAATGAAAATAGAATTTGTGTGTGTGTGCATGTGAGACACACACACACACACACACACACACAGAGAGAAATAAAGAGACAGAGAGAAGTGAGGAAAAACATGACTGAAACTAAGTCCAAAATTGTGGACATTTCATTCCAGTTTACAAAGCCACTTGACTTTCTATCCCTATATAAGTCAGATGCATTTTGAACCACACTATTTCTTATCCAAATTAACAAAACTCAGCAGCTTATGGTAGATATATTTAAAAAGCATGATGCCCCTTTTATGTCTCTGTGGCCAAGAGAATTGCCAGGAGCTAATATCACATCTTTTCATATTTTCCTTTGAGAGCTTAAGGAACAAGCTATATAAACAATGGCCCTCTTTGGAATCAGGGGCTTGAGTTTCCATGGGACTGTAAGTGTGCACTGCTTTAGACTGTGTGTTCATCTGATCAATAGAACATCTATCTGAAAATTGTCTGCTGGATGCTGTGTTAGTTGGGATGGCTGATGAGCTGAGTTAAGGATAGGAAACAGAAACTGGAACTTTAAATGGCCAGGAAAGATGAAGTGCTGACCCACTAAATCCACTTTCACCAAAATACACCTACTTGTATTTGTGTGCATGAATGTATATTCACACATTCAAAACTATTCCTGTTTCTTACTGCAGAGTCTAGATTCCTATTATGAACAAGGAGTCCCCTGAAAGCCAACTGATCTTGACTCCTTCCTCTTTACAACGCAACCCCTCATCTCTCTGAGTTTTGCTCTGCATCCTGTTTTGTCATGGTGGCAAGGACAGTTAGAAGGGATGGAACTGGGTGGTGCTGGCAGAGAAGGTATAGCCAAAGTCAGTGCTCAAGTGGGCAGCCAGGTGGGGAAGGACTAATGATGTCACAGAGTGTGGAAAGCATTTCTCTGTCTTTCATTGCAGCAAACACATCCGAACTGCCAATCCAGCACCAGACAGGCCAGCTCTAGAGGTTGGAGGGAATGTATAGCAGAGCCATGCCAGTGAGTACTTCCCTTGGGGAAGGCCTGAATGAAGACAAAATGGCAGCCTCTTCTGTGGCCTCAGCATCCACTCACCTATGGCTTTTGGAGAAAGTCCCTCCACTTCTTTGAATACCTTTTAGTGCCCAGCGTGTAGGAACACAGACATGAAGAAAGAAGGCAGAGATAATGGGAAATAGATTTCTTAGCCTGCAAGAATTTTTCATTTACTTTTTTGTGTTGAGTACAGATTGTTTCTTATAAATTATTTTTTCTCCTTGAAACAAAACTCAGGCTTCTGGATCTCTAGATGTCATATCTAATCCAAAATTCACAATGTCTCTTTCATTGTGTCCCCCCCACCCCATGATCAGGCCAATCTGTTTCCTGTCCACATTTTGGCAGTTAATAGATTTGCATCAATTTCTCATCATTGTTGTCACAGGGCAGGGGGTTCAGGGAATAGAGGATATACTTTTCATGGTTCTGGGAGAGGATGGGGGAGAGGCAGGTGCTGGTAAGGCTATTTCCTTCTGAGAGTTGTGAAGTGTGGGCCTGTCACAGGCTTTTCCTTGGCAGGCACATGCCAATCCTTTCTCTGGGTACCCACAATGCCTCTGGTTTCAAATTCCTTCTGACAATGACTGCAATCCTGTTGGACCATGAGCAACCTTAATCATCCTATTTGAATCTCATTTTCTCTCTGAAGACCACCCCCCACCTCCAACCAAGGTCTTATTCTGATGTGCTGGGAATTATGATTTCATCATAGGAATTGTATGGGTACTCAATCCAGTCTATAGTGCTATTTTATAGTTATGGCTTTGTAAAAGATTTCTGGAAGAGGAGTCTTATCTACTTAGATATAAAGCAAATTCAACAAGATGATTTTTTTCTTCTAATTTCACCGTGCTTACTTAAGTAACACTTTATTAGCTAAAATTGTAAGCTCCCTGAATGAAGAGTCTGTGACTATCTTAACAAAGGCATTTACCCTTAGAGTAGTAGCTAGTATTGGATGGGAAGGCATTAAATACTAGCTGAATAAGTTAAGTGACCAGAAAGCTTCCCAATGAGATGATATCCCACTCACATTCTAGACAGCTCTGTCTCATTTATGTTGAGAGAAAAATCTACTCTTGGCATTCACCATAAGAGGAGATGCTTTATTTACTATTCCCTCTTTCTTGATAAATTTCATGTGTTTTAACTATGTTAAATCAGTCAGAGAAGCATAAATGCAAGCAATGCAACAGACTATGCACTATGCTCTCTGTGTGTGTCTGAAAATAATTTTGACTCTATGATTCAACAGAGGAAGCTGATACTAGCCAGTGCCAATGTACCATGGAAAGCCCATCAAAGTACCTGAGATGAAGGTTTGTGCTCTCAACCTCCCTGGTGTTTCTGCTGGACCAGAAAGCCCTTCTAATAGCTTTAGAATAGCTTTAGTCCATCATGTGGGGGCAGAATTATTCTCAAAATGCCCTAAAGCAATGTCTCCCACAAAGTAATTTTCCATGGGTCCAATTTGGGCCACCTACATATGTTTTATAGGGTATGAATATACATTCTAATCAGAGCTGGAATTCAGAATCCACCCACCCCATCATTACCTAAGGTCCTTGTGACTTAAGTAACAGTATCTTGAGTAGATGTTTTGAATGCATGCGAAACAAAAATATTTATACACATTTGAATCAGCAGATATAGTTTCATTTTATGTGTCTGTTAATACCCAGTTTTAATATATTGGGGATTCTTTTCATCCCTACCTCCAAATATTGTCAATCAAGGGAGCAGCAGAAACTGGAAATATCCACTGAGCATGACTGGGTGAAATAGAGCTGGGAGAATAGAAGCAGCCTATGCACAACAGCATCTGAGTCTCCACTTACATCAGTCACAGTGTCTCTGTATCCCTCTCTCCAGCCCATCATTTGTTGCTGCTGCGGTTTTGGTATGCATTTGCAGAGACACTCTTGCTCCAGGCTCCTCCAAGTGCCACTGGAAACAGACTTTGGCATTTTAGTGGCTCACAGGCTGGGTCATCCATAAAAGTTTAATTTTCTAAAAATATTCAGTGCGGTGATTTCCCTGAATGAGATGGTTTCTAGTTCATCAACACATTTATGTGAGTAAATAGAAGGAAGACCAGTAAGTGAGGAATTTAATCAGCCCTCGACCCGTCCATCTGGTTTAATTAGCGAGGCCTGGGGCTGGCAGTTACCTTATAGTGAAAGGCTCTCTTTTAGGCAAGGGCTTTCAAATATAGCTTCTATACTGCCCCCATAGAGTCCCCACCAATTCCATTTAGCTTGAGACACATCATTGCCTGTATTCAAAGGTCAAGCAAATAGAAGCTAATGGAACATAGGAGCCAATATGTCCACCACAGGATATCACTGCCAGCCTCCCAGTTTCTACCGAGAATGTCTATAGAACAAATATAGGCAACCATGGAGCCAGACCCTGCAAGAGAGAGACTGGGATTATAAGGGTGTATGCCTCATAGCTTACCCCCAGGTGTATACTGAGACTGAGAAAATCAGGGGACAGTTAAGGGTATGACCTGCCCACAGTGGAGAGTTAGGAGTAAGGGAATCACAGAAAGAATGAGACTGGAGGGAAGGAGAAAGAAAGCATTTACCTTGCACATGGATGACCCTAATTTAATATCCAGAACTACATAGGATTCCCCAAAGATTGCCTGGAGTAAAATGAGCACAGAGCCAGGAGTAAGCCCTGTGCATACTAAGTATGACCTAAGCGCTACCATCTCCCAAATAAAAAAAATCCCTAGTTCCATACTAGTGTTCCTTCAATATGAACTTTACCAAGTAGAGGGCTTGCTGAAGAAAAAAACAGAGAAGCAAATTTTTTTGCCCTAGAAACAGGCAGGAATGGGGATGGAGTGGAAGGGAAATGGTAGACATCAATTTATGGGAAAGATGCACTAGTGAAGGATGATATACATTGTAGACTGAAACCCAACAATAAACTATTTTGTTACCACTGTGCTTAAATAAAGCAATAAAAATAATTTAGAAAAAAGAACAGACATGGGGGCTGAAATGATAATACAGTGGGTAGGGCACTTGCCTTGCATGTGGTTGACAGGGTTTGATCCCCAGTGTTCAATCCCCGAGTGCCGCCAGAAGTAATTCCTGACTGCAGAGTCAGGATTAACCCCTGAGCACTGCCAGGTGTGGCTCAAAACAAAATTAAAAACAAAACAAAGCAAACAAAGTAAAACAAGACAAATAAGAACAGAGAAAAGACCTGGAAGAATGATTCTTTAATATAATTTAATATGATTCAGCAGGTTTGCAGAGCTAGAGTACTGGACATCTCTAAAACTTCCTATGATCTCACTTCTGCTCATTGTGGCCATAATTTGAAAGTAAGTCAGGGCCTCTTGCAATGACTCCAATTGGAATTTCCCTATAGGTTCTATTTTATTGACTTGGGGTATAAACTGGTCACCAGAAATTCCAATTGCTTCGCATTCTAGGAATTTCAAATATCAGCAAGATACTCTGGTCTCCTCTGTTAAATAGAAGCCTTGGAGACTGATATATTAAATCCAGGACTCACTAACCCCTTCTTTGGGGCTGTCCTTTCTTTGAACCAAGACATTAACCCAGGGGAAGGCAACACAAACATCTGCTCTCTGCTGGACATCCCCACTGGGAAATGTATTTTTAATTACAATTTTTGATTCTTATTTATTACCAAGCAGGGACTTAGAGACCCCTCCTGGCAATAGGCATTCAACTGGTCCAGCAATTCCAGATTTGGGCCGAACACTGAGGTGCTCTCAGGTCCTACTGTGCTCATGGAATACAGGGCTATTACCCTAGTGGTACTTGGAGTGACCATATGGTGCTGAGGATCAAATCTGAATCTGGTCAATGTTTGCTTTTGGTTTTGCTTTTTGGACTAAACCAGTGGTGCTTAGTGCTTTGTGCTCAGGGATCCAGGGTTACTCCTGGTGGAACTAGTGGAAACCTTATGCGGTTCCCGGGATTGAACCTGGATTGGCTGCATGCAAGGTAATTACCTTCTTCAATTCTACTATCCACCCATCCTTAGAGTTGAGCAGGTGAAATAACTCAAGGTGGACTTTTCTTAAAAAACATTTTGTGATTCCCACCCTTGTCCCTGATGATCCCTAAGTTTTATGCAACTTCTGTCATGATTCTTAACTTGATAAAATTAGCCTATCTATAGCCACCAAGTTTCATTCCCTTCCTTTCACCAGGCCTTTCTGCAAACAACTAAAAGCTCCTCTGTCAATAATAAGACTGATAGAATCAAATCCCCATCGAATCACATCCTCCTTCCTCTCCCAGAAATCCTGGGAGACGTTCCTGTGGTTAAAAGGCAGGACATGCTCAGATTGGTGGTAGGAGGGTCTCACTCTGCCCTTGCCCCTCTGTGCTGGGCAGCCTGCTCTGGGCAGTGTTCACTAATGTTGGGTAGAAGTGCAACTGTCCTTAGAAGTTCCTTGGGCTCACACAAGAGAACAAGGACAGAATGGTTGAGTGCTTGGGCCATGCTCCCATTCCTGCTCCAATGCACCAGTTCGGCTTTGATCTGACTCATTCACTGGGCTTCCTTAATAGATCTTAGTGGGAAAAGAAATCAGTGTCAGCATAAAGATACTGTGAGCTACTGGAATAGTTGAAACAAAGGAGAGATAGCACCTTGCTAAACAGATAGGACAAAGAAAGCATCACGGGGCACTGCAGAGCTAAGTGCACAGGCCCAGGTCAAAGCTTGGAGCTCATTGGTTCGTGGAAACAAAATCTCTTGTGGGACAGAAACTCTCTTGTGCCCACTCTCACTGTTTCTCAGTCTAGGGTTTCTCTTTTCTTAGTGGAGAAAAGACAGATCACCATTAGTCTGGAGTCTCATGTGAAGTATCACTGGTTGAAAGAACCCAGCGAAGTGGTAGAGGTTCTCTGAACTCACTTTCCTCTCCTACATAGTAGGAATGATTTCTATTACCTTGAAAAAAATGGGGAGAGATTTAAATGCAGTAAAATTTTAAAAAAACATTTCAATTCCTACTACTGGATATAAGAAAAGATAAAATTGTGCTATTTATCACTACTAAATGAAACTAAAGAGTTTCATGCTCAGTGAAGTCAGTCAGAAGGAGAGAGACAGACACAGAATGATCTCTCTCATATGTAGGATATAAAGAAGAACAGTTGAGAATGAACAAATGGCAAAGAAAGTGAGATCTGGTCTTATAAAATTGAGCTTGTAGCAAGGAAGAAGAATGGATGGAGAGGAAACTGGGACCTTCCTACCTGGGAAGGAGGTAAATAGTCTGGTGTAAAATGTGGTATTGGAGGCTATACCTATAAAATCCTATCACTAATGGTATTGTATATTACAACACTTTAAAACCAAAAATAGGGGCCAGGGCAGTGGCAAAATGGTAGGGTGTTTGCCTTGCATGTGCTAATTAGGACAGACTGCAAATTGATCCCCCGGCGTCCCATACGGTCCTTCAAGCCAGGAGCGATTTCTGAGGGCTTAGATAGGAGTAATCCCTGAGCATCATGGGTGTGGCCCAAAAAGCAAAAATAAATAAATAAAACCAAAAATACTCTGATTCCTTAGCATAGTGCTGATAAGTTCTGTTACTGTTTTTCTAGTAACAGTACTATATTAGTTACTTATAATAATAATTATACCTAATAATACTTATTATTATTACTTAATACTATAATAATACTTATTATCATACTCTGACTTGTGGCTTCTGCAGCATACTAAACCAACTCAACAATCATCTATCTTTGTATAAGAAGGGAGGTGCTATTTTTATTGAACCAGAAGCACCAAGACAAAGAAGCATTATTCATAAACGATGGATATTGGATAAAAGAACACATTTCACTGTACAAAAAGGAATAGTATTCACACATTTAAAAAATACATGAAATCCTGGCATTTACAATAATGCAAGTAGGTATAAAGTCAGATGAAGAATTCTTGTGCATGAATAATACTTGGAAACAAGGAGAAAAAAAACAAACTTTGAGAGAGAGAACACAGGAGGAAAGGTGGAGGTAGATGAGGTAAGTGGAAGAGAAGGTATCTATATGATCTGGAAAGAAAACTGGAATTCTGGGGAAGGAATTAAGGAAATAAGGAGTGTATGTGCTATAGGCTACATTCTGGATATCTCTGTATTATACACCAGTAATGCTTTAACAAACAGAAAACAAGGGCATAGATTAATTAGATTTGCTAAGTCATCCTATGATTCAAGAGAAAGCTTGGATTATAATAAAACTTGACAGAAATCACTGTAATTCTGAGCATGGAGCCCCAGCCATATCTGGGGCTTGAGCAAGAGTACAGTTGAGGCACTTGCCTTGCTCATAGCCAGCTCAGGTTTGAACCTCAGCACTGCACAGGGTCCCTCCAGCAGTGATCCCTGAGAACACAACCTAGTGTTGACCAAGCAATATCTATGACACAGGCACTTAACACATATTGTAAATTATAGATATGTTTGCATTCTCACAATAAAGTAAGTTAAAGCAAAAAAAAATAACTGTAAAATATCACAAGGAAGAGAAAAACAAGTGACCCTAGAATGATGCAGGAGTTAGGAACATGGACCTCCATGTGGCCAAAAATCTGCCTCAGCAGCTCAACCTGTTATGTTAGGGCTGACAGCACCAAATATGGTTATTCATAATAATTCTTATATTTTCTTTTTTAAATTTTTATTGAGATAATTGTGAATTACAAGTCCTCCATAGCTGTATTTCAGGCATATGGTGACAGTGAATTAGGACTATTCCCACCACCAGTGTTGACCTCCCTCTACCAAAGCTCCCAGCATGCATCCAATACCTCTGCCCTTAGCCTCCTTGTTTACCAGTGTAACAGGTCCATTTTATGATTAGATTATTATAGTTTTGGGTCTCTTTATTTTGTTATTCTATTCTATTGTCATTGACTTTGGCTTGGGTATTTATTTATTTAATTTTGACCTTTTTTTTTTACCCAATGCACCTGAAACCACTTGGCCCATGGGTCCCACCCACTTTTTTTTTCTTTTCACAATTTTTATAAAGATATAAAAATATTTTCTGAATATTCGTCTATTTTACTGATCTGAGGATCTGTCTTTATTCCAATCCCATGCTGTTTTAATGACTGTAGCTTTGTAATACAATTAAAGTTTGGGAAAGTGATGCCTCCCATACTCCTTTTCCCAAGTGGCTGTTTATTGTTCCAGATGAATTTCAGGAGTGTTCAATCTACTTCTTTGAAGAATGTCATGGGTATCCTTGGAGAAATTGCATTAAATCTGTGCAATGCTTTAGAGAGTATTGACATTGTAATGATGTTAATCCCGACAATCCATGAGCAGGGTATGTGTTTCCTATTTCCTTTTTTCCTCATTTATTTCTTGAACCAGGCTTTTGTAGTTTTTTTTTTTTTGTATAGGTCCTTCACCTCTTTAGTTGACTCCAAGATATTTGAGTTTGTTTTTCAAAAATGTGAATGGGATTATTTTTTAATGCCCTTTGCTTAACTATCATTATTGATGTATAAGACCATTGATTTCTGCATATTAATTTTGTAGCCTGACACTTTGCTATATAAATCTATTGTTTCTAGAAGCTTTTTGGCAGAGTCTTTAGGGGTTTCTAAATATTATATCATTTCATCTACAAACAGTGAGAAGCTTGACTTCTTCCTTTCCTATCTGGATGCCCTTGATATCTTTTCCTTGCCTAATCGCTATGGCAAAAACTTCCAGCACTATGTTGAATAGTGAGAGAAGTGAGAGAGGGCATCCCTGTCTTGTACCAGATTTTAGAAGAAAGGCTTTTAATTTATATTCATTGAGAATAATATTTGACATTGGCTTGTGGTAGATAGCCTTGACAATACTGAGAAAAGTTCCTTCAATTCCCATATTGATGAGAGTTTTTAGCAAGAATAAGTGTTGGATCTTATCAAATGCTTTCTCTGTATCTATTGATATGATCATATGGTTTTTATTGTTCTTTTTATTGATATGGTGTATTCTGTTGACTGATATATATATTAAACCATTCTTGCATTCCTAGAATGAAACCTTCTTGCTCATGGTGTATGACCTTCTTGATGAGGCATTGGATCCTATTTGCTAGAATTTCGTTGAGGATCTTTGCATCTGTGTTCATCAGGGACATTGGTCTGTAGTTTTCTTTTTTTAAAGTTTTTCTGTTTGGTTTTGGTACCAAGTTTATTTTAGCTTCATAAAAACTATTTGGCAGTGTTCTTGTTCTTTTCAATTTCATGAAATAGACTTGAGTATTTGGAGAATGTTCCCCCCACATACAATTAATTAATCTTTGATAAAGGGGCAAGAGCTGCAAAATGGAGCAATGAAAGCCTCTTCAATAAGTGGTGTTCACAAACAACCCATACCTATACCCTATATAACGCCTCCCATGTACTACCCCTTCTCACCCCCTCGGAAACCTGACTATTCCTTCACCCCTTAATCAAATCCCCGATATCCCCACCATGTTATAACTCTTCACCCTCAGTTCTTAACCTATTAGGCATCAAGACCAACCTCCTACACCAACGAACCAGTACCCAGTACCCGAGTGAAGAGACACCCACTCAAACTCACACTTCGTTCCCAGCAAGAAAATACAACCAACACCCCGACTGACTCATGGAGTGTGGCCCTCCTAATCACCTCTCCCTATGTGGACTGTGGCTTGATATCAGATTATCTCCAAAAGGACTCCCATTGAAAGAACTCTACCCAAGACCTCCCTGCCTGGAGCCCACACCTCACGAGAAAATCTCAAAAGACAATGGGGAAGCCTATACTATCATCATAAGTGTATATATATATATATGTGTGTGTGTGTGTGTGTGTGTGTGTGTGTGTGTATAACACTATACTATCATCATAAGTATATATATATGTATATATATAAAACACTACCTCTTATACTGTTCCCCAAATGTAAAGTAATCTCCTGTATCACTTTTCCCTTTTTCTTTGTTTTTTCTCCCCCCACCCTGTTCATTTTTTTTTATTTGTTTTGTTCTAGTTTTTGTTTTTTGATTTGATTTTTTTTTTGCGTCTTTTGGGTCATAGCTGGTGGTGCTCGGAGGTAACCCATGGTGGGCATGGGGGACCATGTGGGATGCCGGGATATGAGCCACCGTCCTTCTGCAGGAAGGACAGACACCTTGCCTCCATGCTATCCTTCCCGGCCCCACTTTATTCCTTTAATTATGTCTTTTATTTAATCTTTTTTTTTCTTTTAAGAAACTCTTTTTTCTTTAGATATGTCTGAGCATATATATTTTTAGTTTTGTCATAGGTCTATTTTCTTCTCTCTCCACCCCAAATCTACTAGCAATATAATGTAGCACCACTTCTTCCTGCAAAGGCATATTAAAAATAGGGAAAATTTTATGTGTAAAAACAAGCTCTTATCTACTAGGGATAAGAACTTATATGTTTTTACAACACAGGGACATCTCCCACCCTGAATGTATGTCATGTGGAACCAACCTAGACTCCAGGGAAATAGGCACCGACCATCCAGCTTTGAGTCCTGGATACCAGACATAGAAATGACAGAGTTCTCCACAATAGCTCCAGAAACCAAATCCCCTCCAGGGCATTCATAATGATGCTCTGATGCCAACATATGCCAGTTCTAAATTGATAACCTGACGAGGAAATGAGAACAACTAGATCTAAGAGCAAATTATCCTTCCTCACCAGCCAATGATAAGACAAAATCAGAAGACATGTCACCCTTTGATGTGTGCAAAAACCAAGAATGCTATATACAGATGACTGGTTGTTACAACCAGGACTAGACAGTACGCATCCTGGAACCAACAACAACAACAAAAAGCTCTAACCTAGCTTTTGGTCTACAATCTGTTCAACAAACAAGATCTCCAATTCCAGAAGTCTGACTGAAACAACTGCAAGTGAACGGGTCTTCCAGAAACATAACAAAAAACTCTATCCCAGGCTTCATCCTCGGAGTAACATAATGACCAAGAACACCAACTACAGAAGATGAATTAAAACGACACTGAAGAAGCAGAACTGCTAGAACCACAAAGAAAGCCTTTATCATAAGCTCCATTCCTTGAGCTGCACAGTCACAAGATCTCTAGATACAGAGGTCTGATTTTACCATCCATGACGAAGCAGAAGTCTTCCATATACCACAAAAGCACCGAGGGGAGAGTAAATGATCATGCAAGGAGTCTATAGTTAATCCCATGACAGTATACTTCAGGGATGGAGAAACCCTGTATCTCCTAGGCCAAGGGAATTCCCTCTATAATATCCCCAATAGTTACTGTGCCTATGCAAGGGGATAAAGAAAAAAAGTAGGAAAAAAAAAAGCACAAAATAATTATTTTTCCACATATATATTGATTGATTGATTGGGTTTTTTTGGTTGTTTAATGTTGATAATTATTTTCTTGTTTACAATATACAAAATTTGTTACCACTTGAAAGTCAAAATAAAAATATTTGTTTACTCCAGAGTAAATTAGCTTAGTAAATTCAATTGTCAGCCCTTGGCTCCTGGTAGAAGCAAAGCAAGGGACGGGCAGACACCCTCTTGCCCTGTATGCTGAAGTGCCAGTTTTTTTTGTTTTTTTTTTTTTTTAATTTTTATTTAACCAACTTTATTACATACATGATTGTATTTGGGTTTCAGTCATGTAAAGAACACCACTCATTACCAGTGCAACATTCCCGTCACCAAGGTCCAAAATCTCCCTCCTCCCCACCCAACCCCCGCCTGTACTCTAGACAGGCTTTCTATTTTCCTCGTACATTCTCATTATTAGGATAGTTCAAAACGTAGTTATTTCTTTAACTAAACTCATCCCTGTTTGCGGTGAGCTTCATGAGGTGAGCTGTAACTTCCAGCTTTTTTCTCCTTTGTGCCTGAAAATTATTATTGCAAAAATGTCTTTCACTTTTCTTAAAACCCATAGATGAGTGAGACCATTCTGCGTTTTTCTCTCTTTGACATCCTTATTTTGGTGTAGATATTGAAGTTGATGTCTCCTTTTTTATTTTATATTAGTTTAATTATCTTTCTCTTTCTTTTTGCACTTTGGCATGATTTGATTTCAGAACCGAGACTATTGTATGGTTCTTCTCTTTATTTCTGTAGGGCTCACTGGATATTTAATTTGACATTTATTTTTATATTGTTATGGTGTTTCAATGACCTTTTTCATGTCCTCTGTCAAACTGAGGTTGATAGCCACTAGAAGGACTCTGTCCATTTTCAGCATATTTTAATTTTTTTTCTTATTCCTTACCCCATTCTATTGCTTTTATTTCCCTCAAACAAAACCACATAACTCGATTTATCTAGCTTAGCCTCTCAAATAGAGGGAGAAACAAGGGAGAACACCAGGACCAAACAGATATATGATCACTGATAGTAAGCTATACAAAGAGGGGACCACCTACTCTAGCAGCCCGGGGGGTGATGGTGGGGATATGGGTTGCGGAAAAGGAACAGGAAAGGGGGAGAGGCCAAGTTTGGTGATGGGTATTTCCCTGATTCAATGTTAATATGTACCTAAAATACTAATGTGAAAGATATGTAAGCCACTATGATCAAAATAAAAATAAGTGGTGTTGGAGCAACTGGTCAGCCACTTGCAAAACAGCAAAGTCAGACCTTCGTCTATCACCATGCACAAAGGTCAAATGCAAATGGATTAAAGACCTTGATATCAGACCCCAAACCATAGGTATATTGAACAACAGGGAGATAAAACACTCCATGACACTGAGACTAAGGCATCTTCAAGGAGGAAGCAGCACTCTTCAAACAAGTTGAAACAGAGATAAACAGATGAGAAGCTTCTACACCTCAAAGGAAACAGTATCTAGGATACAAAAGCCACCCACAAAATGGGAGAAACTATTTGCCCAATACCATTCAGATAAAGAACTACTATTAAAAATATACAAGTTACTGACAGAACTTAACAAGAAAAAAAAAACATTAACCCATCAAAAAATGAGAAGAAATGAACAATTTCTCAAAGAAGAAATACAAATGACCAAAAGGCACATGAAAAAAATGTACACCACTAATTATCAGGGAGATGCAAATCAAAACAATAATGAGGTACCATCTCACACCACAGAGACTAGCACACATCACAAAGAACAAGAACAATCAATGCTGGCTGGAATGTGGGGAATTATTCACTGCTGGTGGGAATGCCATCTAGTCCAATCTTCATGGAAAACAATATGGAGATTCCTCCAAAAACTGGAGATTGAGCTCCTATATCATCCAGCTATACTACTCCTAGGGATATACCCTAGGAACACAACAATGCAATACAAAAACTCCTTCCTCACACCTATATTTATTGCAGCACTATTTACAATAGCCAGACTCTGGAAACAACCAAGATGCCCTTCAACAGATGAATGGCTAAAGAAACTGAGGTACATATACACAATAAAATATTATGCAGCCATCAGGAAAGATGAAGTCATGAAATTTTCCAATACATGGATGGACATGGAAACTATTTTGCTGAGTGAAATAAGTCAGAGAGACACATACAGAATAGTCTCACCTATTGATTTTTAGAAATATAAGACATTTTTGTAATAATGCCCAGAGATGAGGGCTAGAAGGACTGGCTCATGATATAAAGCTCACCACAAAGAGTGGTGAGTGCAGTTAGAGAAATAACTACACTAACAAGTACCATGACAATGTTAATGAGTGAGAGAAGTAAAATTTCTGTCTCAAATACAGGCACGGGGAGGAGGGAGATGGAGACATTGGTAGTGGAAATGTTGCACTGGCAAAGGGGGGGGGTATTCTTTTTATGACTGAAACTCAACTACAATCATGTTTGCAATCACAGTGTTTAAATAAAGATATAATATTAAAAAATGAAAAAGAAGTATGTAAATATATGAGGTAAAACAAAGTATTTCATACCCCAAGATTCTAAAATAAGGCACAAGCACCTATCTAGAAGGTATAAATAAAATTCAAAAATCTGTTATTCTTATATTTCAATGAAAATAAGATTTTCTGTTTTTTTGTTATTAAGACAAAATTCACATAGAAATAAAATTTGCTCTTTAAAGTACACAAATTCTCAGGACCAGAAAAACAGTACAGTAGGTAAGGTGCTTATCTTGTATGCAGCTGGCCCAGGTTCAATCCTTTACATCCCATATTGTCCCCAGAGCCTTACCCAAAGTTATCCTTGAGCACAGAGTCTGGAGTAAACCCTGAGCCTTGCCAAGTGTGGCCTATATCCCAAAATTTTAAAAGGAAAGCACAAATTTCCAGAACTTTGAGTACTTACAGTTTTGTAGGACCATCCATACATATTGCAGAATATTTCCATAACTCCAAACTGAACCTCCAGAACTTTAAGTCCATATTTTCCCATCTTCACCCCTCTACACCACTACTCTACCTTTGGTCTCTAGGGATTTGCTCTTGCCTATTGCAGATGTTCATGCTTACATACCCTACGAGATTGTAAAACTCCTCTCTGGGCTTTCTCTGAGCACAGTGCTGTTAAGACTTGTCCACATGGTAGCAGGTTCCATTACCCCCCTACAGAGAGATGTCTTTTACTTATCCATCAGTGGAAGAACCTTGGGTTTGTTTATGTCTTTTTTGCTACTCTGAATGAAGCTATTATGAATATTCATGTTCAAGTTTTTGTGTGAGCATATGCTTTTCAATTTTCCTAGGTTCCTAGGAGCTGAATTACTGGGTCAACTCATAACTATGTTTAATGTTTGTTGAGGTTTTCCCAGATTGCTTTAGACAGAGATTGTACTATTTTACATTCTTAGCAACAATGCCTGATGATGCTAGTTATTTTATATTATCTTCAGTAGGTTTCAATTTCCATTTATTTTTATCATCAATGATCTACTCCAAGTGAAGTTGTATTTATTGTCATTTTCAGTTGCTTATGCATAGCAGTGACACTGAGAATCTTTTCATATACTCTCTTATAATGGCCATTTTTGTGTAATTTTATTTATTTATTTATTTATCTTAAAACTATATTATTTGCTCAAGTATTTTATGTCTTTTTCAATTGGTTGTCTTTTACTGTTGCATATATGAATTCTTACATCTTTTGATTAATAGGTCACTGTGAGATACCTGATTTGCAAATAATTTCTCAAAATATTTTCTTCAAAACTATTTTGAAAAATTGCTATAGGTTGATTTTCACTTTGCTCAGAGTCTTTTGATACACAAAAGGTCTCCTTTTGAGTGATTTTTTATACATTCTTATATATTTCTTATATACACCTATACACTTATAGATTTGAGTGAAATATTATACATTATTTTTCTTCTGTTGCCTATAGTTTGGGTTTTAATTTAAGAAAACTTCATCTAATCCAAAACCATAAAGATTTATATCTATATTTCTCCTTGAAGTTTTGTTATATCTAATTTTAAGTGGATCGATTATTTTAAGTGTTTGATTAATTTTTTTGACATTTATTTATTTTAGTTTTGGGCCACAGGCAGTGGTGCTGAGGGGGATACTCCTGGCTATGTGTTCAGAAATCACTCCTGGCAGGTTCAGGGGACCATGTGGGATGCCTGATTGAACCCAGATCTGTCTCTGGTCAGCCATGTGCAAGGCAAATGCCCTACTGCTGTGCTATCACTCCAAACCATTTGATTCATTTTTATTTTATTTTATTTATTTATTTTGGCTTTTTGGGCCACACCTGGCGGTGCTCAGGGGTTATTCCTGGCTGTCTGCTCAGAAATAGCTCCTGGCAGGCACGGGGGACCATATGGGACACCGGAATTTGAACCAACCACCTTAGGTCCTGGATCGGCTGCTTGCAAGGCAAACACCACTGTGCTATCTCTCCGGGCCCATGATTCATTTTTAATTAATTTTGTAGATAACAAGAATTTATTTATTTCATTCTTTAGAACGTGACTAACCAATTATCATATCATTTCATCCAGCGTATCTTTCTCCATGTAATAGTCTTGGGACCTTTGTTAAAAATCAAATTAATCAATGTATTCACTTATTTCTGGGCTTTCAATACCCTTATTGGTCTATCTATCTACTTTTTTCACAGTATTACCTCATTTGGAGGAACATAGTTACATAATGTATTTTGAAATTGAGATATGTGAATCTTCCAGCTTTATTCTTTTTCAAAAATGTGTTGACTATTCAGTGACTTGTAATTTCAAGAGTTTTGATCTTACTGCTTTTTCCCATTGCTTTCTTTCTTCTGTAACCTTTTACTTACCCTTTCTCTGCTTCCTTAGAAAAAAAATTCCTTTTTTTTTTCTTCACTTTTTTAGTTATTTAAGGTTGAGTTATTGCTTTGAGATCTTTCCGTTTTATTAAACTGTAGATCAGATGTCCTAGTGATAAACTACCTTTATTTTTCTAGAGTGCCTATTTTTCTTTATTATATAAATGTAGGTTCTGCTATAATTTCTTAGTAAAAGTATTTTATTGTCAGTACTTTTCGTATCTTATCTTAGTGTATTTGGTCAATTACAGTCTGTGACTAGAATAGAAAATCCTTTGTATGAGGTAAGCTGTTTTGCTTGTCTTTGTCAGTGTTGTGATGATGTGTTTCAATGTGTATTCCCTTTATTTTATTGGGGTCCTTTGCAGGCCTTGTACTGTAGATTAATGCTTTTCATCAAATTGGAGAAGTGTCTACATTATATCTTCAATTCATCTTTTTTTTCCCTTCTCTCTTTTCTTTCTTTCCAAAACTCCAAGGTAAGTTATTTAGTTGTTTTAATGGTCTCTGATAATCTCAAATCTGTTTGTTTTCCCTCATTCATTTTCCTTCTTATTCCACTAATAGAAATCTCAATTGGCCTGTTTCAAATTTGTTAATTCTTTGGCCTATCAAAGCCATTGATGAGCCAATCTTCTAAATTTTTCTTTCTGTTGTTTGCTTCTAAACTCCAGATTTTCTATTGGTTTTTCTCCACATGTTTTGAACTATGTTTCCCGAGGAGGATCCAGTTACCAGTTAGGTTAAATGCATAGCTTTTGAGTGGACTTTCTAGTAGTTGTGAGACATACTTAATAAGAATTCTTGCCAGTGAGTTCTATTCTGTCTTCTCCAGGAACTTCCTGAGAATATAGGTAATTTTTTCTGAGATATCGGAAATTTAATTTATTTTTATTCATACGTTCATATTTTAATTCATTTTAATTTAGTCTTGGTGAAATTACAGTTATTAATTACTAGGTTTAGGCATACAGTGTTTCAACACCAATCTCTCCACCAACACCCAAGCCTTATTTCCCTCCCACTACTAGTCTGCTTCTATGAGAGCCACTTCATATGTGTGTGTGTGTGCGTGTGTGTGTGTGTGTGTGTGTGTGTATAGATAGATATATTAGTTTTTGCACTATGATTTACAGTACTGTTGCTGTTAGGATTTCATACATATTAGGTTACTACCTCTGAGCGACACTTTCTGAATGAATACTTTCCTTCATCATAGTCCTTGCCCACTCTCTGTCCTATCAATCCCCTCAAGTGGCATTGTCCTACTGAATACTAGATATTATGAGTTTTGTTTCCATTATCTTTGGATATTTGTTATTCTATTATGTTTCTTTAATCCCTAGGCTAAATTTTTCAAGGCTACTGTTGAGATGGGGAGAGGGAAATGGGATTATGGTAATAAAACACAGTTTGTTCTTACCAAGAATTGGCTCTCTCTCTCTCTCTCTCTCTCTCTCTCTCTCTCTCTCTCTCTCTCTCTCTCTCTCTCTTTTTGAGGCCACACCTCTAGTTGCTCAGAGCTTACACTGTTTCTGAGCTCAGAGATCACTCCTGGTGGGCTCTGAGAATCATATGTGGTACTTACTGGGACTAAACCCTGGTTAGCCACATCCAAGGCAAGCACCCTACGTGCAATAATATTACTTTGGCCCCAAGAATTGTTCATTCTCTCTTTTGCTTGTTTCTCTTCTTTTCCTTTGCCACACAAAGACATGCTTAAAGATTACTCTTAGGTTTGTGCTTAGGAATCACTCTTGGTAGTATTCTAGGGACAGTATGAGAAGTCAGGGATTGAGCCCAGGTCAGCCACATGCAAGTCAAGTGCCTTAACCACTGTATTATTGCTCCAGCTCTGAACTGTCTTTTTCTTAAATATATACTCTAAAGATTATTGAAGGCTTACCATTTAGCTTTAAGTGTTTTTTACAAAAGTTGATTCTAATAGCTTTTGTCAGATTTTTTTTTTATCTTCTGGCTTTCAAGACAGAGTGAACTTTTGGCCTTTTGGCTTTCTTTACTTGACTCATTTGATCTCTTGTCACCTTCTGTTTTGTTTTGCTTTTGCCTATTATGAATAGGAAAGTAATCCCAGCATCCTTTCATCAAATCAGTATTTCAGAATCCTGAAGAATAAAGAGTAGAACTTTATTTCTTTTTTCTACCTGTGAAATAACATTCTTCTTTCTTCTTGGTTTTGTTTATTACATTATCAAAGCTCTAGTTTTCTGTGTTTTCTTCCCTCTTGAGTACTCCTGGATCTCAAATACACTGAAAATAATTTGCTAAACTTTCTAAACATATGTAGCAGGATAACAATTAAAATTGGAGTCTAGGCTTAAGTTTCTCATATGAAACTTTTCTCTCCATTTTAGAAGAAAATATGGCATAAGTACTAATAATTGACAAGATAGTTGTACATAAGTGGATATAAAATGAGTTAAATATTTAATGTTTAATTTAAACATTAAATACTAATTTAAGCATTTAAATTTGAAGACAAATGGGGGTTGAAGAAGAATCTAGGTACAATTTATTTTTTTTAAAGAATTATAAAGGCCAGCAATGGTGCAGTGGTAGGGTATGTGGCTGACCCAGGGTGGACTGAGGTTCGATCCCCAGGTGCCCCCATATGGTACCTGGATCCAGGAGCAGTTTCTTTTCTTTTTTTAAATTTTTTTAAATATATTTTATTTAAACACCTTGGTTACAAACATGATTGTGGTTGGGTTTCAGTCATATAAGATGTCACCCCCCCCATCACCAGTGTAACATTCCCATACCAATGTCCCAAATATCCCTCCTCTCCCCCCCCACCTGTACTCTAGACAGGCTTTCTATTTCCCTCATTTATTCTCATTGTTAGGATAGTTCGCAATGTAGTTATTTCTCTAACTAAACTCATCACTCTTTGTGGTGAGGTTTATGAGGTGGGCTGTAATGTCCAGCCCTCCTCTCTTTTGTCTCTGAAAATTGTTGAGAAATGTCTTTAATTTCTCTTAACACCCATAAATGAGTGAGACCATTTTGTGTTTCTCTCTCTCTCTCTCTCTCTCTCTCTCTCTCTCTCTCTCTCTCTCTCTCTCTGACTTATTTCACTCAGCATAATAGATTCCATGTACATCCATGTATAGGAAAATTTCATGACTTCATCTCTCCTGATGGCTGCATAATATTCCATTGTGTATATGTACCACAGTTTCTTTAGCCATTCATCTGTTGAAGGGCATCTTGACTGTTTCCAGAGTCTTGCTATGGTGAATAGTGCTGCAATAAATATAGGTGTAAGGAAGGGGTTTTTGTATTGTATTTTTGTGTTCCTAGGGTATATTTCTAGGAGTGGTATAGCTGGACCATATGGGAGCTCAATTTCCAGGCTTTGGAGGAATCTCTGTATCGCTCTCCAGAAAGGTTGAACTAGTCGGCATTCCCACCAGCAGTGGATAAGAGTTCCTTTCTCACTGCATCCCCGCCAACACTGCTTGTTCTCATTCCTTGTGATGTGTGCTAATCTCTGTGGTGTGAGGTGGTACCACATAGTTGCTTTAATTTGCATCTCCCTATTGATTAGTGATGTGGAGCATTTTTTCATGTGCCTTTTTGCCATTTGTATCTCTTCTTTACCTTTTTTTTATTTTTTAGTTTTTCGGCCAAACCCGGTGATGCTCAGGGGTTACTTCTGGCTATCCACTCAGAAATCGCTCCTGGCTTGGGGGATCATATGGGACACGAGGGAGGGGATCAAACTGCAGTCCGTCCTAGGCTAGCGCATGCAAGGCAGACACTTTATGGTTTGCACTACCACTCCAGCCCTGAGAAGTGGTTTCTGAGCGCAGAGCCAGGATTAACCCCTGATCGTCACTGGATGTGCCCCCCCCCAATAACAAAACAAACAAACAAACGAAATAATTATAAACTTCTAGGGTTATGCCTTAGGAACCCTAAAACACAATGCCCTCTGCATTCCTATGTTGTTCGCAGCACTATTTACAATAGCCAGATTCTGGGAACAAACCTAAGTCCCCAAGAACAGGTGAGTAGATAAAGAAACTGTGGTACATTTTTACAATAAAATACAATGTCGCTGTCAGGAAAAATGAAGTCATAAAATTTACTTATATATGAATGGAGATGGATAGTATTATGCTGAGTGAAATGAGTCAGAGGGAAAGGAATAGACATAGAATAATATTTATTTGTGGAATATAAGAAAAATAGAAAATAGCATGGTAATAATATCCACAGACAATAGACATGAGGGCCAGGAGGAACAGTCCATGGTAGGACGCTTATCACAATAGTGGAACAGTGCAATTAAAGTAGAGAAGGGACCAATATGATAAAGATAGTTGGAACTGTTCACTGGCAAGAATGAGGCACTGAAAGGAGATTAAGTGATATGCACAGTACCCCTCTTTTAACAGTAGTGCAAACAACAGTGTCTAAAAGGAAAAATAGGAAAGGAGAGAGAGAGAAAGAGAGAGAGAGAGAGAGAGAGAGAGAGAGAGAGAGAGCGGTAAAGTGTCTTCCTTAAAGACAGGCAGAGGAAAGAGTGGGAGGAAAGCTGAGGACAATGTTGAAAGGAAATGTGCACTGGTGAAGGGTGGTGTACACTGTATGACTGAAATACAAATATAAACAATTTTGTAACCCCAGTGTTTAGATAACTAAATTAAAAATAAAAAGAATAATATTCATAATAGTATTTCTATAAATGATCAATAATGAACTTATTTTAACTATTTTTAAAAAGTAGTATTACTATATCATTATGATAACTATTACTAATAATGATCTTCTCAAGAACATCTCTTAAGGTTTACAGAAATAGGAAGTAGGTAACATATGCTCAAGGTATTTTATAAAATATATAGAGCAGGGGTGGCGAACAGGATTTTTACCCTCACTCAAAATGGCAAAATGCAATCTGTGTTTAATAGATTATTGTTAAAATTAGATGCTTTTGTGTGAGTGTTTGTCTGTTTTGGCAGGTCACTGCGTGGTGTGGCTCTTTGATTCTCACAGTTTAAAATTTTGGCTCTTTGTGTCGAACTTGTTCGCCACCCCTGATATAGAGAATAATGAGGATATCTCTTCCTCTCTATCCCTCTCCCTCTGTCTCCCTCTCTCCCCTCCATCACACCCTCCTTCCTAACTCCCTGCTATACTTTGCATGAGACATCTAGCAATTAGCATAAAAAAGAATAATGAAGATAATAATGATTGTATTCCATGTTAACCTAGAACTTTTCTAGTATAATTCATGAACCAAAGCTAACTTATAACCTGAATGGTTTAAGACAAACTTTCAATACAGAACTTGGGTGTAATAAAGTACTTTGAGAACTGGAATATCCCCTCCAAAATCAAGTTTTGTCTATAAAATTCAGTAATAATAAATCTGGTCTTTGTATTTGTTATATCCTACCTTTTTATTTTTCTATATTTATCTATCTTTTTCAAAAGACATCACATCAGTCAACAATAGAAAAGATGGAGGAAGAACTAGACTTTTACTAATGAGAGTTGAGGAGTATGTAGTTTTCTATAATCTATGCAAATTGTTAGAAATGAATGGTTTGGGCCACATTTACTGTTTAATTTGGAAGAATAAAGAAACTCCCCTATGGACCAGACCAGTGGTTTGAATTGAATTTGTGGAACACACAGCACTTTATATTATCACAAATTATAGATGAATAGAGGACAGCCCCAGAAACAAGATTCATAAATGGAAGGTATGCAAATTCTCCTAATACTTGGCACTCTCTTATCTAAATATTGACATCTCTGATTATCTTGATAGATAAAATCATAAAGTAGATCTAATTCTTTAATTTCCTTATTGTCTTTGGAATTTCTTAAATAAGGTATTTAGAATACTAGTGTAATTAGTCAAATCTTTGAGTTAGAGAGAGAATCTAAATTAAGTAGCCTCTCATTTTCAAAATTAGGGAGAGGAGGTATTTCCTGCCTAAGAGAAGAAGAAGATTTAAATGCTTAATATTGAAAGAAATAAGAATATTGGGCCAACTCAAGAAAAAAATAAAATCTTTCTCAAACATGAGTACCAATGTTGTAACTCTTTCTACAAATGGATAAAAAACAAGTTTTTTTAATCTATGCAAAGTTAATCTTTTTCTGAGGCTACACACTAAGCTCACACTGACATATTGTATTTAAATCAAGTTCTTCAAAATCTAAAGCCTTAAATTAAAATTTCCACAAAATCTGAAGCCTGTGGAAACTGCAAAGCACCTCTATCTAATCCATGTTGAATCACTAGACTTCCAAATAAAGAGTCTCAAGTCATGAGAATTTAAGACTTCCTTCTAGGTGGTCCCTAGAGTAAGACCCAATTCGTAGAGCTCAGGACACAGGGCCTTCATTGGGAGGAAGGATGAATGAGGTCACCTAATTTCTAATCTGATGCATTTACTTCCGTGGTTTTCTAAGGCTAGAATTAAAGTTTACAATTAGGCTTTAATCAGCCTTGTCTTTCCTATTCCTCAATAACCTGAGACAAAAACTAGCTAAAGTCCTGGGCATCACAGCAGGTGGGCAGAGAGGGGCTGTTTGAGAAAGAAGCAGGCTGTTGTCATTGACCATTGGAGCATCTGACATTAGCTCACAGGGTGGCAATTCAAGACAATGAAGGACGGGAAAAAGATGTCTGTTCTAGTTGCTCTGCCCACTAACACATAAAGCCTGAGTCCTGGAATGTTCTGAAAGTGCAACACAGCAGACACTGTTATTGGTATTGCTCCCTGAGTGCAGGATCCCCATCTCAAAGCTGCTTGCACAGAGGGTCTGGTTGAGCCAGCAGAGTAATGGGAACAGTCTCCCCCAAAATGTTCTCTCTGGGTTTGGGAAAGTACAGACCTTATCATAGTCCTTAATACTTCAGTATAACACAATACTCGGTGGTAAAACAGTTCGGAATTATTACTTTCTGATGTTCCTAAAGGTTAAATAGTCTTTCAGTAGAGACTAAACTAGTCTCTCTATGGAAGGATTGTAATTGCATCGTAAGAGACACAGGATAGAGCTGTTTATGTACTGGGGTCAGATAGGGAAAATGCTACTGAGAACAAATTTTAAGACTAAAGACTTAGAGATATGATGTCTCATTTTTCCTCCCACTCCACATGGACTGTAGCTCTTCATTGCTGGCCGATGTCATTCTCTCCATGCCTCAGTGCTAGCTATCCATCTGTGCCTGCAGGCTGTTCTGGTCAGCCTAGTCAACCCAATCTGCTCATATTTTAAATAACAACTGTTTTATAAGGACTGCTTTCTTTCCAAGAACAATCTCATGGGGGAAAGAAACAAACACAAACTGACCTGGCCTGAGGCAACAAATAAATGTGATATGAGTCATGAATTTTCTGACCAAAGATTCTGAGTCATTATGAGGTTCAGCAGTACAAAAACCAGTGGGATGGCAACTTAAATTAATACCACCATCTAGTTGGTAACAATTATCTCTCGTGCATAAGAACTGAAACCATATTCTTTAGCACAAGTCTAATAGGGATGGTATTCAGAAGTGTTGGCCTTTTCTCCAAAAGAATCATACACGATGATCAGGGAAGATATCAAGGGTCTCTGAAGCAAAAATTCAGTCATGCTGAGCATCCACTCATGAAAAATTTGCTCTCAAGTCTTAACTTCTTGTAATCACGAACTAGGAAAACCCTATACGGCTTTCATTTCATTTTCAAATTGATTCCCAGAAGAGAGATTTTTACGTGTTGTTGACAAATGAGAAAACTGAAGTTTAGAATCAGTTACTTCTTGGAGGTTACAGAGCCAATCACATATTTGTCCTAGAACGTTAGTTCTCTTTAATCAGAGAAAATGGTGTCCCAAGGATATATGCTTAAATGTAAAAACAACGACAAAAAATGATTAATGGATGGACATGATTACCTAAAGTTTACCCAAGTTCCTCATCCAATGAGTCCTTCTCTCCAGGGTATACTTCCTTACTTGCCTCCACCTTGCTGGAGAATAAAACTTGCTGCTCAAATTCTGTTTCTACTCATTAATTTGTTTATGAAGAGGCACAATTAGGAGGATCTACCAAATTAGCTATCCAAGTTTCATAAGACAACTAAGTGGTCACGAAGAAAACAGGTGCTAAGTCTTTTGAAATAAAAAACAGAAGCTTGTCAAGAGAAATGGTACTTGGGGCAATTAAGATACTATCCATATTTCTAGATTAAGGTAAGATATGATTTCTCATTGTGCTAGAATAATAGGAGCCAACACACCCATAATCAGCCATAGCATGGTATTGGAGAGCCACTTCTATATGTCTGACAATGAACCTATATAACCTCAGAGGTCAGAAGCCAGTTGCATTTACTCAGTTTAGAAAATGTCTATTTTCAGCCAGTGAGTACACTGCTTGAGGATTTGTGTTGTTCTGTTGTTTTGCCTCTGTTGGAAAGAATACATAAAAGTCATAGCCAAAGGCACTTGCTTCAATGACAAACAACCTATCAACTATGGCAAATCCTATTGCAAAACTATTAGAGTTATGACTCGCTGCTTCTTTGGCAAATGCTTGCCTGAAGTGAAGTGCCCAGATGCTGCAGCTATCTCTGTCTTCTCCCATCCACAATGAAGTTTAAAGGCCACCTGAACACTAAACTAGGTAGGCAATGCTGCCTCCTAGGCACTGGCATTTTAAAGGGCTCATTTTGATCAATCTATTCCAGGTGCATAGAAATAGGTACTTGCACCCCTCCCTGATCAACTGCACTCCTGTTTTTAGAAGAAAAGACTTATATTTTACTCTTTTCTACACACAAGGGAAGGCTTGGGGTGGAGCTTGTAAGGTAGTGATAATGGCAGAATAAAAATAAAGGGGTCTTTTATGAGTGACAACATTGCGCACATCACCCTAATTGAATCCTAATAATTTTCACAGTGAGGTTTCCTAATTGTATTTTGTTATTGAGGTGCAATGCAGATGATGTACAATTAAGCATTTAAAAGAGCACAATGCAGCAGCACAATGTGTATTTGCAATGTCAGGCAACCATGCCATTGTCTCTGTCTCTAGAGTCAAAGCAATTTCATCATCCTAGAATGCACAGTCCCTATTAACTAATCACTGCCTGTCCTTATTAAGTAATAGCTCTCCATTCTCCCTTATTGTCATCTCCTGATAATCAGTAATCTGCTTTCTGTCCCTATGGATTGTCCTCTGCAGGACATATCAAAGAAATCCCTAGCACATGTAAGTTTTGTTTATGGTATCTTCTTTCATTTAGCAAAGGAAACAGCATTCCTCCAAATTGAAGCATGTATGAACACTTCTTTTATGGTTGAATAACACTTCATGGTCTATGGATGTCATGATTTATTATTCATTATTCATCAGTGTGATGAATGGACATTTGGATGGCTTCACATTTTTCTGTGATTACGAATAATGCCTCTAGAAAATTTCATGTGCAAACTTCTGGATGAACCTGTCTTTTGTTTCTCTTGAAATTATTTTGAGGTATAGAATTGCCATTTTACTTCACTTTCTTTTTTTTGGTTTCAGGATCACATCCACACGTGCCTAGGGCAACTCCTGGTTATGATATTCAAGGTTCATATGTGGTGTGTGGGATGGAACCCGGGTTGGCCATATGGAAGGCAAGAACAACCCTGTAGTTGCAACTTACTTTTTTTGGGTTTTGGGGGGCCATACCTAGAAATGCTCAGGGGTTACTCCTGGCTCTGCACTCAGGAATTACTTTTGGCAGTGCTTGGGGAACCATAAGTCAGGGATCAAACTAGGGCAGCCATGTGCAAAGCAATGCCCTATTTACTAAATTATCACTCTGGAACTTAGAGTTGCTGTTTTAAAAACTGCTTTTGGCTAAGTAAACTGAAGTCCAGAGAGAGTATACCTCACTTAAAGCCATTCAAATGACCTCCCAACTCTTTCCCCTGTCTTCTTTTTTTTTTTTTATTAAATATTTTATTTAAACACCTTGATTACAAACATGATTGTGGTTGGGTTTCAGTCATATAAGAGGATACCCCCCCATCATGCTCCTTAGCTAAAAGTCACTGAATAATTATTTGGCTGAATATCTTAAAGTTTTAACCACGGAGCAACCATTCTAGGATACATGATTATTGGAAGACAGGAGCCAGAAGTTTTAGGTGACACATGAGATGAGATGAGCTTTTTGTTTCCCAGGCAAATTGATAACAATGTATTTTATCTTGTTAAATAAAATATAACTTTAAAAAAATCTCCAATTACCCCTAGTGCAAAGTTTATGCACCCAAAAGGCTGATATAATGACATTTTAATTGGACAATGAATAATGTGAAGTATTGGGCCCATTAAAATATGAAGCTTTTACATGATCTTATTATTAGCCTTTGTTTTAAGATACAGTTAGACTAGTCTTCCATTATGATTGGGCAGCAGCTCTTTCATGAAATGATTGAAAATGAGTAAATTTCTACTCTTGTGCTCTGCAAGTTAAATCATGAACATACAAGTACAAGAAGCCTCACATGCTAAGAAATGGTAAAAATCCTTTAAAACTGATTATTCCTAGATATGTAACAGGATAATGAAACTGTCAACACATTTGTATTGAATGTTCATCAGGCAGTTGAACTAGTGAGATAGTGAATTCTGAAAGAGAATGGGTTCTCTAAAAGACATAGCAGATAATCTTAAGTGTGTGAGAGACATGAGTATAAAACCTGCATGGAAACATAGACCTATCTGTATCCAAACACTCCCCAAGAGCAAGGACAGATTTTGTAGACTGCTGAGAAAAAAAGAACAACTTTATCCCTAGAATGAACCATACTAACTTAGTACTAGTGAGTACTGAGCACTATATATCATAAAGAACTTAAAGTAAATAGACTCTCAAATGTATTGGGCAGAAATACATTTGCAAGTTTTAAATATGAGTGCTAAAGTCAGTTAAAATTAAGTAATGGTCTGTCATCAAATTCTTTGATATAGATTTTACCCACATGATAATAAACACACTAATAAAAAAACATGTTTCTAACCTTCATTGAAAAAGCAAGTACTGTTTCTTTTACTCCAAAATTATTGAGAGTTCTTCATTGAATAAGTATTGGATATTCACAGTAAAAATGAAATTAAAAAAATTAATGCTGAACAGAATAATTAGTCAAAAAATTGTAGCATACTCAAACACTGCATGGCAAAGAAAATTATCTGAAAGGTATATCTATTAGTAGTCTCTATTTGGAAGAAACATTTCAACAGATCATTTCCTCAAATAACAGGAAATCTAAAACTTCACATTAACACCCACAAAAAGCAAAGAATAGGAAAACTAAGGAGCTCAACTGCAGTCACAGATAGGGAGAGAAATCTAGGTAAATCTACAAGCCCAACATAACTCTTGAACCTAGTTGATAGAGACCTAAAACCAACATTCAGTGACTTGGCATCAGAAATTAAGAAAGAACTAGTCAGTGAAATTAAGCAATTATAGATAAACATTCAACCAACTCCAAAAAAAAAAAAAGCTTATTCAGAAAGAAAAACTATACCAAAGAAATTGAAGGAGTTTAAAGAACATGTTAGCAAGTCATAGTAGCAGAATCTCTTAGAAGTAAAATAGTATAGACAAACTAGAGGACAATATGCAAGTCAGCATGGATAAAGAAGTTGAAAAAAAAACGAAATACAAAAAGATTAATATGTTTATAGTTAATGATGTAATGTACTTAATAAACAGAAACAAAAAAAATAATCTCTGAATTATAGGAATACTAAAAGATGTGGAATAAAGGAAAGACGAAGAATAAGTAGTAGGAAAGATCCATTACATAAAACTATCCCACTCACTTGAAGGAGGATGCTGCACAAATTTAAGGAGCCAAAAGAAGTGCCAAACAAAATAGGCCAAACAGAACAGCATCAAGGCATATAGTAATTAAAATGACAAAAACAAAAACAAACAAACAAAAAAAAAACAGAGAGAGATGTACTTCTTAAAGAAGGAAGGGAGAATTAAAACCTATAAACAACTTTATCCTGTTAAACTAGAGAACCTCAAAGAAATGGACAGAATTATATAGAAACATAAAATCTCCAAAACTGAATGAGGAGGAAGAAAATAGCTCAATAGGCAAATTACAAGCAAGAACATTGAAGCAATAATTAAGAATCTCCTCAAAATAAAATGGCTCAATGGGTCAAATGGGTTTGCCGGTGAGTTTTATCATTCAGAGAAGATTTACTGACATTTATCTTTAGATACTTCTAAACCATTAAAGAAATTGGAACCCTTCATAACATCTTTTATGAAGTGAACATTAAAGTGATATCCAAAGCTGACAGAGATACTATCAAGAGAGAAAATTACATACCAATTTGATTGAAGAACATTGATGCATAAATCCTCAAAATAATCTTAGAATACTGACTTCAACACCATATCAAAATATCATACATTATGACCAAGTGGATTTCATCCTAGGGATGCAAAGATGGTTCAGAATATGTAAATAAATTATATCATATATCAAGTCAGTAAAAAGAAATATAAAAATAATATTCTATCAGTTGATGCAAAGAAAGTGTTTGACAAGACTCAATGCCCAATCATGATAAAAAATATTTCTCAACAAAATGGAGGTGAAAGGAAGCTTCCTCAAGATAAGAACAGCTAGCTATAAAAATCCATGTACCTAATGGTGAAATAATTTCTAGTGAGGTTAGGCACAAGGCACATGTGTCCATTATTTCCATTCTTATTCAATGTATTAGAAGTATAATAGTAACAGCAATCAAGAAAGAGAAGAAAATCAAAGGCATCCAAATTGGTTAAGAGGGAGCCAAACTCAATCATGTTTGTAATCAAGGTGTTTAAATACAGATATTAATTTAAAATAAAGAAAGAAAAGGGGGAGCCAAACTATCTCTATTAATAGATGGTATAATGATGGCCCTAACAAGTCCACAGAAAAGCTCCTGAAACAATAAACCAATAGAGAAAATTTGCTAGCTAAAGTCTATACAAAAAATTGGTTGCATTCCTTTATACAAATACTAGATCACAGAAGAAAGAGATAAGAGTCTTTATCATTTCAAATTGTGTCAAAACTATCAAGTAGCTAGTAATCAACAAATATGGTAAAAGACATACATCATGAAAACTTCAAGATACTTAAGACAGAAATTGAAGAATAACTAAGGATATTAAAAAGCATTCTAAGCTCAAGGATTGAAGAGTCAGTATGATCAAAATGTGCATCTTACTAAACCACTTACTATATAGTTAATGCAATCCCTATTCAAATTCAGACAACTTTCTTAAAGGATTTAGAAGAGTCAATTATAAAGTTTTTGTGTAACCAAAAAAAATCCCAGCTAGCCAAAACCATGCTGAAAAAGAAGAAACTATGAGGCATCTCATTACCTAACTTGAAGCAGCCTACAAAGTAGATGATCAAAAAACAGCATGGTACTAGAACACAGACAAATGGACCAGACAAATGGTCTGAATATAACACAGACAATTTACCAGAATATAATATCCAGTGACAAAGCTCCAAGTATATGATCGACTGATATTTGACAAAGAACATGAAATGGAATATAGACAGTCTCTTCAACAAGTGATGCCAAGACAATTGGATTATCATACTTAATGATTTAATTATAGATCTTTATATCATATTTTTCATAATAGTCAACTCAAAGTGGATCAAAAACCTTAAGATAAGACCTGAATCTATAAGGTACATTGAGTAAAATATAGACAGAGTGTTCCAGGACCTAGACCTCAGAAAAATCTTCAACAGTATGATGCCAATGGCAAAGGCTACAGAATAAAATCTAAACAAATGGAACTACATCAAACTAAAAGAGTCTTTATGGCAAAAAAATAAAAGGGATAAAACTGAAAAATAACTGTTTTAGTGGGAGAAAAATTTTGTAGTCGACACATCAGATAAATGGTTAATGAAGGGCTGATATCTAGGATATACAAAGTATTCACAGATTTAACCTCCAAAATCTAAAAACTCCCAAATGGGGAAATGGAAATGAGCAGACACCTCTCTGAGGAAGACCAACAGATGGCTAACATACACATAAAAAATGCTCATCATCACTTATCATTAGGAAGATCCACATCAAAATGACAATGAGATATGTGAGATGGCAGATATCAGAAATACTAGGAACAATTTGTGTTGGTGGGGGTGTGGCAAAATTATTCACTGGTGCGAATGTTATATGGTTCTACCTCTATGAAAAAGAGTATGGAAAGTTCTCAGTTAACTAAGAATCAAACTGCCATATGATCCAGCAATTCCACTTTGGAGCATCTATCCCTAGGACAGAAAAACATTAATTTATAAGAAATTTTGCATACACTATTCATTGCAGCTAAGAATTAAAATCAACCTAGATGTCTAACAATGGATGAATGGATCATAAAGATGTGGTACATAGATATAATGGAATGCTACATAGTTCTAAAGTATGATGTAATCATGCAATTCACTGGGACATGGATGGAACTGGAAGTTATCATGCTAAATGAATAAGCCAAAAGAAGAAGAAGAAATACAGGATGATATCACTGCATAACAGAATGAATGGTTTAAATTAGGGCTATCTAGAATCCTCTTGTCCCAGAGTATAGTGAGAACTTCTGAAAGAACTGAGGGAAGAGAAGAAAGACAGATGTGAAATAAAAGGGCACAGGTTGAAGGGGACTCAGGTATATTGGTGGTTTTAAGAAAGGACAGAACAAACCCAAACATCAGAGAGTTAGCTTTTAAAAAAATCAATGAGAGCATGAATGTATACCCAGTATATAATAAACATCACAGAACATCCTGTGTTAAACTAATTTCTAGTCAAAGACTAAGAATAAAACTAGAAATATCAAAAAGAAGAGAAGAAGGAAGAGATGGGCCATAGGGGGAAAAAAAAGACGGACTGAATATGATTTTTTCCTGATAAGTTTAATTTTGCTTTTGTTTTCCCACACACAATGATACTTAGAGCTGTAGGGAAACAATCATATATTGTGCCAAAAATTGAACCATAATCAGCTGCATACAAGGTGAGCACATTAAACCCTGTTCTATCTCACTGGCCCTAGATAATGTGTATTGAAAGATAAAATTAGGTGAGGGGCTGTTTCAATAGGGGTTTGAAAAAGAATAGCAGGAATGAGCAAGAACACCAAAGGGCATTTCTGTTCATTTAAGATGTGCATTAAATTTAAGGCAATACTTGTGGTGTGAAAAAGATTTTCAGAGTTTTGTGTCCTAGTAATTCTATATCGAAGGCTGTATTCTACTGAAATAGGCTCAAAAGATAAGGCAAGTTAAAAATAGTAATGCTGTAAAAATATAAAATCTACTATTAGTTTAAATGATACAGCACTAACAATGAAAAATACTTAACAAATTGTGGATTGCTAATGTTAGTATAATAATCATTAGCAGATAATCATAGTAATAACCATTAATTACTAATCAGTAATTAATAATTAATGAAGGTAGTGATTAATAAATAACCGTGGTAATTAATAATAAGCTGGTAAGTGATAACCATTAATAATAAGCCATTGGGGCTAGTGAGGTGGCGCTGGAGGTAAGGTGTCTGCCTTGCAAGAGCTAGCCAAGGAAGGACCACGGTTCGATCCCCCAGCATTCCATATGGTCCCCCAAGCCAGGGGCAATTTCTGAACACTTAGCCAGGAGTAACCCCTGAGCATCAAAATGGGTTTAGCTCCAAAAAGAAACCAAAAAAACCATTATAATAATAATAAACCAAATAATAAATCACTAATAATAAACAATAAGTCAGAAAAATCATCATAAGGGAAAATAAAATCAAATAGTTGACCCCAAGGAGAAGCAGACATGAATAGTGGTCGTGAAAAAAGGTAAAAATAAAAGATGTGCACATCCCACAATGCATGACTTTGAGTAAACAAAAGAGTTTCAAACAATAAAGAAAAATTAATTCTGCTGAAGGAAACCATGCAAAGAAGACCCAGTGATCTGTGATAAACAAAAGAAAAAGAAAAAGGAGGAGTCTTGACTGACGGAGAGTTCTGACTAATAGTTGGGCTTTGAACACATTTGCCTCTGGTTCAGTAAAGAGATAGGGAAGAAATGAAGCAGTTTCTGGAAGATGTTTATTGCAATCCTAATGCCTGTGGTTGTGAGAAAGGTTCTCAAGTCTTAGCCACACAGAAAAGACTCAAATTCTGGTGTGAAGACTTGTCATTTAAAATACTTCTCCAGAAGTCAAGCATGGGGTGCAAGTTAGGGAATACATGAACCTCACAACCTGATTCCAAGCACTTGCCATTAGAGACTAATTGCAGAAACCACTAAATTGCAGAAAATATATGGGTTAGCCACTGCCAAATTAATGTGGTATGGGAAATATTTTGGGGGGTCACACCTGGTGGAGCTCAGGGGTTATTCCAGGTTCCGTACTCAGGAGTCACTCCTGGCAAATTGAGGACCATATGGGATGAAGGGGATTCAAACCCAGGTCGACTGTATCCAAAGCAGATGCCCTATTCGCTGTGCTATCACTCCACACCGTGGAAAAATTTCTTTTAAAGAAGCACTATTGCACTCTATAGTTCATGGGATCCAATAAAACAAACACTGCAGCTCAAACTAGGAACTAAGATGGGGTAAACAACAGAATTTCTCAGAACAGTGGGGGCACTCAGTTCCTGATTTCTCACCATCTCTCACACCACTGATCTCTCCTTCTCAACAGATTCTCAGTGAATATGACTTATGTGGATTGCAGAAATATCCAGGTCAAACACATTATACACTTATAGGAAGGACAACACATGCTGAAGGATAATTTAAAACCCATGCAACATTCTTGGCTTGTATTAAATTGGAAAAGTTGTGTTCCATCTCTTGTAATTCTTCTAAGTCAACCAAAGTTCAAGAACATCATAGTGTATCAGTATTTTCACAAGAAGGCAAATAAAGGTCAGAGAGCAACAAGGTTGGTTTTCTAACCCCCTTCTCCCACTTATCCCAGATATTGAGAGGGTCCAACTCTACCTCCACTAGCATTATCTGGGCTATAAATAGCCAGGGTTACTAAAATCACAAACAGGTCATTTGTTCCCATAAGGTATGACATGCATGAAGAAAGAATGCCTGTAGACCTTAGGAGACACTATAACTATATAAAATGAGAGCCAGAAATATAGAGCACTAGAGAAGTCAATATGGGACTGAAAAGTTAAAAGAAAGTTAAAACGCTTGTCTTGCATGTCATCAACCAGATCTATCCTCAGCACCACTTAGGGTTCCTTAACCTCACCAGGAATGATACCAAAGTGCAGAGCCTAGAGGAAAGCCTGAGTACTGCTCAGTGTGGCCCCCAAACAACAAAAGTCAACATGAGTATAAAGAAAAAAACTATTTGGGCCCCACCATCGCACTGGGCTGTTAAGAAGACTTTTGTGGATAGAAACTGAAAAATCTTCCTAACAATGAGAATGAATGAGGGAAGTAGAAAGCCCATCTAGAGTACAGGCGGGGGTTGGATGGGGAGGAAGGAGATTTGGGACATTGGGGATGGGAATGTTGCACTGGTGAAGGGGGGTGTTCTTTACATGACTGAAACCCAACCATAATCATGTTTGTAATCAAGGTGTTTAAATAAAGATATTTAAAAAAAAACATTGAAAAATCTTTCAGAAAAAGCACATCAGTAGAAAACAATAGGACATGCGTTAGAGGTGACCCATATCCTCCCTTTGGCTATGGAACTGTGCTGAGGTAGAAGGAAGGAGTTTCTGGTCATGGTTTCCTGTAATTCACCTCTTTGCTTGGCACTGACTAAAAATAGATCTTGGTCACCTATAATATTTTCATTTAAATATCACCTGCATTTAAATGCAGTTATTGCTTGAACAGTAAAACTTCCCTGACTACAAAGCACTTTGAAAAGTAGCCAGTGTGTTTTTTCCAGCATGTGCCACATGCCCAGGATCAGATCCTGCACTTCCTTTGTGTCGACTCATTCATTTTAGCCATGCTTCTCTGAGGAAGAGGAAAAGTGAGCTCCGCAGACCACAGATCTGGGACCTGAGTGTGGGCCCCTCGATAGTCAATATCCCATTTACTTCTTATTCAACCCAGTTCACCCTTTCCCAACTGACCTGACCTCAATCTCTTTAGTACAGAAAAAGTATTTGGTTTTCTTAACAAGGCTTTTACAATGTGTGTTGCTAGTAGACTGCTTTAAAAGACAATTTTGGGGGGTGGATCTCTGTATACCAAAAGAAAAAAAAAAGATTAAATGTTTTCTCTCTGTGCTAGACATGTAATTTTCAAAAGAGAATAAAATATCATCTTTAGCCCACAAATCCTCAAACTCATGGAATGGATGGGTGGAGACAAAGTCTTCAAGGTGCCCTCTCTAATTTAAAGGCTCTTGATTCACTTGGCAACTCTTTAGAATAGACCAAACATAAATCTCAGGACAAATGCTCAATGTGAGGTCCAAGTCTGAACTTAGACAATCAGGTCTGTTTCTAAGTCAATCCAGAGAAAAAGAGGTCACCAGGGGTGGCAACCTGGCCTGTTTGGAATTTGCTTTTGAATCAATGGATTTCAAAACATAGGACATAGAAGAGAAGACTTCCTGAAAAGAAAGGACCAATCCCCTTCAAAGTGTAGATATTCTGTCACCTCAGTGATAGCAGTGCAGTGTTTGCACTTTTCTAAGCAAGGGTGGTGAGATGATTTGGGAGGTTCTATTAGTAATCTTAAAAGAAGAGAATGAGTCGTCAGAGTGATAGTAAAGCAGGTAGGAAACTTTTCTGCCATGTGACTAACCTGAGTTCAATCCCTGGAATTCTGCCCTGAGTACAGACAGGAGTGATTCTTGAATTCAGAGCCAACCCCCCCCTCCAATCCTGCACACACAAAACCACTGAAACATTGCTCAGTGTGGAGCCCTCACAAAAATTGAACAGATTGATTTGACAGAGAGAGATGATATAGCAAGGAAGGTATATGTACCCCATAGGGTACCAGAGTCCCACAAGGAGGAATTCCTGAGCACAAAGCCAGGATTCAACCCTAAGCACTACTTGGTGTAGCAAAAACAAACAAAAAGAAATGAAATGGCCACAAGTGGCTGTTCAAGGGACCAGGGACAGCTCATATCCTCAACTTATTGGAAGTGTCCCTTGCCATTCAGGCTCTTATTTCAGGATGACACAGATTGGATGGGTCCTGGTTTTGTTTTGTTTTGTTTTGTCCTCCATCTCTGGCTGTCCCTGAATGGGATCGGGTCCTATCTGTCTTCTTCCCAGGACTGTGCAAGAAGAAACGACACCCTGCAGAATGGTAAGGCAGTGATTGAACCATGTGAAGATCATGATCTAGCAACCAAGTGACACTTGAACAGGGAGGAGCACTCTCCACAGAGCTGTGCATGAATGAAGAAATCTCCCCATCCAGTCTGAGCTGGGTCCTTGAAGCCCCAATCCATGGCAGCCACGGGCCTGACCAAGCTCACAGAACTCCCTGAGGAAGACTTCATCACTGTTTAAAGACCCTTTGTTTGTTTGAGCACATGTGGTTCTGTCAGGCACTAGGGTTTCAGGGGCTAGAAGCTTTCAAAAGAGAGATCGAGAAAAGGAAATGAGGAAGTGGGATAACAAAAGCCTAATGATCAGGGAGGAACATCTCTTTCCAGACAGGTCACTGGATGGATGCCAAGGTCTCTTGCCACATAAAGGAAAAGATTGTTATAAAAAGATTTTGGAAAAAAGAAGGAGAAGAAGAAAGAGGATCAGCAGTGGAGACTGTGAGGGACCATGCAGAGAATAGGGAAATGAATAAGAATAATGACTTCAAAGCTTTTCCTTTTTTTTTTTTTTTCTGGGTCTCTGCTTTCCTTTTTGCAGATGCTCAGCTGAACGGGTGCAGCTGGCTCCCTGGCAAGTGTGGAGAAATGGGCCAATTTGAGCTGAAGATAGCAGGCCCGGTGCAATGGCCTGAAGAGCCAATGGTGGTCTCGGGTGTGGCAGCAGTTCCTCTGAGCTCCTGTTGAGGGACTCTGGTGTATGGCCCTTTGGCCTTAAAGATGGCCTCAGTGATCCTCCCACCTCAGGGCTCTATTTCTGGGAATAAAGGGAGTGTGCAAAATTGTTCTCCTAACAGAAACCCCACGGTTGGGGTTGGCAGGTTGTCCCCTGGGCAAAACAGTTTAGGTCTTATAGAGCTTAAAGGGCATGCAAAAGGGAGCCCATGGGCAGTGAATGTGCCTAGGAAAGGATAGATTACTAGAACAATTGTGGGTATTTTAGATGCAGAGGGAAATATAGGTAATAATATGATAGAAAATTGTCATAACTCTATTTTAAAGGTGCCAGTTGACTGGCTATGTTTAATAGCACAGCCTCTTCTCTTCCTGTACCTAGAGAATGTTGATGTGCTTAATAACTTCTTAATGTCTCTATCAACTTAAACAATGGCTCACATGATGGGAAACAGGGTAGGGGAGTGATACTGTGTTGAATAAATGGCCAACTTGTGAGCTCAGTGGGACCCGAAAAGGCAACCCTAAAGTTTAGATAGTCCTTGTGTGTTTGTTTGTCTCCTTAAGTGTTTGTTTTGAATGTTAGGATATTGAATGTATTGGTCTCAAAAGACTTGAAGTGAGGAGTACTATCTAGGAATTCAGAGGAGAGGGCAGGAAAATTGGTTTATATGAACTAGAAATATTCACAGGTGAAATGACAAGATTTACTTCTTTTGGGAGGAGTAATAGACTAATTTAGTAAAAGAGTAATGTAATTGAGAGGTGAAAGGCATTTGATTATATGGCCAGATCCTATTATAAAATAAATAGGGAAACTGAGGTTCAAAGAAGGAAAACAACTTTACAAAGGATTCATGGCTATTTTCTCTAAACAATAATCTTTAGAATCAATTCTAGTTTCCTTAATCCGCCTTTTCATTATTTTTATTTTAAACACCATGGTATACTATCAGTTAAAGCAAACAATATTAATAAATATTATCCACTCTCTAAGAAGTAGTATTTTTTCTAAAAATACTGTATCTTCAGAAAAAAAAAGTCTTCCCTCTGAGAATGGCTACTTCTCAATACAGCATGTTTCTCTCTCTCTCTCTTTCTCTCTCTCTCTCCCTCTCTCTGTCTCTGTCTCTGTCTCTCTCTCTCTCTCTCTTTCTCTGGCTCTGATTGTTGTTTTGGGGCCACAAAAGATGATACTCAGGGCCAACTCTTGGCTATCAGGAAATACTTTTGGAAGCAGTCAGGGAACTATATGGACATTGAGGATCAGATAAGTGGCCAGATTGGCCACTTGTAAAACAAGCACCCTTTCTGCAGTACTATCTCTTGACCCTACAGTATGTATTTCAAGTTGAGGGTTTGATGTTATACTGTTATGTGACTGTACTCATACTTATCTTTCTTAGAAAGTACTTGTTTATATCTTCTCTAAAACAACTGTGACTTTTAAAAAAATGGCAAATCATGTTTGTTGATATCTAATTCTCAAAACAGAGGAGTCTCAAAGGCATTTTAGTCACCACATTTTCTCCTTTCTGGCCCCTGATGTTTTCTTTGACTTGGCTTCAGTGACAAGAAAAGTGGTACTTCTCTTTAAAGCTTTCAGAAATACTAGTGATAATGTTCAACATTAATTCCATGGAAACCAATTATTGTGCTTAATATGAAAGACCAAAGTAATATTATTTTGTTTATAATTCTATTTTTAAATAAATTCTTTAATTGAATTACCATGAGATACAGTTACAAAGTTGTTAATGATTTTTAGTTTTATAATATTCAATACCCATCCCTTCAATAATGCACATTTCCTACCACCAATATCCCCAGTTTCCCTCCCGACCTCTTGCCCTCTCCCTACCTGCCTTTGTGGCAGTAATTTTTCTTCTTTCTCTCTTTCTCTCTCTCTCCTCTCTCTCTCTCTCTCTCTCTCTCACTCTTCCATTTTTTTTCTTTTAGACACTATGATTTGCAATACTGTTACTGAAGGGGTACTATGCATATCACTTTATCTCCTTTCAGCACCCAATTCTTGTCCAGAATGATCATTTCCAAATATCATTGTCATAGTGGTCTCTTCTCTACACTAACTGCACTCCCCCAATATTTGTGGCATGCTTCCTACCATGGACAGGTTCTCCTGGCCTTGTCTCTATTGTCTCTGGATATTATTACCATCTGATCTTTTTCATATATTCCACATTTTAAAGAAACAGTCAATATTCATGCCCTCAAAACATTGTTCATGGAGACCCTGAGAAAGACACAAGGAAAGGGAAAAAGAGTATGTTCCTGTTCCCCCCAGCCTGAATGAAAAAAGGGGTTACTTAGTACCCATGAATGCAAATGGATCCATTCAGCATAGTTATAAAGTTTCAGAGGAATGTTCAGAAGTCCTGCCTGGATTGTTAGCTTTGTCAGTTCCCCTGAGCTAGATTGGCTTCACCAAGTATTGTTATAAGAGCTCTTTGGAAGGCTCATGCCTCCATGGTATCCTAGAGATGTGCTTAATGTCACTCTGACCTTATCCCGAACCCATTCTCTGAGCCATCACAGATGTGTTTAATGTCAATCTGACTTTATCCCCAACCCACCTTCTGAGCCATGCAGATCTTAATAATAATGACATGCTTATATTCGTGGTCAGAGTCCAGGTAACAGTGCTGACAACAAGGAGAAGCAGAAGAGAATGTGGTCCAAAGAAAGTATAGCCAGGTCAGCTTGTGACTTCCATCAGCAGGGAAGGAACCTCTTTGAGAAAGGTAGATGAAATCAAATCTATGTTTTTTGTTTTGGGGCGAGCTAGAAACTAAGAACCCATGAACGTTGTTTCTTGCACAAGAGTACCCCGGAATGAAAGGGAACTGAGAGATTACCTGGAGGGAGGGTGGTGGGCTTTCTGATTCTTTAAAAGTTCAATCTTGAATTTCTTTAACAGAAAACAAAGAAAGGTGAAGAGCAGATGTTGAGAAGTAAAAAATCTCCCATCTGATGAGTCTTTTTGTTCCTTTAAATGCCCTGCTATTTATTCTCTTGGGACACATGTGCACATGGGGCTACTCCAAATAAATCTTTCCAAGTTCAGTCCACCTCATCAGCCCAACTCTGAGAGATTCTGAGGCCCTTTACCCAGCTGAAACATGTATCTTGGGAGATTCTGCTTAGAGAAAGTAGAAGAGCTTGGCAGTCACATAAGAGCCCAGAGATTTCCTAAACAGAGAAACAGGTACCTATTATAAACCCCATTTGTATTCTTGGGCAGTCTGTACACACAAATTCCTGTTTCCCAGTTTCTTTGGGGCTTCCTATTAATGGTAAGACTACAGAGAGGCCTTATAAAGCACCTAGAATTTCTCTAATAGTGTATGTGGTTAGGACAGGCAAAAGAGAGATTTCTAATGAGTTCTGAGTTTTCTCTTGCAAGCTATAATCCAGACTCTAGAACCCAGAGCCATAATTGCTGGCCTGCAGCCATTGAGAAGAGCCTGACAGTCTGGGGGTGGGGGGATTCCAAATGAATACACGTGAATGAGAAATGAAAGCAGCTGAATTATAGACCCAAAAAATAAAACTTTCTCCTCAAATCTCTCACCCTTAATAAAATGGCATCATCTCAGAACAGTTTCAGGGCTATAAAGAAGATTTTCTGTGCTGTGCAGTCAATGTTGAGAGAGCGTCAACAGCTGGAAAGGCAAAATGGATTTTAGTGAGAACACTTCACAGTTTAAGTCACTTAACAGATGTGAAATTATAGGATATACTTAGCATTTAGGGTTTTGTTATTATTAGCTAAAGAAGATCTTTTTGGAAAATACATTTGATGTTTTCTATTTCTTGATGACGATGGCAGGAATTATTTAAGTGTTCTTTGCATTCAACAGAAATGCTCATGGCACCACATTGGATGATAATCAGCTTAATGTGCATCTTGTACAGGTAATTTTGCCTATGATTAAGTGTACAATTTAAGGAACTGACCTTACTTAAGAAAAAAATCTTGGGGCCGGGCGGTGGCGCTCGAGGTAAGGTGCCTGCCTTACCTGCGCTAGCCTAGGAGACGGACCGCGGTTCGATCCCCCGGCGTCCCATATGGTCCCCCAAGCCAGGAGCGACTTCTGAGCGCATAGCCAGGAGTAACCCCAGAGCGTCACCGGGTGTGGCCCAAAAACCAAAAAAAAAAAAAAAAGAAAAAAATCTTATTTCTGATCAGCAAACTCACGAGGTAGGTCACAGGCACAGATAGAAATTAGAAATGGTCTGAGTGAGAGAGAGAGAGTGTGAGAGAGAGAGAGAGAGAGAGAGAGAGAGAGAGAGAGAGAGAGAGAGAGAGAGAGAGAGAGAGAGAGAGAGAGAAAGAGAGAGAACTCTATCATTGAAATGATTGATGGCCATAATGGTGAGAAGATCTTGAAATTCAGGCAAAGAGAAAGGTGAGACACTGACCAAGAGATTCCAGGAAAGCAGGCAGGAAGAAAGCTGGTCACTGCACTCCAGGAGTGCCCTGGGCATAGAAGAAGTGGCCCAAAGAAACAATAACTACCGTATTTTCCGGCGTATAAGACGAGCGGGCGTATAAAATGACCCCTAATTTTACAGTTAAAACATAGGTTTAGGCCTATATTTGCTGTATAAGACAGAATATTCCTATGCTGCAACTGTATCTTCCACAGTGAGCCAATCACAACAAGCAAAGGTCCAAAGGTTATACTGTAATAGACTTCCTCTCTGACTCTGGCCAATCTGAGCAGGCTTTTGACAGTGTAGATTCGGGTCCAGAGCATTGTCTAATTTGCATGCATCAAAAGCCTGCTTGGATTGCCTGAGTCAGAGAGGTGGTCCGAGCAGCCTGGCAGTGATTGGTGCAGGATCCAGTTGGAAAATTCGTTTTGTGGCAATATTCAGACAATTTTCGTTTAGCGGCATATTGAAACATTTTTCGGGATATACTCGGCGTATAAGACGACCCCTGATTTTCTGTTGACTTTTTTTTTGTTTCAAAAGTCGTCTTATACGCCAGAAAATATGGTACTAAATCAACAGAGATACAAGTCTGAAGAGTAAAGATGAGACTTCAGGAGACAAGGTAAAAGGACTACTGGGTTGTTTACCGCAAGTAATAGCTTCTCCAAAAGGCCCCCGGAAGAGAAATGAGGAGGAATTCAGGCAAGCCATTGGTCTTGTGGAAGGGAAGTCAGGCAGGAAGGAAGAAATTAGTCTTAGAACTGATGTGAAGCCACTGACAGTTATAAGACAGACATGGGGTTTAAGAAAAACTTAAACTCTGTAGAGCTCAGTTGGCCCATCTATTAGGTAAGAAAATCTCACTGAATGGTTTCTGAAATGCTTCCAAATACTAGAAGATCTTTGATTTGTTTTAAAAAAATTTTAAGGAGTTACATGTTGCAGTGATGTTAGAGAGGGCCTGGCCGCCACAAAGTAGTGGTCATAGGAAAGATGGATGAATCTCCACTATCCTCAAAGATGAGGTGACTTCCTCTTGGCCTTTCCTCCAGCTGGGGGTAGTTGGAGTCAATATGAGAGATGGAGTTGAAGTGCTGACCCACTGAGAGTACCTCTGGGTCAGCTCAGAAAGCAAGGTATCAGGAAAGAAAAAAAAATCACTGCACTCTATTTCTCCATGTTGCAAGTTCCCGTGTGTTTGGTTTAACAGTAAACTCACTGTATAAACTCATTCAATAGAAGCAGCTGGGGAATCTCTTTTAATTTAATCTTGGGTATGAAGAAGGAGCTCAGAGCTGAGACAATGACACGCAGAGAGAGCAAAGAGCTTGCAGCACACTGAGCAAGTCTGAGGCATCCTAGCCTCTAATTTATAAAGGAACAAGCTCACCTCTCCCCTTATCTAAAGCATCTACTCCTCCCAACTTTACACCTCAGAGGCAATCTCTGCAAGAAATCATTCTCACCAATGAGGCAGCTTGAGGGTTCAAATTTTGGGAAGTGAACCTTTTATCCTTGGAGCTGATGCCCATTCTGAAAGGTTTATTGAATGCACCCAGCTGGGGACTAGAACTACCTTGCATTTACCAAAGTCACAGAGCTGTCTTTCTATGTTACTTGGTAATACGAAAAAAGAACTAAGATCATCACTGTATGCAACTACTCTAATCTATATTGTATACACACATAAAATATCTATCTCTCTGTTGTGTCTAATTATTGTCCATATAAGAAATATGCCTACACTTTAAAAATTCTTCATGAACAGAAGTGACTATAAAATCTGCTGATGTAGTGATTTGAAATCTGGAGATTCCAAATTCACACAAATACACACACACACACACAACACACACACACACACACACACACACACACACACACACACACACACACACACTGGCTGGAGACCCAACAATAGTTTTTGTCCCAGCTGGCAAGAAGAATGAACAAACTCATTAATTAGAATCCCGTTTATGCTTGTATTGAATCTATATGAATGTAGGGCTCACTTGAGAATTCCAGCTGGAAGAGGCAAACTTGAAATTCAAAGGGAAGCCAGATTTATCTTTGGTGGGTGCCTTCCTAAGCTTTGCCTGGCCAAACTGACCATGCGGGCTTATGGAATCCATGAGGCCTGTGAAGATTGATTCAACCAAGCACATTTGAAAGTTTATTTCGTGTTCTTTCAACTACAAAATGCAAAAAGAGGTCAGACCTAGGAGGTGGAGGGGAACAGAATCAGCTCTCAGGAAAAATTATTCTTATCCCAAGCTGTTTTCAGAAGAAAGAGATGGCTGGAACACAATGCTCCAGTCTCTTCTCTCATGGTCAAAAATATATTTGAGTATAAAAACTTCAATGTGAAAGAAGGACCACCAAGAGATCTGTCACCAGTAAGGTTCACTCCATGCGAAGTGAGAAAACTCCTTCTCATCTTATCAATGGGCAAACAAGACTTTCTAGGCTTGGGATATGTTTTTTTTATTATTTAAATTTCTTGTTAGACAAGTGCTTTATTGAGTGCTTTGGGTGGAGTTGGGGGTACACCTGGCCTATGTTCAGGGCTTACTTTTGTCTCTGTGCTTAGGAATCACTTCTAGTGGTCTCAGAGGGGGTCACATGGGGTGCCAGAGATTGAACCAAGTGGTCTGCATACAAAGGAAATGCCTAAACTACTACCTCTTTGGCCTACTGGCAGCCTTTTTTGCTATGGAAAATATAATTTACAAAAGACAGTGGCAAAGTGGAGGAGGAGTTCTGGGCAAGACAGACAAAGAAATATATAGATACAAATAATACAGCGGGAAGGCTTATCCTATTAAAGGATTCTTTATACTTAAAATAGTTTGATTTTTTTCTATCTTAGAATATGGCAATGACCTTTCATATTCTCCAGGTCTTATATATTTCAACATCATCAAGTCCCAAGTGACAACAAATCTTAGACCTGTGGTCATGTGGTTCAGGTCTCTGGAGCTAGTAGACATGTCAGGGAGTCAGCACTTGGTTTTGAAGAGAAAGAATCCACAGATATTGGGGATGGCACTCTAAAGCCCACTTCCTCATCTAGTTTTGGTTAAATACTTACTGCAGTATTCAGAGGACCCCTAATTCCCAGAAAGCAGAGCTTTAATTTTATGCCTCAAACAGGAAAGAAAGATGGAGGTAGACTGGAAGTAAATAATACATCCTAAGAAGAAAAAAATCTGCATGCATTCACAGCTTTAGATTGTTTAAGACCAATGAGAAAAAAAAAAAGAAATGTCAAACCTCACTCATAATCAAAGAAATGCAAACTAAAAAGTATTATACTTTTTTTAAAACTTATCTAATTAGCAGAGATGAAAAGAAAAGATAATACCAATGTTGGTGAGGGTTTTATGCAAACATATGCACTCCTGTTTATTTAGAGTTGGAATATAAATTAATCTGAGTCTTTCTGAAATAAAATTAGGGTATATGTTCCAAATAGCTTACATTTGTAGCATGTCCATAGGGAGGCACAATGACCAATGCTATAAATTGTTCACCATAGTATTATTTCACCATAATATTATATCTATAAACTGTTTTCTATAGTATTATTTAAAATCACATATCTTGGAAATAATTTTTCAAGTTCAGCAATGGAACAACTGGTTAATTGTGTAAAACTCAGTGGATATGACTAAAATGCCTAGAGTAATGCATAACTAATAAAATGGATAAGTATTCAGAAATGTTGGTGGCCTCCCCCCAAATATCTAAAAGCTATCTCCCCATCCTCCCACCTTATCTAGTGACCTACCAATCCATTCATTATTTTACCCATCCATCCAGGCATCCAGCCATCTACCTTCTATCAATAATGCTTACTGTACAAAGCACTCAGAAACATTTTATTGCATTTTTTTCATGTACTATACACAGTACCCATAACATCTAATTGTTTAGCTTTTCACAATTAAAAAAAAAAACTGGAAAGGGGCTGGAGAGATAGTACAGCAGTAGGGCATTTGCCTTGCATGCAGCCAATCCAGACAGACAGTAGTTCGAATCTCGGTATCCCAGATGGTCCCCCGAGCCTGCCAGGAGTGATTTCTGAGCACAGAACCAAAAATAGCCCCTTAGTGCCACCAGGTGTGAACCCCAAGAAAAAAAAGTGGAAATGGGGACCAGACATTTAAGCCCAGGTAAAACTGGTATGAACCAAACTGACTTTCTCCCAGCAATGAGAACTAGTGTGCTTCCATGGCTGTGTTTTTCCACCTGAACATACAGATGCTTATAGTCATCTATGCATGGAAGATTGGTAGATGATATTTTTGTTTGCTGCTGTGTGCTCTCCTGTGCTTTTCATGATTTCTATTATAATTCATAAATGTTTCTTTTGCAATTCAAGAACAAAATTAGCCCACTCAATTTTTGTAATATTTTTCTGACTATGATCATCTGATTCCTTGAGACCCAAGAAAACTCAAGAAGAGATCAAAATAGTTAAAATGCCCTGTTTCCACAAAGGACTGGAAACCAGGCACAGTTGTTGGCTTTGTGCCCTCAGATAGGTGACTTAGCTTCTCTAACAAAAAATGAGAAATAAATGTGCTAAAGTATTTAAAACCATGCCCCTGATAATACCTGCTCAAGAAAGCTGTTCCCACTCTTTTTGGGAACACTGAGAAATACATTACACAAACAGCTTCTACACATCTTTAGAACACATAAATTCCAGGAAGGCTTTCCTATTGCTATGAGATTTTCCATCATCTTAGAGAAGATTATTGACTCAATATCAAAGAAATATATATTCTGCCTGAAGAGATCTTGATCAATTCCCACTAGTATAACTGGCCCGTCCATCCTTATACATCCTCTTTAAACTATAGTCTTTATTTTAAGTTTTCTTCTCAGTTACAGGGGTTTTCAAACTACAGAATGCATAGCCTTGAAGTGTCACAACACAAACATTTTCAAGAAGTACTTAGCCATAAGAATTTGAATGCCCCTGATTCAATGTCACTATGTACCTGAAATACTACTGTGAATGATTTGTAATCCACTTTGGTCCAAATAAAAATTATTAATAAAAAAAGAATTTTTTAAATTAACATCTAGAACCTCATTTTCCCTAAGAGGCTTTTCTAAATTTATCTAATGAAGCTGGGCTTAGAAATTAATTTTAGAATTCTTACCTGCCTTCTTTGAATCATGCTTTTATTTTATGACAAAAAAAACCAACTCTTCCACAATAAATGTACCAGTGAGTCCTGTTGAAGGTGGCAAATGGTCTCAGAGAAAGTCTCCTGGGATCAAGACATTATAAACACAAGGTGGACAGGACTTTGGGTCTTCCATAGAGTTAACAATGGTGCATTTTGACCTATTTTAGGATTCAACTATTTGTATCGAAGATGAAAAAGATAGTTTCATATTCTCATTTTGTTCCATTATTCTTAGATGCCCCAAGAGAGCAAATAAAATCTTTTAAGAAACAATAATGGCAATATAGCCCTATCTCTCCTGAACCAAAATCATGATCTAGAGCACTCTCCTTCTCTCTCTCTTTTCCTCTCTTCTCTCTGTCTCTCAAAGAGTTATTAGATAATTCTCTTAAAAATTATATATATAACTCATCTTAATTAAACCATATCTAAGTCAAATTCTCTGACAACTTTCTAATTCTAATTCAGAATCATTACAGGGATGGCATGAACATTTTGAAAATATGTTAATGAAATATGAAGTTGGATTTTTATGACACAAAATAAATCTGACTTGGCTGGCTGATTAAATAATGACAACAATTAGGGTATATTATCTATGCATTATATGAACTAAATAAAAGTCTCAAGGTTTGATTAATTTAAAGCACTTTTACCATAATTACATAAAATAGTTTGGCATTAATGGCTGTAGAGAAAATAGCAGTATTTCCAGATTAACACCTTTTAAGTAGAAAACTAGTATCACTCACTAGCTTAAAGTCAAAATAATTTTGGTTGAGAATTGGTGATACACCTTTTGATATACATTTAAAAAAAGTCGATGACTTTAATGTATGTTTAACAAATGCTACTTGAATTTATGTATCTACTGATTCCCTGCTTTTCATAAAAATATATAGAAGGATCTAATCAATTCACAATTGAGAGATCAGTAAAGTTTGTTACTGGTGGTTATTATTTTGGATTTATATTCAGACAGTAAAATTATAAATGTTGATCTAATGGAACTCCATTTGTTTTTATTACATTTTACAGAGATAGGGTGCTGAGATAGTACTGCAAGTAAGATGCTTGCCTTACATGCAGTGAATAGCCACATTCAGTCCTCAAACTAGGAGTCAGCTCTGGGCACTGCCAGGCGTGATCCCAAACCAAAAGCAAAAATCCCTATATAGACAAATGCATTGATGTCATGCAACATTTATACTGAAACAATGCAAAAGGCTTGGAAATAATGATAGAGAATTCACAAAATTTATTTTCTCTAAGTGTGAGAAGTTACATTATTCCACACAATTAGAAACACTGGGGGTTTAACTCACTGATACTCTGGGGGGTTTAACTCTCTGCATTCTGTGTTAAATCACAGTTAAGTGATGGCTACAAGTAGTATCCACTGGCATCAACATTAAAAAGCTCTAGTTGTAGAACCTCTATAGCTTCAGAGAAACTTTTCTTTTTTCTTAAAAGTGAAGTTAGTTAGCTCAGTCATATACTTTAATTAATTCTTAACAAGGAAGTCAAAAGGAGAAATTAGAATGAACCCTAAAGAAAGTTCCAAGTCATTATTGACCCAATACCATCTGGATAGATAAAAGCTCTTCTGTTCCAACATTTTTGGAAGAACATTTACCTGGTATTACCTATTCTGTTTTATGTTCTTATGCTACCTATCTTTTCCCCTATTTGGATGGACAACTGGATATAGAGAATCACCACTGGTGTCAAATACACAAAACAAAAATTTATTATTGGACAAAACACAGTAAAATCAAAAGGTCGTAGTTGCAGTCCTGATTTCTCCATAAAGAAATAAAATAATTGGCTGAAGCAACAATACAATGAATTGGGCACATGCAGTCAGTCTAGGTACATCTCCAGTAACCCATCTGGTCCCCTGAGTACAGAGCCGGTGTAACCCCTGAGCATCCTCAGGTCTGACCCCTAAACAAAAATATTTAAAGAGAAATAAAATCAAGACTCTGGACCTAATAGTCCAGTTCTCAGATATGGCGTAGCCAGTTACACCAAGACAATTCTTTCATTCAGTTTAATGGCACAGGAACAATTGGCAAGTTGTTATTGACCCATAAGGTTCAGACTAATCACTGATTTTAAATCAGATGGGCAGCCTTAATTAAGCTGTTAGCAACAATGAGGAATGAAAACATCTGATTTGTCTTGACAATGCTGATTTTACTAATCCCGAACAGCAATGCAGAAAACCAAGGCCACTTAATGCTTTCGTAAATTGATTTCAACGAGTGATGCCAAAGCGCTCTCTTGAGGTAAAACATGATAAGCCCTGACATTATTAACCTGGACAACTGACACATAAAGAGGCTCCTAGTTCATTAATTGGGTAATGGATGTTCATTGGGTGGGAAATTCAACACCATCAATAGACTGCTTATCTGTAGGAAATGAGGACAAAAGTCAGAGTATAGAACCAGGCAGCTCGAACCTCAGCTTGGGTGGGGTGTGTGGGGAAGGAGTAGAAATTAGTTTTAAAATTTCTGAACGTGAAAATGAAAAACACCACTAATAAGCTGTTGTGTCTCCTCTTAGTCTTTGCCCCCAACTGTACTGCTTCATTTTTAACATATGTTTCACTGCTATTTTTTATTAAACTCATATTTACACAGAGAGAAACAAGTTTACTGCATATGCTTTGGGTTATATACTAAACATTCCCTGTCAGATGGTGAGTTAAAAGAAAAAGGCTTTGGGAGGCAAGAATGAAATTTAAATCTAGTTTATGAAAATCCCTAGCTCTGGGGAGAAAAGTCTATACTTAAAAGAATGTGGGGTACTTTTCTATAGAGTACCTTTCTTTTATATTGTTTGGTTTGGGGGCCACATCCAGTGATACTCAGGGATCACTGATCATGAAGTTGGGATGCCATATAGGGTGGTGGAGTCCAAACCCAGTCGGCCTCATGCAAGACAAATGCTCCAAGAGAATTTTTCAAGGTATGGTGGAACATGTATCTAACCTAGCCTAGAAGATGATTTTTTTTAAAGTAGAATTACTTTAAGTTCTATCTACATCCTAAAGGTCCCTATAATACCCAAACTATTCTTTTAATCTTTAAGATTACAATTTATGTCCTGGATTGTAAGGATCTATTTAAATTAGTGACCTGGTTATTATTATAAAAATGAAGGGGTTGGTGTGTGATGCATAGAAAACAGGTGATATTATTGGATGGCTTTTTAGATTTTGCAAATGATGTTCTTGGCTGGGATAACTCAATGAACACACCTCCTTCAGATGCCTTCTGACTGTACTCATTCTCATCATGAATGTTATTCTTTAGTTCTGTTTGATTATTATTCTAAGACAATAACTGAGCTTCCATACCCCCTTGTGGGCATATTTGATTATTTCTACATAATATAGTAAGAACCCTATGAAGGTCAAATTACAAGACAAAGGTAATTCTGGAAACTTTACTCAAATATTCTGATTCTAAATCCAACATTTCCTTGTCTCCTCATTTCTCTCTCAGTCTCTGTCTCTGTCTCTGTCTCTCTCTCTCTCTCTCTCTCTCTCTCTCTCTCACACACACACACACACACACATACAACACACACAGAGAAATCCTTTCAGTTTCATGTCACTTGCCTTGTCTTCCAACTCTCAGTATATTGCCAATTCTGTTCCTTTATTTCCTTAGATATACCTACTCACTGTCTCATCACTCAATATGTTCTCTCCTATTGTATAGGTACTAAAGTTACTGGATCCTAAGATCATGATGAGAAGTTGAAGGAAATTGTAATAATAATGATATTCTACAAATAATGATGTCAAATTCAATGAAATAATGAAGGTTGTGCCTTTGTTATTTTTAATGTATAAATTTTGCCTAGTTCATATGTTGTTATAATAATTTTAAAATAAAAATGGAATCTGACGAGAAATAAATTTTATTCTAAAAAGTCTTCTTCAAATATTATCTATAAAAGCTTTCCTCTACACACACACACACACACACACACACACACACACACACACACACTTTTCCCTCACACATTCACTACTTAACACTTCCAAAATAGATAGAATTATTCCAGCCTTTGCTGGGTACCTGACATTTGCTAGGGTCATTTAAACCATTCTGATCTCTGAGGGTTTAACCCGAGCAAGGTAGGTTTGACCAAGCTTGCTGCAAGTGCCCACTTAGGATTCTTTCAGCAAACAAAGGGAAACATTCTTCAGCTCGAGTTCATGCCACAGAGCCTCTCAGAAATGATGTTTTACCTTCAGAGAGAATGTGCCTTCTGTTTTCTCTATGATTTACCTCCACTGACATCAAACACCAAAGAAACACCATCAAAGAAACAGAGTTGGAAGTTAACCTGATCCAGCCATTGCATGGAAATCTGGGATGCTGGTGCACTCTAGCATTCGAGTGGGACAAGCTTCTGGACCCCTGTACTGTTCAGGAAGAACTGGTTGTCTCTAGCAGATTAGTGAAAATTGCTGTGGTAGTAATGTGTCCCCTCTGTCACGCTTACTTGATTGTCTTCCTGCTTTATTATTTTTAACCTCTAATGTGAAAAGTGTCTACTTGGAAACATTGTTTAGAGGATTTAATAAATGGGAGAACAGTTTTCAGAAACCATGCAAAAAGATAATATTTGGCACCTGTTGGTTTCAGGGAAAAAGTGATGTCTTTCCTTCTTTTTTACATGATCACTTGTACTGTTAAGATAATCTTTGCTGATACCTTATTTCCTCTCCCAAATTCTACAAATATTAATTTGTCATTTTCTTCAATCTCTCTCAATTCTATCCTTTACTAGACAAATGTCAATGCAAACATGATGAGGAGACAACTGAATTTTAAGACACATAATATATTTTCTCTCCCACCTACAGAAATGCTGCAATTCAAATGAAATAAATCACTCCAAAAGGTCCCTAAATAATATAATAAAAGAAATTTCAGAGAAGCCAGATGTGGGGAAAGAGGGAGAAGGATAAAAGTTTGCTTCTTGATTTGGGGTCACATTCAGAGGTGTTCAGGGCTCACTCCTGATTCGGTACTCAGAAATCACTCCTGGTGGTGCTTGGGAAACATATTCAGTGTTGGGCAGAATATCTATCATCTTCATGCAAGACAAGCAGCTTATTGGCTACACCATATCTCTGGTCCCCTGGAAAAGGTGTATTTTTGGTTCAGGAACTATATATGGTTGAAGCTCAGGGATTACTCCTGGCTCTACATTAATTAGAAGATCATTTCTGGTGGAATTAGGGGAACCATATGGGTTCTAGGGATCGAACCTGGATTGGCAATTTTCAAGGCAAGCACCCTACACACTTAACTATCTCTCAGACCCCTATAAAATGTTGTTTGACCAAACTACCAATGCCTGGCAAATACTTCAAATATTGATCATCATCACAGGCCAGAGAACATCTGAATAATACATTTTCCTGAAATCTCCTAGGGGATATGTCTTTAACATTGCACACCAAACACTGATTCAGGAAAGCAATTCTAGTGGCAAAACTATTGTTTACTATTATGTGTTCCACTGCACAAGCAACTACTTTTCTGAGTTTCAATTTCTTTGCCTGCATCATGGGAACAATATGAAGCATTCACATTACTATAGCTCCAGAACTTCAGTTAATGGTTCACCATTCCTTTGGTAAATAAAGTTTTATTAGCTCCCAGTAATGGACATTTCTTTAGGAGCTGTCTGGAGCTAATTCTGGGCTGCAAAAGCAAGGCTAGATACCTGTGGTGGAGATCATCTCGTCGCCAAAGACAAATGTTGACCCTGAAGAAACAGACTGCCAACTTCTGTTCTAGACTATTTGAGAAATCAGAGAAATGAGTGTTCTGGTATTGCTTTATAAATGACAGCATTTGTGTATATTTTAATGTATATGTTCCTTCCTTTTGGAAAATCACAAACAATTAGTAGATAGCTGGGCCGAAGAGATAGCATGGAGGTAGGGCATTTGCCTTGTATGCAGAAGGATGGTGGTTCGAATCCCAGCATCCCATATGGTCCCCCGAGCCTGCCAGGAGCAATTTTTGAGTGTAGAGCCAGAAGTAACCCCTGAGCGCTGCTGGTGTGTGACCCAAAGCAACAACAAAAACGAAAACAAAAACAAAAAAGTATGGTAGTTTAGTTTACTTTCTAGATGTATATTTCCCAGCTAAGCCAGCCCAAATACCGGGGTTTTCCTATTTAGCTGGCAGTCAATTTTCTTTTTGCCACCTTTGATGTCAGGTATGTATCTTTGGCCTTGTTCCAGATTCTGCTCTTCTTTCATTACTCAAACTTTCAAACTTTTAATTAATATATATATATATATATATATATATATATATATATATATATATATATATATATAGTTTCTGAGAAGCTGGTTCTCTGTTTCTCAAATGAAATCCAAGTGAATATGGCCAGGAACTAGGCTGGCTTTTTAAATCACAGTTCAGTGATAAAGTGCTCTTGTTCAAGAAAGAAGAGCACCATATATAACCAGTTAAATCATTGACTAACTGTGAACACTTGAGAGAATTATTTAACCTCTCTTCCCCTCAGCTCTCAGGCCTATAAAATGAAAAAAAATTACCCAGCACTTGGAAAATTATTGCAAAGATAACAACAGTATATTTGTAAATGAAGCAACTTATGCTGCAGGTTAATGGTGAATAGTAGATTCTAGCATGAGAATAATAATGCCTGACATTCTGCCTCACTCTTTTCACCTCCATCCCTACCTTGTCCATTGTTGCTTTTTCCATGTCCTAGTCACAGGACACTGGAGATCATACACTTGTAGCATCAGAGGTCCCAATGACAGGGCAGCACTGGGAAGCCTGGAGATCAAGGCAGGTGCTCACCCACTGAGTCACACTGCCAGCTCCCACAAGACTCTTTTCTACCACTATTGTGTTCATACCATTTTAAAAGTGTGAATCCATTTATTAGCCACATAAGGATCCTAGCTTACATTTGTCCCTACTGAACTTCAACTTGCTTTTGATTTATTGAGGTCACTTTGACTTCTATTCCTGTCTTCTGAAGAGCTAGAATTTATGCCTTTCTGAATTTGTATTCTGTGAACCTCATTTCCAGAGGGCATACGAACAAGAGAAAACACAGGTTAACTCGGGTTATAAGGCTAGCTGTCTACGGCAAAATTAAGTGTAGATTTGACTCGATTATTCAAAACCCAAGATGGCACAATGTTTTGGCTGTAACTATCTTTACCCCAAGAAGCAAAATAGGAAAACAGAATTTTTTTCCCTTCATACTTCTAAGCCAGACCAGACCAAAGGGGTAGAAAGACAGATGGGTGGTAAAAATGAACAATATGGTTGAGGCTGAAAAGAAAGGAGCACAGACTTTTCTCTCCAGAAATCTCTCACCCAATTTTCAATACTACTATCTTACCGAGATTTATTTTGAAATAGTTTGAACCCAAGATATTTTATCCCCTAAAACAAAGACCCTTAATATTTCTACTGCATTTCTTTTTTGCTATTTCCTCCAACATCTTTGACTCCCAGCATTTACAGCAAGCCAGATCTCTCTACTTGCCCGCAGCTCATTAGACTCCCACAAAATAAAGACAGAGCACACCATTAATTACTATCTGTGGGAGAATTGTCCCTATTGATAAATAATAAAGTGGCAAATATACTTTCTCAAGAGCACCCTCACCATGCACAGGTACTGGCTAATTTCCTGCGTGAGACAGATCTCAATCACAGCAGAGAAAGAGAACTCTAGCAGCAGGTTCTATTTTTAATCCCAGGATTTGAGGAGGGGACTTGCCTGCCAACTAAGGATTAGCTTTTTTTTCTTTCCCTTAAAGTCTTGTGATTTTTGAAACCAGCTAAAAATGCACATAAAAATGTAAAATGCCTAAATCAGCATTGTGGGAATCATTTCAAATGTACTGACAAAGTTGCTTTTTATAAACGGAGATATTAATTCAAATTTTTTAAGTAAAGAAAAAATTAATTACACTGAAATGCCCAAGAAAATGTTTAGAAGACTTCTGCTCTGCTATAATTTTTAATTTGCCAATCTAATAGTAATGATCAAACTCGTTAATGCACAGCAAACAGTCAGCAGGTCAGGGTAGAGTGCTGAGGGTGAAGCAGGTCAGAGTAGAGTGCTGAGGGTGACTTGTATGTGTGCCTTTCTGTCTTCCCTCACGACTTGAGGTAATCTCAGCATTGAACCATTACTAGCCTTTCATTCACGGAATTCTTATATCAAAGAGGATGAAAAACTTGCTAGAGATCACACATTTTGGCTGTTAAAATATGCATAGGGAAAGACAAGTGATTTGGGACCATGTTCCAAATACTATGAAACACCTACCTGGAAAAGCCATCTTGGAGTCTCAGGTGCAGCAAGAAAAGTCTGGGGTTCAGGGAAGTGCAGGAGACAGTGCTCTCTTTCTGAGCTCTCAGATCTCAGGGATCTCTTGACCAGAAGGCCTGTGTCTCAGCTCAGAGCACAGAGCACATTTAGAAAGCAGCGACACCAGGGTGAAGTGGTGGACCATGGGACAAAGAATGGAGTGTGTCACCCGAGACCCTATTGCAGCAATTAGCAGTGTCCTTGTATTAAATCAAGTGATCCAGTCTTTCTGAGAGACATCAGCAGCTTAACAAAATTCATTCCAGCCTCACAATTTTCTCTTGTTACCAGCACAATGAGGAGCACGCTTTCAGACTCGGTGAGTCTGTTTTCTTCTAAAATGGCATTAATGTGGCCCTTTAACCTCAGAGGGTGTAGTGAGGAACACAATCACTCATGTGAGTACTGGACTTGCCCTAGTGACTGATATTAGGAAGAGGCTCCTAGTAGCTGTGAACTGCTCTTAGAGGTGGCTGTCATTCGCCCAGCTCCAAAAGGCAATTTGAGCTTTCGTCCCCATCACTTCTCACACATCACCAGAATTGCTGCTGAAGAGTCCCCGAGTCGATACGTGGTGTGCAAGGGAAACTTCCTGGAGCCAAAAACTAGAAAACACCTTCTTAGGGAAAATCAAGCCAGGTTTTACTCTGGGCACTGTGGCTCTCCGAGAGAAAGCAAAATTATGTAACAATTCCCAGATGTGTCTGGCTGGAACCATTTTTAACCAACATTCCCTGGAAAGAGTGTGTTTGGCACAATGAGCTTCAGAAGGTCCTAAGACTCCAGAAAAGCAGACCACCTGCAGGCTACACCTATAGAGATTTAACATTAACCATCATCCCCAAATACTTTTCCCAAAATACTGAGGATCCTGCAAAGGGAAAGAAGCTGACAGTGATCACCTTAAGATCAGAAAGGAGCCTGGGATTCCCAGGATGAAAAAGCAGAAACAGCTTATTCTAAGGAAAATGGAAGAACATTCCCCAGTGACAGCTCACTTTGAAAGTAAAGTGGCCCAGATAGAGCTGAGAGGCACTCAGTGAGACCTGGGATAAGGCTGTCCCATATATACTCATCTGAACACATATGAATGGATTAAAAAAATGAATGAACATGCATTTCAAGGTTATCCTTCTTTTTTAAGGCATAGGCCCCAAATCACACCATTATTATCACCAATGATGATACATATGATTAAGTTATAAATAGAATCCCTAGAACAGCATCGGTGGAGCCTGAGAATATCATAGACATCAGATCCATTCCATTCCTGGGTGCTTTATTCGCCAGCCTAACCACAAGGGCTTGGTTGGAATGTGATACACACAATCAAGTTCCAAGTGAGAGAGAGAGATGAGACAGAATCCAGGACAGGTTTTGTGTAGACATGGATTCTCACAATCTTATTCAAAATATTTGCTGTCAACTGTACTTGGTTAAAGTGATTGTTATATACAGCATGGCTTTTTATGTAAATGAAATGCAAATATATGCAATGTTATCTTTAATGCAGATGTAGCAGAAAGTATTAAGATATGCTGAGAGCCTAATTAGGTCCTACATCAAAAACTATATATAAACTTGACTCCAATGTCTCAAGAACACAAATTGAGTCTAGAAATCCCAGTTTGCGAGCTTGAAAAAAAAAGAGAGATGTACTTATATATTTTAAATCACAGTTCTTTTTTCTTCTTCCTTCTCTGAGACTGAGCACTTGAAAGGATGATCTTGGACAGATATTTCAGCTTGGGAGAGGGGGTGTGGAGTGGGTGGGAAATGAACAAGTTTCTTTCTAGCAAAACCAGGAAGCAAGAAGAGAAAATCAACCACAATCCCTGAAAAAAGGCAAAACAAAGCTGTCTTGTACTTTCCATCTTTATACTAAAAATGATGACATGCCAGAAAAGCATATTTTTGCATTTATTTCCATTTCTAACCTTCCCGGAGACAAACACATGTGCATTCCTTCCTAATTGCTATTACAGTAAAACCTCATAAATTCCTGTTCCACTAATTCTCCATGTTGATCATTCTGACAGGGGTAGGGCAGTAGTTTACCTCTATCTCAAGGGGTGAAAGGGCTGACAAAGCAAATAAATATCATAACAAGGACTGAAGCACCATTCACTTGAATCTACACAATGGGACAAACCCTATTCAAGCACTTAGAGGCATTATTTATTTGGAAATTTGGTGAAACTATTCATCTGCCTTTCATTTAATACAGTGGATTCCCAAATGAATTATCCTATTTAATACTTTGTTAGCCCATTATATCTCACTATGCACAATACATTGAAGTGACTTTATGATTGTCTGTAATCCAGGCTCTGCACTAACTGAGAGAGCTTCACCTTTTGATTGCTCACTGATGTACTGGATTCTACCAGTACTTCAGTACTGCTGGAAACCACCATTTTGGGGACCTCTGGCTCTGCCTGTAACATACCATCTGTTCAAACAGTTTAGAGATGCTGCCAACATAGCAGGCCATGGTATTTATGGGCATTATATTCCCTTTAATTTAAGGTGCTTTTTCCTCCCCAAAGTGAATCTACACTGCTTTGGTATCCATGGGAGTGATGGATCATGATGGATGGATCATGATGGATCATGCCATGGTAAACTAATAAAATACTTTATAGACATCAGATAACTTAAGTCTTTACACTGCTAGACTATATATGTAGGAAGTATACATATCACTTGCTTATGCAAATCTCTTCATCTGTATTTATATACACTAATACATCTAAAAGCATGTGTTTTCTGTGGTCAAATGGCTGTGGCTGTGCACAAGTCTAGGTACCCAGAAATAAGTGCAGATATATTTTTGAATATCCCAACCTCAGAGCAAATATCTAGTTATATATAAAACTAGGCATTTATGTATGTATATATGTGCATATATGTTTGTATATGCTAAGAGACACATTCAGTGTGAAGTTCTCTGAGGCTGTTCATGTGTCCTTTAAAACAGAGGGAGCCACCATCGGCCAAGACCAAATCTAGACCTGTGTGTCTAGGCTGAAGAGCTTAAAGCAAGCAGAGCTTATACTGCTCTATTCCCTTCTGAGTTTTCTTCCATCTTATCTAATACACCCTCTGAAAGGAAAGATCTTTTTTAGTTCTGCTAAGATCCCCAAATGCTCTTAACATCTCCAAAGCTCTCTAATACAAAAGGGCCCAGTTGCTGCAAGGCACAAGAACTGCATTGGCTTCACAGCTCCACAGAACATGCCCAGCGGAATACATTACACAGTGCTCCCAGAACAGCAACTCTGAAATTGATATTGCCGGCATCACTCGCCCCACATTTTTAACATTGTCATGATAACCCCATTTGTTCTCAGGCTAGTCTTCACACATTTTAAAGTAACAAAAATGTTCCCATATCTGCTCTTCATCATATTTTTTCTTTAATGGGAGCAAAGGTCTTCCACTGGGTTTCTTCCACATGTTTGTGTAGGAATCCCAGATCTACATGGTAGCCAATTATCAAGTATACAGTAAATATGACTGTCTACTAAGTTTTGTTTTGTTTTGTTTGGTTTGGTTTTTGGTTTATGGGCCACATCTGGTGGCAGCACTCAGGGGTCACACCTGGATCTGTGGTCAGAAATTACTCCTAGCAGGCTTAAGGGACCATATGGGATGCTGGGAATTGAACCACCATCCATTTTGGGTCTGCTGCATGCAAGGCAAATGCCCTACCGCTGTACTATCTCTCTGGATCCTCTACTAAGTAGTTTATGTGTGTATTTGTGTGGGTTTTCATTTTGGTGTCATGGATTTAAACCAGGACCCCATATCTATATATTCTAGCACTAAGCGAATTCCTAGCACCATAATAGGCATAATTTTAAGAGAAAAGAACTATACATGGAGTTGGTGTGGTGGTACAAATGGTAAGGCATCTGCCTTGCCCACGCTAGAGTAGGACAGACTGCGGTTCAATCCCCTGGCGTCACATATGGTCCCCAAGCCAGGATCAATTTCTGAGCACATAGCCAGGAGTAATCTCTAAGCATCATTAGATGTGGCCCAAACAAAACAAAACAAACAAAAAAGCTATACATGAAACACTTAGTGACCAATGGAAGATATAGATGTAGTGCTAAATAGCTGTGCTCAAATAACCTCTATTTATGTTGAGAATACACTGGAGTTGTTTGGAGAAGAGATAGAAAATAAGAAACCCAGCTGCCATCTTGTCTCATACCCACTTTTTCTAGAAATCATTTACAAGCTCTTTAGTAACCATGCACTTGGCTCCACAGAAATGATCTACCCCAGGGGACAGTTCCAAAATGGCATTCATCTTCTCTAGTGGCTTTCACAGTGATTTCTTCTTTTACCTTCACAATGCAGCACACACCACATACCTGCTGTTGGAATACCTGCTTTTACCCAAAACAAAGGTGGTGGAACACCCTGCCTTTACCCAAAACAAAGGTGTTACCCAGCTTCCTCTTTCCTTTTCACCTATCCCTTTGACATGTAAAAGTAGATCAGGGTATAGGTGCTTTTGTTGCTCACTTGACCCTCCCTCTCCTGGTTGAATTTGAACTGGTCCATAAGAGAGTTTAGATTTGGTGGGCTTAGAGAGACCACCCAACTCTATATTTTCTCCCTATTACTGGCTTGGTTTATTAATTCTTTGTGGCTACCATGCTTCAAACAAGCTCCCCGGGGTATAAAATATGGTATGGGATTTATTTTATTCTCCTATACCAAATACTCACTTGGAATTCCTGCCTAGCTCCAAGTCTATCTCTAAGTCCTCCTTATTAACCCTGATGTAGTCTCTGACTACATCATACTCAAAGGACTACTCTAGTCCTTTGCTGTGACTTTGATGATGATGGCAATAATTCTAAACAATGTGGCTAATTTTTCTCAGGAGTTCCAGGTTTATATTCCTAAGATTCTCCAAGAAATCACCACCAGATGGTCCTTTAGAAAATCATTAACACAACCAGATATGAAGGTTGCAGTGTCCCTACAAATCCCATCAGGCTATTTGTCAGAGTTCTAAAGAGTGAGATGCTTCCTATGGCAATTCTTGTTTTCTTCTCTTTGGGTTCCCCCACATTCGTTCAGCTGCCAGGGCTCACCACCACTAAGCTGCTCACAAAAAATACTTGCATTTTACCCTCTCTGCCATCATTCTGGAATAGACTTCCTCACCTAAAACTTGTGATTTGAGTTCCTCACTTGAGACTCAGTCTCAGAAGTAAGCATGCTTCATTGGAGAGTACTCAGACCCCAGAGAAAGATGAATTAGGATAATTCAGTTAGAGAAATAATACTCTAACAACTATCATGACAATGTTAATGAGTGAAAGAAGCAGAATGCCTGTCTCAAATACTGGCAGGGGATGGGAGAGGAGGGAAATGCTGGGTATTGGTGGTGGGAATGTTGCTGTGGTTAAGGGGTGTGTTTTTTTTATGACTGATACCCAACTACAGTCATGTTTGTAATCAAGGTGTTTAAATAAAGATATTATTTTTAAAAAAAATTCAAATTACAAATCATTGCCCTTTCACAAATTGCCTTTAGGCACCAACTCACTTTCTTTCAGACTCAATTTCCATCTCTGGTATAGGAAGGAGGATTCTTTGTATCACTGATTGAAGAAAAAATGGTGGACTTTAGTTATATTTGCCAGAGTTTCACTACTCCAATCTAGATGGCTCCCAATTTATAAGCATGGGGATTCTGATGAACAATACTGGCCCTGAACCAGTATTTTTGAAAAGTTTGTCAGTACTTCTATGCGTGCACAATGAGATTTTAAGAAACTCTGTTCTCATCTATCACAGACCTTGAAGTCAGAACTATCTTCCAGAAGCATAACTCAAGTCACATTACTCCTCAGCTGAGATACTAGCACAGGCTTCTCATAATTTCCTGGGGACGGTTGAGGCCCTCTCACCTATCTTCTCCACTTCCCAAATGGGAGCTGATCCTCGTGCCAAATTAGATCATTTCTTGTTCCCTCTCAGTTATGATGAATTTAGGCACAGCATCAGAAACCCAATTGACAGGGGCCTAAGTGAATAAACACATTTTTCTTCACATCACAAGAAGTCTGGAGGCAGATGACTTTGTCACTGCACAGTGACCATACAAGGTCAGAGTCTGGGCTACAGCTAGCAATGTTCTCAGTCTAAGCAAAGAGGTAGTATCCTTGGGTGAAGGCAGATGCCCCAATATTGGGCAGAACAGAGACTGCTAGAGTGACTCTTCTACCATGTACCTTCTCTCATTTCACTGACATGACCAGGTGCATGGTTGACTGGGAGGCCAAGATGGAGGCCTGAACTATTCATTCTATAGAAAGGGAACCTGGTGAGGAAAAGCAGGGCTAAGAATGACTCCAAGCAGGCCACATTACAGTCCTCAGAGCACAATCTGGATGGCACTACCTAAATATCCTTGCTGTCTGAGCTGCACTGACTTAGATCTTTAGACCCAAAAGTCAGTAAATGCCTGCACTGGGCCAGGCAGAGCTCCAAATGCTTTAAGGGTATTAGTTTTTAATCTTCCTAAAGAACCCTGAGATAAGAATATTATTATACCCACCTCACAAGTCAGGATAATGAGACTGACAGGACTTAAAACATACTATCTGGGGTCCAGAGAAATAGGACAGGGGTTAAGGCACTTGCCTTGAATGTGACTGACCCTTATTTGATCCCTGGCATCACACATGTTTCTCTGAGCATTTCTGTGTACAGCTCTGGAGGCCCTGAGCACCACCAGGGAGGCCTGGGTAATCTTAGCCTCATAGGACCTGAACAAGACCATCACACTGAATTGCTTGTCTGAGAATCCCAAGGAGGGGTTCTTGGATTTCCTAGTACTGCTTGTGAAATTTCCTCCCCTTAAAAAGAAATCAAAATAAAAACATGTTGTCTGGCTATGAATTCCACCTTTCTGACCTCAAAATAACTCCTTCTACCAAGGAACAGCATGCGCATAATCTTCTCCCTAAAGAGAATCTGATCTGCAACCCCTATCAGATGCTCATTTGTTTAATCTTACACCCTTCAATGTTACAACAATGTTGGAACACTGTTGTAACTTCAAAAATTACAACACTGACATCATCCAAAGCATGCATGGTTAAGAGTGAGAATAGTTGATACCATTTTATAATGGTAAATCATTATACAAGAAAGGTAGACTGTCCCTAGGCCATCCTAGATACATGAATATCATCCTCATCCCAAACATATCCCTGTAAACATTTCATGATATATTTAGGCAACAGAGGCATGTGGGTCAAAACATGTGCCTCCCTTAAGGATTTCATGTGGTGATCTGTGTAGAATAGGCACCCCTAGTCAATTGAGTTTGTGCTCACATAATGGAGAGCTGAAGTGTGGATAGGATTTGCATAGGCAACCAAAGGTGATATCTGTGAGGTTACAGCTATATCACCCATCTTCAAATTACAGGTTAACACTGGTGGCATCTGGGATTTGGAATATCTTGCCAACTTGTTGCCTTAGTTTCCCTATCTGTAAGATCAAGGAACTTACCACATACGGTGGTTGGAAACACTGCATGAGTTAACTCTTGTCATCTTCCTAATAAAAAAAAATGCTCACATTTTTAGCAGTCATTAATACACATTTATTAATCTGTGTGAACATATGCCTGAAAAGAAATGTGCATGGCAATTATGTGACTCTGTGTGTTAAAATAGTAAAGTAATGGGGATGATATGTATTACTACTGGTTTTTATTCAAAGGAGAGCTCCACCTTACCAGTATTCTTAACAACACACTTTCAGTGTAGCAGCTCCTTTTGTGCCACTACCATCAGTGATGACCACATAGATATGACCTGGAGCTGTAACTAATCTGCTAGAGACTTTGAAAGGCAGCTACACTATTGCATGGCATCTCAAAACTCTCTTCAGACTCAGCTGAAATCAAAATCTCAGGAAAATGGTGCTAGAAACTAAGAACAGGGAACTCAGGCCCTCCTCAGAACCCTGTCTTCTTTTTTAAAGACTCTTTTCTGTTATTTTCTGACTTCTGATTTCAAAACTTGAAGATGATAAGCCCCAAAACAAAGTATGGCAAAGATTCTTCAAGTTTAAGAAAAGTCATGAACTGGGAGTAACTAGTTATTTAATTAGTACAAATTTAGTTCAGCTGTCTAGACAAGAAAATGGTGTGAGGAATCCAAGCTCAAATTTGTGGTTCATCTTTGGCACCTCAGAGAAGTGCATATAAAGAGGCAGGTTCACTGTTGGTGAAAGACCCGTGTATAAGAAAAGAAAAGGGCCCATCTGACTTCTGTGATCCTAGGAAAAGATGGACTCCCTCTGATATCTATGAGATGGCAAACTTGTTATAGGCATCCTTACAGTTAAGAGGTTGCATATTTTACTTAGAAAATGCCCTAGGAGTAAGACTCTAGTAAGCAGAAATTTAATGGATTTAGAATATCTTGACAATAGATGTATAAATGAGGAGAGGGAAGAAAAAAATGGAAGGTGGAAGTAACAAGAGGTATATGAAAGAAAATGGGAAGGAGAGAGGAAACAGTGCATAGGTGGCATAGCAGTAAGTATTTATCTGAACAGCAGAGTCAACAGTACTGCAAGAAATACCCAGAAGTACAACATCCAAGCTTAAAACTGTACTTGCCACAGAGGCAGTCTGGGGAGTGGGAAATAATTGAGGAGCATTGGTGAAGCTGACATTTTGGAACATTGTGTACCTAAACTTTTCATAAATAACTTTGTAAATCACAGTGCCTTAATAAGACAGAAATAAGGTACATAAACAACCTATAAAGAAGGCAACTTTAACCATCCCAATCATAAATGGTGACTTCTTACCATTCATGATTTTTCATGGGATTAAGTTTCATGTCATATGTCCTCTTTAGCAATAGCTTGAACAAAAGTTAAAGTAGTCAACTACATACCAAAGGATACTCTTAGTTTGACTGAGATCAATGTAGAAGCCCAGTCATACTGCCCTAGAATCCCATAAATAAACTTTTAAAGAGTCTATAGAAAGGGCTGAGAGATAGTACAGGGGGCTACAAATCCAAGCTCAATTCCTGGCAATACATAGGGTACCCAAAGCATCAATAGGAATGATGCTGCCTAAGCACAGTGTCAGTACTACTTGAGAATGTTCCCAAAATAAAGAACATTTTAAAGAACTATGGAAAAATAGGGAATAGTGAGGGGAAAAAAAAACAAGCCCAATGATAAAGCTGATTTACTAGACACCTGGGAACTGCACAGGGCATGACGAATTTCTGCCTATTCACTGACGGTGGGTTTTTGAATAAAACCCAAAGTGAGGACTTGTGCATTGCATAGGCATGAGCAAACCATGAAAAACCTGGTTTGATTTTGTATAACATTATACAAGCATCATTATTTGAGGATATCAGGAATAGAAATTTATTAGATCTTTTACATATATATTCTTCTCTTTGTTCTTTTGCATAACATAGTTAAGGAGAAAAACAAAAACTATTCAATATTTTTAAATTTTCCTATTCAAAAGTCTCAGATCAGGTGCAGATCACAGAGTCAAGTGCCCAAGACTCAGATATGTGGATGTGAGGTGTCAAAGTCGCGACTCATTTCAAATAACCAGGACACATAGAACATTTGCACCACTCCCTAGTCATAGCCTGCAAAGTGAGATAGAACTTGACCTCTCAGGCAGGTAGGAGAGGTGGTTCAATGCCTAAACTCATTCTTGGTATTCCAGAGCCATGGGCCAGCTCCCTAACACCTGTGGGTTCTCTGAACACTTCCAAAAGCCACTTACAAGTACTTGAGTAGGGAGTAGGTCATGAGCAGCACGAAGGGGTGGGGTGTCTAAAAGCTAAATGAGAGAGGAGGGAGAATGAGAACAGAAGAGAGAGAAGAAATGAAAGAGGATATAAGAGGGTAGTAAAGAATGAGTGAGGAGAAGGAGAGAAGGGAGCTGTGGGGAGCAGAGGAGATGTGAGGAAATAGATGGGAAGGGAGGAAAGGAGAAAAGTGTAAAAACAAATGAAGAGGAAAGTAAACCAAAAAAAAAAAGAGAGTTTCAGTTTCTCCTCACACTTCTTATGACTACTCTCCATTCTCATGTTCATCTTGTAGGAGTAGACATTATGGAGTGCTGTGAAAAGCTCCCTGGACAGAACTTTTAGTTCCCAGAGAGACGCAAAGGCAGAGAAGGTCTCTTGGGCCATGTTCCCAGGCCCTGATGCTTTCCAGGATATTGTCCAGAGACCCCCCCTCTAGGTCTCCTGAATGACTCCTGTCATTCTCTCAGACTTTTGTTAGCATCAAGTGATAAAAATTCAGTTTTTTGGTGTGATAAAAGTTCACACCAAATTCATTATCAAGGATGAAAGAGAGAGACACTAAGAGATGACACAGGATTTTGGCACTATTGGACAAAAGACTAGCTTCTAAAGCATTTGTAGGTAGAATTTTTCCATCCAACACAGCCATTAGAGATGGTTTGGAGTTTGAAAGCAGAGGAAACAAGGCTCTTAAAGTAAAGAACATACAGAGGGGAGTTAAACGGATCAATGAAGAATAAAGTTGGAAAAAAGGCATTGCTGTTACTTTTCACCAAATGAGTGTCACTCTGGCGGGGATACCTTTTACCAAATAAGCGTCAGCAGCAAGAGCTGGGGGCTGCCTTTGAGCACATAATTTGCCATGCCGACATTCTTTGGGGGCCCCAGTAATGTTCCTAGCCGTGTATTTGAATTAACCAGACCCAGAGGATAAAATTTTCAAATTAAACACATTCCTAAAGGATTTCAGGCTCATTGTGTATGCACCAAGGAAACATAACATCCTAAAAATAATACATACACACAGAGAAGCACATTTTCCACGAACATTAAAGTGGAATATGAATTATGACCCGGCTCATGGGAATAGACATCTGATTACATGCAAAATGGAGCTTTTGTAAATAACATCAGTCTTTGTGAGCTACTACAATTACTATCAACCATTTAATTTTACTACCTAGCAACTCATCCATCATTGTTAAAACTGTCCACTTTTGTTTTTTCCCTTCTGATTCATGAGGCTCCAAATTTTATAAAGTTCACCGTTAAAGCTATATAGATTACTAGCCTGGCAGTGAAGGAGTTTACAAGATTATTAGATTCACCAAAGCATATGCTGCTTTGTGTCTCTGCTATTTCGGGATGTGTTCTGCTGGCGAAATGCTAGGAGAAGCAGAATCACAAAGGTAACCATTCTGTTTGCTCTTTATACAAAAGGAATCAAGAAAATGTGTTTAGGCTTTTTGTATTTGGGTGTTTAGAGCAGAGCAACTCCAAGGAAGTCAAGTCATCTTCAATTTTTTGTCTTTCTGCCTCCAATGTTCGCTATTATTCTACAGAATGCCATCAGTAATTCCAGTTGACCTATCTCATCTTTAATATGCTTGCCTCATTAAGAGAGAAATAAGCTATCTGGTAGTCTTACAGATTCCACTTCATAGTAATACTATGAGAAACAATTACAGACAGAATTATTCTTATCTACTCTATTGCCATGCTATCCTGTACATATCTGATTTCGTTGGGTCATTGAAGTTAAGCCCAGATCTGGTTAGCACTGGAGAAGACAGCCTTCAAGGTTGTCCTTAATCTATTCCTGTCTTAAATGCTTAAAAACGTGATGTAGCACATTCCCAGACCTGATGATGGCCTTTTGCCCTTGTCAGAGTTTCTAGTTAATATTCTTGTAGTGCGGAATGGGAATACATTGAATTTTCTCTCCCTTGAAATTGCCTTTTACTCAAAAGTGAGGCTTGTCATTGGCTCCCAGAGTTTTAACTGCATCAGAAGGAAGCATAGGAAGCCTTTTGGAACTGCAAAAATTTTTCTCCAATTTCCGCTGGCAACTCCAACACTATTTGCTCTAATAGGAAAGCTACATGTGCTTGAGCTGAAAGCTTGTTTGTAACTGTTCCATTAGAATATGAGCCCATGTTGTGAAAAGGTACAAATATAAAACACTATATATTTATTGCCTGGCTTGTATAGTATTTGTTAAAGTACAATTTGCTACAGTCAATGAGTAAAGAAGAAACTATTTTGGGTAAGGATGCGAGCTTTATTCCTAATAAACCTTTTAACCATACAGTGCCTAATTTCGTTCTAGTCTCAGCCTCAAAAAGTATTAAGTGGCAACATTGGCTGAAGTGTTATCCTGGTGCCACTTGCTTCTGCATTAACATTGAAAGCATGTAAGAAATGAAAGGAGGCTGGGAGGAAAGAGGCTTTTTATTTTTTCTCTAGCACCTACTTTAAGTCAGATATTGGCTTTGAGTTTTGTTTATTTTGTTTAATTTAAGCCTGATGATACCACTGAGATCAATATAATTAGCTCCACTTTTAAATTGTGAAACTGGTGGCTCTGGGGGAGGAACATCTTCAGCTAATGATGAAAGTGGAGGCCCAGCTCAGCACAGGGGCATTTCCTCTAGTCCATGACAACAAATAGATTTTACTCAGGCACAATCAGGAAGAACTATGCATTATGCATTGTCTACTTTTATTTTCTATAGTTTTCTTAACCTGCAGTGTGCTTTCATTTCAAAGCCCCTTTTAAATTTAGATCTTACGTTTTCTTTTTGAAGCTGTCAATAATAAATTTTCAGACATAAAATGTCCAAGTCTAATCCTACCACCAGTGACAACTTCATCACAGCTCCCAATTCCTTTCCACCTCACCCCACTTTATAACAGGCACATATTTTTTATTTTGGGGGTTTTTATTTTTTGCTTTTTTGGGCCACACCCGGTGATGCTCAGAGGTTACTCCTGGCTATGTGCTCAAAAATCGCTCCTGGCTTGGGGGACCATATGGGACGCTGAGGGATTGAACCACGGTCCATCCTAGGTTAGAGCATGCAAGGCAAATGCCCTACCACTTGTGCCACCACTCCAGTCCCAACAGGCACATTGTTTTAGTTTAAATATCTTAGTTTGTGTTTCATGCTTTACAAAATCTTGGCTCTAGTAGTTTAGAGAAAGAAAACCCTAATCTCTACTCCCAGAGTTCAAGGCTCCTGAACTTTTGCCTGTGTTACTTCCAGATCATCATTTATTTTCCCTCTCCATTTCTATTTTAAACCTTCTTACTAAACAAAAGCCCAAGATCTGTGAAAATGGACAAAAGTAATGAGAAAAGGATTTTGTAAAACTCTGGAATTAAGATCATGTTCTAGTTCTCTCAAAGCCTCTCCCTTCTCCTGTGTAAATGGTCAGGATGACACCTATTTTACAAGGTAGCTGTGAGCAATCATCTGAAGCCTATGGTATTGTGACCAAGGGAGCATATAATGCATATTTCTCTGCTTATACCTCTCACAATTATTTCTATATTTATGTATCTTAACTCAAAGAAATGCAGATAATAAATTCTTAATACTATTAAGAAAAACAATTGGGCATGCTAGAGGTAAGAGGAAACTGGAATCTTCTAATCTAAGGCCATCTAATCACAGGCCATGCAAAGGAAATTTATATAAATGGATTAAAATATAAACTGTCAGAAAGAAACTTGTTTAAATGAATGGAATTAGCATTTGTCTGTTTAACAAATGCCTAATGTGCTCCCATATGTCTTACTCTAGGTAGGAGTTGGGATATCAGGGTAAGTCAAAACCATCTGGTCCCTATATTCTCTGGGCCAATAGTGTAAGCAAAGAACAGCATTTAGTTAGCCCCTCAGGTAAACCAAACAAGAACTACAACTGCAAGGCATGCCAAAAGGAAAGAGATGCTTTGTATCACTCCCCAGTACCCAGCAAAATATAGCAAGTCAGATCAAGGAAGATCCCGGAAGGATGCTTGATTCTTGATTGAAAGGGAAGACCAAGCATCTCTTAGCTGATGAGTGAGTAAAGACCATATTACATATCCACACAATGGGTTATCTAGCTATAATAAGGAATGAAGTACTCACCTGTACCACAGTACAGATGAACTTTGGAAATATTATGCTGTAGGAGAAAAGAATGTCATAAAATCTGACAAATGTAATTATTTATTGGTGCAGACACAGCTGGTGGTGCGTAATAGTGACTGGTGGTGCTGGGGGATGATGTGGTACTAAAGAGCAGCTCAGGATTGAATTGATTGATTGATTGATTGATTGATTGAATGTAAGGCAAATGTCTTATCCCCATATCATCTTTCTAGCCTCTAAGTTACAATATATAGTATAATGTTCTATATTTAAATGTCCAGAACAAGGAAATATATAGACAGAAAGTAGCTTACTGGCTATAAAATACTGTTTGGGGAAGAGAGGTTTCAAGGTTAAAGATTTTGGAATTTCTTTCTGGGGTAGTAAAAATGTTCTAACACAAGATAGTGATAATGGCAAAATTGGTACTTGAATAAATATAGATTCACAGACCGATGGAACAGAATTGAGAGTCCTCAGTTAAATTACCAGATTTACAGGCAATTAATCTATGACAGAGGAGCTAATTATATGAAGTTGAGCAAAATATTTGCTTCAAAAAATTGTGTTGGAAAAACTGGATGACCACATGTAGGAAAATTAAATTGAAATTATACCCCACATCATTACCAGTAGCAAATTCAAAGTGGACCAAAGACCTTTAGATAAAACCAAAATCCATTATATATACTAAAGGGAAAAATATACAGTACTATCTCGGAAATGGACCTCAATAAAATAACCACAGAGAAAAAGACAGCAAAACAAAAACCAAGTAAATGGGATATATCAAATTAAAAGGCTTCTGTATAGAAAAGAAACTCAAGCTAAAATAAAATGATTCCCTACTGACTAGAGAAAATATTTGCAGATTAAGGGTTAACATCTAAGATCCATAAAGCACTCACAGAACTCAGCAACAAAATATCCAAACAACCCTATCAAAAATTGGGACAAGATATGAACAAACACTTCCCTAACATATTGACATGGCTAGTCAATAGGCATTTGGAAAATGCTCATATCATTTAATATCTGGGAAATGCAAACCTATAATAACATTAATACCTCACACCAGTAATAATGGCATATATTAAAAATTCTAGAGGAAGTAAAAGTTATTCACTCTTGGCAGGAATGTAACCTGGCTCACCTATGGAAAGTGATATGAAAATATTTCTAAAAAGTAGTACTAGAACTCGCAATCAAGTGATACCATTTCTTGAAACACCCCCTCCCGAGTTATAAAAACATTAATTCAAAAGACATATGCACATTTATGTTTAATACGGCACTCAGTACAATAGTCAAGCTATGGAAACAATCCAAATGTCCAACTACAAATAAGTGGACCAAGAAATTGTGGTATACATACAATGGAATACTGGGTACCTGTAAGAAGGAACAAATTCACACAATTTTGCTGCAACATAGATGAGAAGAGAGGGTATCAAATGAGTGAAGTCAATCAGAAGGAAAGATAGACATAGAAGTTTGCTCAAGTGGACCAGATAGCTACCAATTATTGTCCTAACTTCAACAAAAAATGAATTCCTATAGATAGAAACCTATCAAACAGTTTTCATTCATAAAATATATTTATAGCTTCTAGAAGGACTCCACCCATTTTTGGTTGTTTGATTCTTACCCCCATTTTATTTATTTTTTTCTTTTCCTCAAACAGAACCACTTAACTTGACCCAACTTGTTCCGCCTTTTAATTTGAGGGGGAAACAATGGAGGGCACCAAGACCAAACAGTTGTATAATCACTAAGTAGTAATAAAAATGATCGGACTTAAATACCAAACCCAATCCAACTACAACAGAATCGATACCCAATCTACAACAAGATAGACACAGAGGGGACCACTTATACTAGCATCCCGGGGGGGGGGGGTAAGGGAGAGAAATATGGGATTCATGCTGGAAATATGGGTGGAGGAGGGACAACTTTGGTGGTCAGAATTCCCCTGATCCAATGTCAATATTAAAATATTACTGTTTAGTATTTTTATTTATTTATATTTAGTATTAAAATACTAAAATATTACTGTGAAAGATATGTAATCCACTTTGATCAAAATAAAAATCATTATTAAAAAATATGCATCACAAGAGATCCTGTACACAGGCCACAGCTGTCTCTTGGGGAAATTACTTTATCATTGTTTATGTGTTGCATATGTATGTAATAGTAATGTAATGATGAAAGCACTTATTTTTTGACTGCCTACTATGTCAAGCATTCTGCCAGAGTAGCATATTGAGACCTTGACAGCTCTGCAAAGCAGGCTTTCTATTTTTTGTTTTACAGGAGGTGACTGATTCAGAACTTAATTTTGCTTCAATTTACCCAGCTGTTCATCCCCAGAATTATCAAATTCTACAAGTCCATGTGCTCCTGGGGGTCCCCCCAGGAATGTGCATGCAAAGAACAGAGGTGTCAGTCCATGGATATAGTATGAAGCAAAGACATTGCAAGTTAGGATGCAGCAGGAGCAGCTTCAGGAAAGCTGAAAAAGGCCAAATTCTCTTTAATCCAAATAATACTTCTGTTCTGGATAGTTTTGCACAGATAAAAGTATGAAACCTAACAAGAGAAAATTTCATGCATGTATATCACAGAACCTCAAATCTATAAATTTCTGCTTAACCAACAAGGTACATTTCTGGAGAGACAACAAGTTGGGTGTGTGAAATGTGGCTACTCTAAATCAATCATATATATTTTTTAAATGCTGAAATCAAACTATTTTGGTTAGATTAAGTTCAATATATATTATCAAAATTAATTTCACCTGTTTCTTTTCACCTTTCTTCAAAGAAGCTTCTAGGAAACTATAACTGTCACAGGTTAGTTACATTATATTCCACGGAAGAGTGTCGTCAGGAACAAAGGCCTGTTTATGTTATTTAGAGGAAGCGGATGTTCTATATCAAATATAAAACTTTATTTTGGTTCAATTTCAGAATGAAGACTAAAACTGCAGTTCTAGTAAATGTTTGGCAAATAAGGATAAAGGAGGAAAATAGAAAGTTGGTGGATGTTAAAAGGAGGGATGAAGGAAGCGGAAAGAAATGATTATCAAGTATTTTCATTAAATACTTTAAGTACATTTTAATACATTAAATTTCATTAGAAAAAAACTATTGGTTAGGAATGTGGCCTTGAAGTATTGACTTTCAATATCAAATTTACCACTGGTGTGGGAGATGGGAGGATAGGTCAGGGAAAGGAATTCTAGGACAGTGGTGGAGGAGAAAAGTGCTTGCCACAGAGAAAAGTTGAAGGGCAAGCGGAAAACTATAGGTATTAGTGGAGGAAAGTGGACATTGGTGAAGAGATTAGTGTTATTGAATCATTACATCTGAAACTCAACCATAAAGAACTTTATAACTCTAATTCATAGTGATTCTGTAAGAAAGAATTTTATAAAGCCCACACTTGCAAGTAGGCATGAAATTTGGGTTCTTGTCCCCAGCAGCGCGCTCGTGCGCGCGCGCGCACACACACACACACACACACACACACACACACACACACACATTCTAAATCTGACTTTCGATCTGTTTGATGCATATGATTAAAAAGACAGCAATAGCAAGTGAGCATTTAATATTAGAAGTTTCCTCCTAATTCACAAGGTTGAGCCAAGTACAGTACAACCAGAGACTATTCTGATCCTGGGTTGAATGCTCTTGCCTTTCCAATTGTTTAGCTGATCACTTCTCAGTGATAATTATAGCTCATTGTTGGTGCCTCTTAAAAACCATTGACATCCATCCAAAAATTGATAGCTTACAGTTCAAGGAATATTTATGTGATATTTATAGTCTGTGAAGTAAACCCTGGGGAAATGCCAGGAGGGAGGATTATTTATCAATTTCTCATTCTTCAAGTCTGAATTTTCTTGAGAGTCATATCCAAAGGACATTTTGTAATCTTATGTGATGCTAATGTGTGAATGTAAACTGGCATATTGGTCAAGCTCAGGGGGAAATCCATTTCCTTTGTGCAAAAGGAGTGAGCAACGCATCCCAACTAGAGTAGACCAAAAACTTCCTTCAAGGAAGCAGAGCTACAAACATGAAGAATTTTCTGAAGCTAGCCAAGAAAAATAAAGGAAAATCAGGGAGGAAAAGACAGAGTTTCAATTTCTAGAACTTGTACTTCCTGGTGATATAAAAACAAAAGTTAAATTCAGAGAGATTCAACTCTGAAGTTAGCATTGCATAAAACACAATAGAAAATATTTAACTATGTGCATATGTTTGTACACAAACAGAAATAGATATAAACAGTCCTTAATTAGCACTGTAGACTTTAATTATCTTTGTACAGTAATTGGGAATGGTTTTATTCTGATTTATTCCATAACGCTTACTGTGTTCTGTTAACAACTAATTTTTTTCCCCTTACAGCTCGTAATAGAAGGCTTTTACTGCATATTTTATTGCATCTGCTTCTCATTTAATGACCATTGTTCTGGTCTGTCAGAGCAAGCAGCTACACAACTTCCCAAATCTGCAAGATTAAGCAAATATTTTGACAATGCCTAGATTCTTTTCCTTCCTTTTTTTTTTTAATACAGAGTAAAAATAAAAAGACTTTTTTACTTGCCCACACAATGTTAGGAGAGCTCTTAATCAAAAGAGTATTTTTTAAAAAATCAAGTGGCAGTTCAGTGTATCAGTGTGGCAAAAAAAAAAAAAAAAAAATCCAGCAATTTTCTGTTCCATTTTAGTGAAAAGCAGGGCAGAATCCTGCTATCCCTCCCTTCTGGTGTCACACAAGTGTCCCTGTAAAGCAGGGAGGTGCTGAACTCCTGGGGCAAGTAGCCTAAAGGAGTTCTAATGGATATACATTTCTGAAACAAAACAGAGATTACCAGTTTACTTGAAAAGGATACATCAGGAAAACTGAATAAGTGTCTGAATCAATAAGAAATGGCCTTTAAAAACTGTTTATGCCACATACAAAATTGCCATAGCATGTGGGAAGCAGAAAAACAAGATCACAACTATTTCTATAGAAAGTGGTATATCACGCAACAGCACTAGTCTGAACTGTACATATCAAGTTTCTAGGAGATACAGGGAGTATGGCCCCATGTGAGATGCTGTAACCCTGGAAACCTCTAAATACTACTATAGCGATGCCAGTGGTCCCCAGCACTGGTGAAATGGAGTTTAAGCTATGTCACCAAACTCAAGTAGTACTGTCATGACTGAACATGGAACAGTCTAGCCCAGTTCACTGAATATTACAAGGAGTGGTTTCCATACCAGTGAGAACTATTTGGGAGCCCCTTATCCACCAAAAGAATAAGAGAAAGACATTATAAATTTCTAGTATTTATAAGAAGAAAAAAATAAATTTCTAGTATTTATAAACATTAATGTAAATGTATTTTCCTTACGATTTTTCTTTTTTTATATCATGCTGTTTTATTGACTGTTGCTTTGTAATATAATTTAAAATTGGAGAAAGTGATGCCTCCCATATTCTTTTTCTAAGGGTTGTTCTAGCTATTCATGGGTGTTAATTTTTCTTATTGTGGGGGCACACCAGGAGATGCTAAGGAGTTATTGCTGCATTCACAGATTACTCCTGGCATGCTGAGAAGGACCATATGGGATACCAGGGATTAAACACTTTTCAGCAGTATACAAGACAAGTGCACTATACAAACTTTCAGCCCCTTATAATTTTTCTTAATATATTTTCTCTACTTCATTGTAAGGATGAAATATAGCAGACAGATGCAAAATACATAGTAATAAATTCTTTTGGTTATTAGCAAGACAGGGTATACGGGGACAATCAAAAGTTATATAGATATTTTCACCATAGATATATTTCAACAGCAATTGTGTTGGTGAGAGGCAATGAAGAGGGGCTTAACATCCCTAATTCCCACATTGTTCAGAAATCAATTGTAGATGGCAAAAAAAAAAAAAGCATTTCTAAAAATTGGAGGAAGAGCGAGATGGGGAGAGGGGTGTGCAGTACATAGGATATGCTCCAAAAATATTCTTATAGAGGAAGACATAAATTTTTTAAATGTATGAAATGGAGATAAGAGTTTTAACTATGTGGAGTAATTAATCTTTAATAAATATATGCTGTAGTTATATCTCACAATGTACATGCCTTACCGATAATCATTTTGCCCACCTTGAACTATGTCCATCGTATCTCAATCAAACTGGAAAGAATTCCATGATAAGAGGGAGTGGAAGTCCTGGCTGAGGGAAGCTGAGAAGGTCACTAGATGAGAAAGTAGAAGAGATTAAAAGAAAGTCTCTACTTCTTAGAGTAGTTTAGGAGACACGGCAAGAGAAAGCTTATAGGAGTAAAAAGCAAAGGAGAATGAAGTAGAAGGTTAGAGCATAAAACCCTGAAAACTTTCAGCTGGGTAACTATATGGAGGCTGCACCTGGTGGAAGAAATTCTTCCAGCAACACTTGCACACAGCAGCAAAATTCTGCTAGAAAGACCAGAGAATTGAATATGAATGGGCACTGAAGTCATAAATGAAGATAAAACAGAAAGGAACAAATGTTCTTTGGAGGTAGTAGAGGTTTGACTTGTTGCCTTTTGGTTGCATCAGATCGCCACTGATTTGCATTTACTACAGGGAGGAAAATACAAAATGGATTATGTAGGCAAATGGAAATGTGCATATGGATGTATACACACAGTATGTTTTAATGCATGTATATCTATGTGTATGTCTGTTTGTATGAATGGATAAACAGATAGATAGATGAACATTAATTGGGAAGCTCAAATGTAATTCCAAGAAATTCACTGGCAAGTGTTGGCCTCACAGCCTTTGGTGTCTGAATCCAGTAGATCATTCTCTGAACATCAATATTATTGCCTGGACAATTATTGGGGGTCATTTGATGATCTCTTGGACCACACCATTAAGCATTCACTGTACTAGAAAGGCCTGAGTCTTCTCTTTAAAACTTTTTGCAGATCACCATTCCTAGTTTTATTTCTAAAAACTACACAGTACAAAGAAATAAAACCCAAAAGCTTTACCTTTAGATGTCTCAAGAAGACTGTGAGTGGTGAGTTTAAAAAGCTGTGGCAATGAAATCACATACTCCTGTTCACAATAGAAAACCAACATCAAGTTCTGGATATAAACTGAGTAACTCATCTTGATATAAATTCACTGGCCTCAGTGGAAACACACTGAATCATGAGAACTAGGGGAAAATCTATTTCACAAACACACTATTTGACTTTCATGCAGATAAATCAGGAAAACTATTTCTTTTTCATTTTCTTTGCATTGTGTGAGCCAGTTCTAGCAGATCTCAAAGTCATGCAGTGATGGGATGGAACCCAAATGAGGACTGGGCTCTATCACTTGAGCCACACCTCCAAGTGCTTGAGAACAAATTTGGAAACACTTTGCTAAGATGCAAAATAGTAAATAGTTTCTGAATAGGGTTTGCAGCTCAATTACAGGTGTTTATTACCAGCTCTACCACCATCAAGGTGGGTAAGTTTAGACATTACTTAGCCACTCATTGTATGCTTTAAGTGCCATTCAAATGGGATAAGATCAAAATAGGATAGAACTGCTGTCTATGTGATTAGTAGAGCAGCACCAGGCACAAAGTGAATGCACAAAAAATGTTAACAGATATTTTATTAGTGGGTGTTTCCAAGTGATGGATCTAATTTAGGAGAAAGAGGAAAACAAATCATGGTCCAACCAAACCAAATGCTTAAAAGTAGCTTACCATGTATACACCAATTAACAGTGTGGTCAATGCCATTTCAGAAGCTGTACAGGTTTCCTATATACTATGAATCTCCTGTAGCACCATATTCTCTAACAGCACTTTTATATGTAGGCACAGGGAAGGAGACAAAACAACTGAACCACCAGGCAAACACATTCTATATCCTTGCTTCACAGACACTGCATTAAGCTCTAGTCTCAGAAGAGATGATCTGGCAAAGAAAAACCAGTTAATTCAATCCGACAAGCATTTATTGGACCCCTGTGATGGATCAGGCACTCCACTCTTAAAATCATATCAAGAGGCAAAAAGAAAATGACCTTATCCTAAAGGAGGCCTTAATCCAGAGGACGGAAGAGATGCAAGTAATTTCCAGGCAAGGTGGTGGATGAATATAATATAAGATAGAAGAATACTGGTAGCATAAAGGCAGGACTAATTAACTCTAATGGGGCAGTTAGGAAAGGATTCCCTGAAGAGCAAACATAGCAGGCCATTGTAAGAGATCAATAAGGCAAGCCTATGAAATTGTTTAATGAGTTTTTCATTCATGGAAACAACCCAGAAAAAGCCTGAGAGACCAGCCTCTGCAACTGCATTAACATGTGTGTGTTTAAGATTTGATTAAATGTTTGCTGTTCCTGTGACATCTCACATTTATATATTTTTAAAAGCATTAACATTGATCTACTGTTCTCATTTTCAAAGAGAAAAAAATACCCTAGAAAATTTTGTCTCCTCAAAACAAATTCTCTGAGTCAGAGACTGAAAAACTTCTAATCACTCAGCATTCCCCATCCTGGAAATTTATAAGCCTTCTTTAAGTGAATAAGCAGAAACTGTTCCTACCCTTGCTTTTTAACAGACTCCTAATGATTCCAGCACACCCTAGGGGTGCTTATCACCGACTTTGGTAAAAAACTAATTTTGATCATTGTTAATAGCAACATTAAAAAATGGCAAATTACTGAATGTATAATAGTTCACCTTCTGTAGCAATGAAACAAAAATGTCAAAATTTTTCTTTTTTTTTTTTTAACCACTTTTCTGTATCTGACAACCACCACTAATAATTTCTGGAGATCAACACGGAAAACAGGTATTGATCACAATAAGCCACCACTTCCGCGGACACCTGCTATAGCAGTTTATGGTCTCCATGGAAACCTTCCAATAGAACCAATCTGAATTTAATTTCAGAAGTAATGAGAGTGGATAATTTTACACTCAATCAATCACTGTCAGCCACTGTTATCAGCCAATCAGTCATTATGTCAGTCAGCCACACTTTCGACAAATTTCTGTGCCGTGGTCAGGCAGGAATGTTTTGACATCCAGAAGCAACACAATCAAATTGACTCTGCTCGCCTGGCAAGAAGCTGAAGACACAGCACTACGCTGTGTTTGTGAGGGTAATAAACACAGGGGCCAACCAAAATACACCTGAGTCCTAGAAAAATCGAGGAGGTAATTTCCATCATTGTTTTAATGCTCAAGAGCTCCCTCCTAAGTGCTTTAGGCCGAAAGGTCATAGTTCAACTCTTCATTTAAACAGGCAGAAAAGGTGGGCTTAAAAGACCCATCTGCCTAAAGCTGTCCATTTAATTGGTGGAAAAGTTAAAACTGAGAGGAGTTGAGAGACAGACAGGAGGGAAGTGCACATTCCTCATGTGCACAATGAGGGCCCAGGATGAGTTCGCTGCTAAGCAGGACAGGCAGTGGCAACAAATACAGCTTGGGGTTGGGAGCAGATAAATATCCTTAGGGGCCTGCATGTGGCCTGAGGGCCATAGTTTGAGGACCCCTGCCTTAAACCGAAACAGAACCTCTCCCTTTCTAGTGTTTATTCAAAGTGTCCTCATGCTGCTTTTAAATGTCTTCCTCCCCCACCCTTTTTTATTTCTTTTGCTTGCTTGTTTTGGTTTGGGTTTGAGGCCACATCTGGAGGTACTCAGTACTTACTCCTAGCTCTGTGCTCAGAGATGACTCCTGAAGAGGTTCAGGTAATCATATGCAGTTCTATTGGGTCAAATCTGGGTCAACTACATAACAAAGGTTAAGGCAAGCATCTTAACCCTTGGACCATTTTTCTGGCCTCTCTTTCCCTCTTGTATCTAACAAAAGGGTAGTTTCCCATTCTGATCAGAGACCAGGCCTGTGGTAGACTCACAGAATTCTTGAGTGCTTAATTGTTTTGTGTTTGTTTTATGGTTTTAGGACCACACCAGCACTGCTTAAAGGTTATTCCTGGCTGGTTTGAGAGACCATATGGGATTCTGGGGATAAAACCTGTGCCAGCTGTATGTAAAGCAATCACCCTACCTGCTGCATACTATTGCTAGGGACCCAGTTTTATGTTCTGGATGTTATTCAAACCTCTGATTTCAGGGTTATGCTGTCCTAGGCCAAATACAACTTCAATGGTTTTTGGTTTTGTTTGTTACTTGGTTTGGCCACATTCTGTGGTGTATGGGGTTTAATCCTGGTCTTGTGTTCAGGGATCGTATGTGAGGGGCTCACAGACTATATAAAGTGCTAGGGGTCAAACTTGAGTTGGCCATGTTCAAGGCAAATATCCTACCCTCTGTACTATCTCACCCAAAATTTGGATTTTTAAGGGAAACAAGAGGCTTTAAAATACTACAAGGCAGTCAAATCATAGTAACAGAAATGACATTTCCATAAATGTAGGGCAAAACTGTCAAGAACACAAGTACTAAATTTCCCTAAAAATGCTTAAGAAGGAGTGGTAGAATTTGAGGGGGAAAATCTCTGCTTCTGGCTATTTTCGTTCAAGCTCTCATCAACCTCAAATATTAAAAAAAATTGTTCTGAAACTTCTGAAAAAGCAGGAAGCTATTATATTCAACATTCCTCTGTAAACAGGCTGACACCAGAAAATCCCACATATTCCTAGATCCTGTTGTATTTTAAAAGGTGCTCTATTCTTTTTTTTTTTTCATTCTGTGCTGGCTTACTGCTATGTCTCCAAGGCCATTCTCTCTTTCTTGATAAAATGGATTTACTGAATGTTTTTCAAGAACTCACCAAACCGCTAACAATGCAGATACCTGGGTCCCACCTTCAGAAATCATCTTTGAGAAGGCAGTGTGGGGCCAGAGCCTGCAATGTAAGCAAGGGACTCTGGTAATTGCAATACTTTCTCAGCTAATTGCTTTGAGAGACTAGAGTTATCTAGGAAAGGATGAGGACAAACATTTGATGGTGGCGCCCAATTACACCTTCCTTTCTGGTCACTTTCCACTCCATAAAACCGTGTGTCACAAGAACATAGTTTTAATAGCTCCATTCACCCTTCTAACACATAGATGAGCATCTCTGTTTTTCTTATTTGCTAGTAGGCTTTGCTTGAATAGTGGATGGTATATAGGCCACCTTGTGATTATTCATCCATCAGACTCTAAGACAAATGAGATGGGAAAGCAAAGCAGACATGGTACAGGCCAGAGAGAGAAACACTAATGACAGAAGAAACTGTTGTCTAGTGCTGGAGTGAGACTGTAGCTCCATTTGTCCAAGTGCAGGAGTTCAGATCCTGTTTCATGTTTAATCAACCCATCTGAATGAACATTAGCTCGTTTGTTGTTTATTTCTATATTAGTGATAAAGGTCTTGTTTTTAACCTTTCCTTATGAATTCAATTTTGTCTTTTCCATACATGTTTTGAGATCTTTGACAGTAACTAAAATATGTCTCAATGATGACAATCATACTTTCTGTGTACAGGGCTGACCAGACACAGGTCTGGTTTATTTGATTTTTATCTCCTGGACATAACACATTTGAAAATAAATAGATGTTTTGAGACTAAATAGATGAGTAAAATGATGACAAGATGGCATCAAGTATCATCTCACTGATCTGAATAAATCTGGTTAGAAGAGCCAAGATTTACAGTGTTAACCAATGACTACTCATTTTTCATAGACTCTTACTATTGTTAAGACTCTTAGTAGCATGTTGTTTAACCTCATCAAAGCCAAATGCAAATATATAACTTGACACAAGTTCTGAGTCATTCCAGTTATGATACATATTTTCCTTTGTACTCTATACATGGGCATATACTTTGTACTCTTTATACATATGCACTATGACTTAAGTAGAAATGTTATGGAAGTTCAAAATAACTTGTAGGTATTGTTTGGTTGTTTTGTTTTGTTTTATGTGGGAGGTTTTGTTTTGTTTTGAGGCCACATCCAGCAGTGCTCAGAATTTACTCCTCACTCTACACTCATAAATCACTCCTGGCAAGCCTTAGGGTGTATAGACAGTGCCAGAGAACTAAACCTTGTTTGGCTGTGTGCAAGGCAAGTGCTTTTTCTGGTGTGCTATCTCTCTTTCTCCAAAAAATGATTGACTTGAAAGAGGATGGGGGGAATTTTAAAGGAGGAGAGGGAGAATTAAAAAAGAAAAGAAAAAAAAAGGAAAAAAATAAAGGGGAATAAAATATCACCAGATAATTTAACAATGAAACCTATAAAAATTAAGACATCTTTCAAAACCCTGTTTCTGTCATCTTTATACCCCAGATCACAGCTTCAGTGCTTCCTTCACTCAGACTCAGGGGCAACCCCAGAAAGTTCCCTAAACTTCTGGAGGTTCACAAGCCTGTGTGGGACAGATGACAGCAATTTTATTTTATTTTTTTATTTTTGTTTTTGGGGTTTTTTTTTGTTGTTGTTGTTGTTGTTCTTGTTGTTTTTGGGTCACACCCGGCAGCACTCAGGGGTTACTCCTGGCTCCATAGCACACACAGGGGACCATATGGGATGCTGGGATTCGAACCACTGTGCTTCTGCATGAAAGGCAAATGCCTTACCTCCATGTTATTTCTCAGGCCCCATGACAGCAATTTTAAACTATTATGCAATGAGCATGGAGAAAAGATGCCTTTCTAAGTCAGGCATGGAGGAAACATACCTTTTTGAGATCATTTCCATTTGTCCAGGGAAGAGATGAAGGGAAGAAGACAGAAGAAATGAGCATTTACTGATCCAGGAAGTGCCTCATGGAGATGCCCCCATTTGAAGCTCAGAGCCTTTCTAGGAATTAGAAAGTGTGTTGGTTTTATAGAGAAAAGCAGGTCACAGCGGGCCCTCCCCCCGCACTGAAAGAGCCAAAGAATAGTCAAACAAAGACTAAAATAACAACAAATATTTACAGAGGGCTTGAACAATCTCACCCCTCCTTTTATGCAGTCACTCACCTTATCCTCAACCACACAGGCAGGTTTTGAAGAAGCAGAAGGACAAACCCAAAGCAGTTAGTAAGTACCTGACCAAATGAGTGACTTGGTTGACTAGTGAGTGGCAGAGCTGGGGTTAGCACCCAGGTAGTCCATCTTAAGTCCGATTCTCTCAAGTATGTCATAGATAGAACATTTATATGAGAGCATGGGTGGGTGTTTTTCAAACACCAAAATTTTCCCCCAAGATAAAACTTTAAATTATAATTCTAGAGAAAGAAAACTAAATCCATATACTATAGCTAATTGAAATTTTCCATCACCAGAAATCATACATTTTCTCTATATACATAGGTACAATGTCATTAAAATCAAATCAAACTTCAGAGTGTAGGGTCATCTAAGAGAGAAAAGGGGGTGTCCTGATAAGTACCCCAGAACTACAGCTGTAACAGGAACTACTGCAAGGGTGCCTCATGATTAGTGTGTGTGCCAGACACCTGATTATACAGTCTTTTTCAGACACACTGCTAAAATCTGCTGGACAATAGATGTGAAATGAAATGTCTCTTGACACCATGAACCCCTCCTTAGACCTTTCTTTACCTAATGCATTTATGTTAACATACTAACTCACAAAGTGTGCATAACTGAGCAGCCTTGAGAGATTAATGTGCATGTAGTTGGCTGAGCAGATACTGTGATAACTCAGCAGTGGAGGGGCCAGAACAGGGACTGCACTTGTCCAGAGAAGCCTTCAAGCCTATACTTGATTCCTTCTTGAATCTGGCTTCTCAGGGAACACTCAGTTATGCCTTTGACAGAATTTGCCTTATTAGAGCTGCCTAAAGAACCTAACTTTAGACAGCTGAATCTCCTCTAGCCATTTTTCTGCTTAAAATCGAAATGCTGGGGGCCAGAGAGATAGCATGGAGGTAAGGTGTTTTCCTTTCATGCAGAAGGTCATCAGTTTAAATCCCAGTATCCCATATGGTCCCCTGTGCCTGCCAGGAGCAATTTCTGAGCATGGAGCCAGGAGTAACCCCTGAGCACTGCCGGGTGTGACCCAAAACACACACACACACACACACACACACACACACACACACACACACACACACACACACACACACAAAATCGTAATGCTGGAAAAGATACCTAGAATCTCCCTTCTGCAACAATGAAGGGAATAATCATAGTATTAGGGTGGTACAAAGCTAAAAGGGGAACCTGGAGGCCAGCAAGAACAAGTCTCTCTAGGACCTCTCTCTCCTTCACACTGTTCTCAACTAGGACAACAGGAACCAGATGAGATGTTCATGATGAATATGGAAATATCCCCCAAGAACTTAAGAAATGCTTCATGTCAACAACCTCACTTCATTTCTCAGCTCTGTGTGGCCAGTGCACTGAACACACTCATTTTAAAGATGGAGAAAATGAGACAAGAAAATAATGTCCAAAGTACAATCTAGGTTCCACATGCTGACCAGTAGGCACTGAACATTGCAAAGCATAAACTAAGTCAGATAACGAATGTCAGAGACAAAGGAAACTGGAGAGATGCATCCTCCCTCCTCTGTTTTACAGATGAGGCCTTCAACTCCATGCCTTTCCTCCTCCAAAAAATACAGAAGACCTAGCAAGAACTTCTTCAAAAGGAATTGAGAAAATGTAGAAAAACCACATAAACTAAGCATGCTAAATTCAAGTTACTATCTGTACACCAACCCATAAAGTCTATCTCAGAATTTATTTTATTGTAATTCAGTCATTTAATACTTATTCAGGGCCTGATACTGGTATACTCCACTATCCGTGGAAATATGCTGTGTCCTGCCTGGGTTTATGTCAGTCACACGGTTATATCTCAGGGTGGTCACATAGTCATGCAGCAAGGCAATGTCAAAAACAGTACCTTCAAATTACTATAAAACACTCAACATAATAGTTTGTTTTCATGTCCACCATGTATAGGAAAATTTCATGACTTCATTTTTCTTGGAGGCTGCATAGTATTCCATTATGTATCTATACCACAACTTCTTTAGCCACTCATCTTTTGTTGGGCATCTGGGTTGTTTCCAGATTCTGGCTATTGTAAATAGTGCTGTAATGAAGATAGGTGTGCAGAAGGCAATTTTGTATTGTGTTTTTGTGTTCCAAGGGTAAATCCCTAGGACTAGTATAGCTAGATCATATGGGAGCTCAATTTCCAGTTTTTGGAAGAATCTCCATATTGTTTTCCATAAAGGCTGGACTAGACAATGTAATACTAGGCAACTGTCAGGAATAATGAAGTCATAAAATTTTCCTATACATAGATGGACATAGAAACTATTTTGCTGAGTGAAATAAGTCAGAGGAAGAGAGATAGACATAGAATAGTATCACTCATCTGTGGAATTTAAGAAAAATAAAAGACATTATTGTAATAGTACCCAGAGACAATAGAAATTGGGCTGGAAGGACCAGTCCATGATGTGAAGCTTACCACAAGAAGTGGTGAGTACAGTTAGAGAAATAACTACACCAACAACTGTCATGACAATGGTAGTGAGAGAAATAGAATGCCTGTCTCGAATACAGGCAGGGAAAGTGGGGAGGAAGGAGATGGGGCATTGGTGGTGGGGATGTTGCACTGGCAAAGGGGGGGTTATTCCTTTTTATGATTGAAACCCAACTACAAACATGTTTGTAATCATGATGCTTAAAGTGTTAACAGAAGTAGTTCACAGTGATTGCAAACACTGCTTGAGAGGAACTATAAGCAACACCACTGCCAGCAAATATGGTACAATTAAAACTGTACAGAATATTCAATCTGATTTAGTCCTACTTTCATGCTACAGATCTGGTCAAGTGGCCTCAGCATCCATCCAAAACTGTCTGGACATGGCCACTCCTAAACAATGGCCTAAGAATCTACGCTTGAACCAAATTTCTGGCTGTTTTATATAGGTATGTTTGTGTGAGCATGCATGTACACACATGCATGCATGCATGCTCACACACACATACACACAGACTCTCCAATTTAAATATTTAAAATAGGCCCAAGAACATTGCCTGTTACTCTGCATCCCCATGGGAAATCACTGTGGACTGACTGAACATGTGATTTATATCCAAGATGTTGCAGCCCACAGACCTGGGAATGAGCAAAGCTCTCCATGTCTATCTCCAGTGGAGAGATACTGCTATGCTCTCGAGAAATAATCATCATTAGTCCCAGACTAAGCCAGCCTTCATGGAATTAGGGAATCAGGCCCTGAGAAACATGGTCCTTAATAAAAAGTAAGGATCATTGCTTTTGGGATTTCCAGGAGGTAGTGAGAAATTCAGAACTCCAGATCATTCCATAGACCTTCTTATCTAGAATTGGGATTAGAAACAGCATGTCCAGCCCAGAGACTCTTGAAGGTTTCATGGGGGAAAAGATAGAAGGACTGAGGTTGGAACAAGGAGGTGCTCAGGGAAGCCAGACTACAAAGAACTGCTCTCCAGGGACCTCAGTCACTGCATCATCCAGCACCAAGGACAAGGGCAGGAGATGGTCAGAGTTGGGTGCAGATGGTAGAGCTGATCAAGATGGGAAGACAAGCTGAGCCCAAGTTTCCATTTCTTTTTGGTTTTGGTCACATCCAACAGTACTTCTGCTCTATGTTCAGGGATCACACTTGGTAGGGGTCAAAGACCATATGTGGTACCAGGAATGGAACCTGGATGGATCTATGCAAGATGATTGTTTTACTCCTGCCCTACCAAATTCCCATTTTACTCCCTGGAGATGGAACATCCTCAACACCAATGAAATGTCTGATCATGCCAACTGTAAAAACCTACAATCAGAAAGCTGGTTTATATTTTAAATCAGAGCAACTGTTCAAGAAAATGGGTGTTTTGGGAAGCAGTGGTGGAGGATGTGTCACAGCTCTTAGGCCTAGTCCCTGGCTTCTCCTGCCCAATGGCCTCAGATCAGAAGAAAAGCAGGGAAAAGGAAGGGTGGAACAGAAAGACAACAGAGGATAGACCAGGCAGCCAGGGAGGAGTACGAGAAAAAAAACAGGCTCTGTGTATGACCAGGAGAAAGAGGAAATGAAAAGTATATCCTAGATAAATTTCCCTTCGAACAGCATGAGAAGAACAGAAATCTACATGTAGTCAGAAAGGGTTAAAAGACAGGTGCAAGCCTGAGAGATAGTACAGTGGGGAAGATGCTTGTCTTGCAGGTGGCCCTCTTAAGGTTCAATCCACAGCACCTCTGGGAGTGATCTGAGCCTACAGAGCCAGGAGTCAGCTTTGAGCACCTTGGATGTAGTCCAGAAAGAAATAAGCAAAGTACAGCACAACACAACAGAGATGCTCCTTCTGGAGGCTTCACAGTGCTCACTCCTTTCCGAGTCTCACAATGCACGAGTCACAAGAGAGTAGGTAAGTGGGACAAAGTCAGAAGGTTATCCCAATGATGACAGCCAAAGGGCAGGCAGGCAGGGACATAGCTTGCAGAAACTGGGAAACTACTGGGGCTAGAGTGATCTTGAGAAGTCAGCACCAGGTATTTGAATCCCAAAAGAAGCATGGACAGAAGGGCATTACTCCTCTGCCATAGAACCTTTGAGGAACCCCCCCACATTCCACTGAACGGGGGGCAGCACTGAGTAGTAGGGTGCCATACAGGAAGTGGAGCCAGAAACAGGAAGTGCTGCTGGCCAGTGGGGACACAGAAAGACAAGGCCACACAGGCTCTCAGTCTGCAAGGCCCCAGCTCTTTCTAGGAGACATTTTCCTCCCAGATTCATCTCAGTGACAACCTCAGAGCATCCATATGTATTTAATAGCTTAAAGCTATGCCCTAGACATCAGCTCTGGCCATCAGGCAGAGCATTCCTTCAAGCCTTATCAGCCAGGGCAATGGCCATAGTGTCCACATGGGGTAACCTGGAACTCTTTCTTGTCAGAAGGGTTGGTTCTGACCCCACTGAGTATTGTCAGCAGAGGTCTTGCAGGCCTTCCCCATTCTTCAGAAGCCCATTCGGTCTCTGTCTTATCTGGAAAAATAAGCCAGAAGGAGGAGGTCAAGAATGGTCAAGGGAAAATGCAACAATAAACCAAAGGCCTCTCTGTGTCTCTATGTCTTTTTCTGTCTAAATCTATGTCTCTGTCTCTCTGTATCTCTGTTCTCTATTTCTGCCTCTCTCTCCCTGGCACAGTGTCTCTGTTTCAGCATCTGTCTTTTTGGGTTTTTTTTTTTTCTGTCTCTTGTCTCAATTTCTGTCCCCTTGTCTGTATTTCTGTCTCTATTTCTCCCCTTTCTCAATCTCTCTCTTTTCTCTGGCCTCTCTCCTCTCTCAACTCTCTCCTCTCTCCCTCTCACCTCCCTTCTCTCTCCTCCCTTGTCTCTCTGTTTCTGTCTCTCTGTCTCTGTCTCTCTCTCTGCTACAAAGCAGCCGGAGGTATCCTTTTTGTCTTGCATGACTATATCCCTCTTGATTGTGATCCCTTGGAATTCTTATCACAGAGACTCACAGACAAAACTCACAAACATGTGAGTCCCTTGGCCATATTTTTGCCTTGGAGTCATCAGCCATGAGAGGAAAGACACAAAGTCTCCAGCCAGCATTTCCTGCACACCCATTTTCCAGGACACAGTGCCCTAAGTAGGGTTTACTGTTCCCAAGGAAACCAAGGAGTAATTTGCAGCGTCCCCAGGAGGCAGGAGTGAGTCATGGGTTTACATAAGCAGGGACTGAGCCCCACTTACATAAAAGGTAAAAGAAGGCATACACCTTTGAGGAAGAGGGAACCTCTGAATGAAGCCTGTCCCACATGTACCCAATGGCAGAGCCCTCAAATACCTGCCTGCGTCCTGGTGTCGTCTTCTTTTCTCTCCATTACACACTGACTGACGTCAGTGAAATTGTCTTACTGTTAAACTCTCCACGTGTTCCCATCCTCAGGCCTCCTGTGACTTGTTCCTAATTGGGCCACATCCACTGCTCCGCACCTCAATTTCACTCCAGCAAATGAGAGCTGGACTTTCTCTACAGGCATCCCATGGCCCTCAGCTCCAAATCTTCTAGAGCCAGCCTTTGCACCTAAATCCCAACCAATACCACAGTCAAGCAGCTGTTTTATCTCCAGCCTCATTGTTACTTCAGAGGGTCCTCAAATTCAAAGAAAATGTGATGTCACTGTGGCAGGCCTTGCCCCTGCCCCTACTTGATGTTCATCATGAGTGGCCAGAGGTAAGGTTTTCTCTTATTTAAATCTATAGTTTAGGGCTTCCCTAGTGGTGCTTAGGGTACCAGGAGGCATTCCCACTGATTTATGGCAGGGTTCAATGCAGTGGTGGCTTGAGAATGTGGTTGTATTTTGACCCTGGAGTCTCGAGAGCCATACTGGGAAGTGCTTAGGGGCCTCTTAGGACACAATCCATGCTGTTTTAAGAGACTGCGCTGTGCTGAGGCTCAGACCTGAGTCAGGAGTATGCCAGGTCTCTGCACTCTCTCAGGACACCTGGGAAAACTGAAATAGGGCCTAGTGTTCAGAAAGCCCTGGTCTTCTACGATGGTCTCCTTCATGCCAACAGAGTCTATAAGGGAAGGAAGACTCTACAAATGACCACCCCCAGTCCCTCTGCACAGAATCCCTTCTGCAGTTTCTTCCAGCAACACCTGGCTTCATTTTTTTTCCATATATTTATTTTGGATAAGATTCTATCTTTGATCAAAGATTCTCCCTTCTGAGGAAGTCTCTCTAGTTATCCACTCCAGGGGAACCCTTTGAGCTACAATATTGCCTGTCCCAGCACACTAGCTGCTGAAATTGCACAATGTGGGGGGCCAGTCACCCTTTCCAAGAAACTATACAGAGTTCTCTTGCCATAATTCCGCTCTGGTCAGAAGTGATTCCATATTCACTGAGAATTTAGACAGAGTGCTATCATGGGCAGCAGGCACAGTAGCCATCCAGACAGACATAGAAACCTGTATAGCTTCTGGAAGTTGAGAATGGAGCCTCTATGCTTATTTGTATTATTTGTAGTCCAACTCCAGAACAATTAAGGTTCCTGGGAGGATGAGAATACAGAATCTTTTTTTGAAAGGCACTGGTTGCCTTAACACAAAGTTAAGGATTTAGAAGATGAACTTAGTTTTCAGGGTGTATCACTGTCCAATGACCACAAGAAGCCAATCTTAAAATGAGAGTAACTCAAAGAAGCAGTTTCAGGGGGATTATAGGATTTGATAGACTTTGAATGATCAACAATGGGATTAGCTAAGCATGCTTTTTATAGGTGATCAGCAAAAACTATAAGAAATTTCCTCTCCTTTTTAAAAGAGCAGAATCACCAGTATGTTAAAGAAGGATGCCAAGCTCAGGCTGTGGCTGCTATTTTCTTAAATATCTGCGTTCAAGGCTGGGACAACTACAGAGGCTAGGCATTTTCTTTGTAGAGGACAATCTGGTTTTGTTCCTCAGTAGCCCCATAGGATTCCCTGACACAACCCCCAGGAGTGATGCCTGAGCATAGAGTCAGGAATAAATCCTTGAGCATAGCTAGGTGTGGCCCCCACAAAAAAAAAATCATAGGAAAACTTTGCCCTCCTTGGCCAGAGAAATTCCCCCAAGCCCCGGGGATAATGAAGTTTTACATCTCATTCTGTTATCTAATAGAGCTTATCTCTGTTTCAGATTTTGAAAACTTTGCAACACAATAAACCATTACCTAGTTTTATACTAAGCCTGATATCAAATCTAAGCAGACTGGTGAGATAGTACTGCCCTAAGGAGCTTGCCTTGCTTTCGGCCCACCTAGGCACTTATTTATTTTTTGTTTGTTTGTTTGTTTTGTCACACCTAATGATGCTCAGGGGTTACTTCTGGCTTTGTGCTAGGAAATCGCTTCTGGCTTGGAAGATCATATGGGACACTGGGGATAAAACCCAGGCCCATCCTGAGTAGGCCCTGCAAGATAAACCCCCTACAGCACAGCACTATCAAGCCTGTCCCAGCCCACCCAGTTTTGATCTGTGGTACTAAATATGATCCCTGATCCTTGAACACAGAGTAAAGAATAAAAAAATTGCACATATCTGCTGCCATACAAGCTCATTTTTCTCCTATGAAAGTAACAATGTCTTCCAAAATCAAATACCCTACCACTAAAATGTAAGGCTAGTTTGATAGTATGTGTCAACACAAAAACAAAACAAAACAGTGTTTGTACCTGTTAATGTAAAGAGTGCAGTTTTGTGTTCATCAACATGCTAGAAAAACACATTATGTTCCCATAGAAGAAAAGTAAGCCCAATCAATGAATGGTTTTCTTTACTTTCAGACTTGTCAGAACATTTAATAAGGTACCCACTAAAGAACATAGAGTTTCTTTCTGAACCTTTTAGAATCTTAGAAACTGAGGATACATTTTTCTTTTCTTCCTGAGCATTCCTTCTGCTATCCATCTCCAAGAAAAGTGTGTGGTGACATCCTGCCACCACTGAAAAAGCAGCATGGACATTAAGTGTTATCCTATGACCTGGAACTCATTGCCACACATGCCTACCACCCCAAGTGAGTGTGTGGTGCTGGTTAGCGGACCCAAGACTTAAGCTAATCACCAATAAACTCGGATCATGACTAAGTACCTTTCTCTGTCCTGAGGAGAATGAAAAATATCACTCATGAGCCCAAGGAGACAATTTAGCAAGCTTCAGTACGTGCAAGGTCCTAGATTTGATTTCCTGACACTGCCTGGCCTCCAGAGCACCACCTGGTGGCTGCAGTCCTGTTAGGGAGATTGACCCCCACTCTGCAAAAAAGAAATCATTTGACTCAGGGACCTGCAATGGTCCTTGGCACATAGTAAGTGCTCAATCAACACAGGAGATTTAGCTGTGATCACAGGAGAAAGAATCTCATCTCTTGACTCTGTCTCATGTCATTTATTTTCTTCCACAGTCCTGTGTCCTTGACACTGGTTACACTGTCTTCTCCTGTGGTTTGAGCTAGTGTTGTTAACCTTCTTACTCCTGCAGAAGGGCACTGGCCTGTAGACCATGGTCTAAAATTAGTGGTATGGTCCCTCTCTTTGTCTGTATTATCATCTTTCACAAATGTGCTTTGGAACGGGCACATGTGCTCCCTAAGACAAAAATCCACCTGTAAAAGCACAGGGTCTTCCTGTGCTATTGCTCCAATGCCTTGACAGTTCATAAGCTACTCACTGTTGTTATTAACTGAGTTTTGATGACTCTGAGAAGCACCTGAAAGTTGACCGAAGAAATGAAGAAATGTGCTAGCAAAAGGGATGATCCAGAATTAAGCCTACTGCTGTATAAGTTCCCAAGATATATTCTAGAACTGAGGGGTCAGCAAATTCTCTCTACAGAGGGCCAGAGGGTCACCACCCTGGCTTCCTCGGTTCTGCTGCAGTGTGACAATAGTCATAGATGATAAAGGAGTGAAAGAAAAAGAAAAAGATGCTCTTTGTTTATGAGGCTAGATCTGACCGATGGAAGCAGTTTTCAGACCCCTTTTTTACAGGAATGGTAACAAGTAAAATTTAGGGAAATCGGTGACTAGTCAAATCTAATAAGACTGCAGATTTGAGCCTTTGAACTTCAAATGCACTGGGTAAAACATGCATTTGCATATTTAGTTTATATTTTCCTCAGAGCAACCCTGATTCCTTCAAAGCTGGGGATAGGTGTAAAATATACATCGGAGGGGTAAAAGTCCGGGCACATACAGATCCATTAACCTGTCCATTGAACCTACTCTGCTCCACAGCTTTGTTTGGGCAGAATCCTGGACAACAGAAACTGAGTTGAACACATATTTGTGGCCATGGCCCTGGCCTCCAGATGCTCCTTCTTCTTGAGTCAACCCAAGGATCCTCTTTCATGGAATTTCTCACTTGCACCTTGCCTCAAGAGAAGAATCTGATCAGGGACCTCACCCAAGAATGCTTCAATTCTGACAAGCTTGGTTTCAGGAGAATAATCCACCAGGGCAGGTATGCCACCTAGTGATACTTGTGTGTACTGTTCTTATCCCAAGGACAGCAAAAAAGGACTGGGGGAGGGGAAGGGCAGTACTATAAGATGGGGTGAGATGATAGAGGCCTGGCATGAACTACATCTGACCAGACCTTCTAGGTGTAAAAGAGTCTCAAGTCTGGGCTTTAAAGCAGTCCTTGTGACTGCAGGGACCATTTCCCACTCCTGGGAGTCATTTCCCAAGATACAGCAGCCCAACCCTGCACTACTAATGGTTAGTGGCTAAGCTGGAGACACGGTCATGACCATTGCGCTGTTGAGAAGAGATGAGAAATGCACTCACTCCCCACCAACTCAATTTTCTTGATTGTCTAGCTTGGCAGTCATCTGTATACAACATCCACTGTATCTTACTAAATAGAAATGCTATTGCCTCCAATCAGAAGCAGCTAAGACCCAGGAAGGTGATGAGGCTTACACAAGTCCTCAGTAACAGGGAAGAAAAGTGTCAACAAATTACCACTATCTATGTGAGTGCAGCACACAGAAAAAAAAAGGTGCCAATGTTTGGAGCAGACAAGCTTGTACTGCTCCCAAAGCCGGGATGGAGGATACAGTCTTTTAAGCTCTATTAAGTTTGAAGAGTAATGCTGGTCATATTGATTGATATGCTGGCATTTTCTCCATTTTCAATTGCATTGCAAGAATTCTGCTGTATGGGAAGAATTCTCGAAGTCTGAATGGCCAAGACTCATGCTTAATGTTTTTCTTTCTTAAAAATATAGCTGATTCCTTGGGAACCTCTTCATGTTCCTTTCACATGGTGGTTTTTGTATTAAATATTCTGTTAAAATAAGCAGCCGCCTCGTGTTTTCCCTCAGGGAGGAAACAACCGGTTTAATAGAGAAACAGAGAATGGACTTTCTGGTAATGAACATGCTTCCTGGCCCGCTACTATACATCACTAGCCACTAGTGGAATTCACATCATTCAAGGTGGTGTTTCGAGATGCTGTGTACTGGTTCTCCTATCATGTCAGTGGCAGGTCCCAGTGCTTTTCCAGACTCTCACTATAGAATATAGTTCAACAATAAGACAAGTACAATGAGCAAGGCAGGGCCAGTAGGGGTTAATATGGAATTTAGAGGAGCAGATAACGGAAAGTCATTTGTGCTATGCTAGCTCCTATGTAGCCAGCTATACTTATTCACCAAGTTGTGTCCCTGAAATAGTGGTACACAGGGAACAGGGACACTTATTTTTTTTTTTAAAGTGAACTTACCAAACCTTAAGGGAATAGTTAGGGGCATGGCATGGCATCTAAAAGTACCCTAAAGAAAAACCTGAAACTTACCTGAAACAGGTAAGTTAGTTCAAAGGGGTAGCAGACCAAAGGCCTGATGCAAGATTCCATGTTCAATCAATTGCATCACATGGTCCCCTACAGTCACATGATGGCCCCAGCACCACTAGTGAAGTACGGACAAGAACGGGACCTCTAAGTGCTGCCAGGGATCATCTTTAAAGAATACAAATAGATATTGTTCACACACATTTGTTTACATACTTAGGACTTAGTTGGTGCATCACTCCTGCCTTTGTGCTCAGGACAACCAATGGTGGTGCTTTGTTGGGAGCAGAGAACTTGGATTGGCTCTGGTACTTGCCCAAAGCCAATAATCTCCACACTCTGTATTTTCGGAGGCTCAATGTAAGGTGCCGTTACTATTGGCATGCAGCTGTCAGCTGTGAAAACATTCTTTTTGGACACAAATCTCTGGCCTTTGCCCCCTCTTTCCCTGAAACTCAATGGTGGTCTCCTGGCTCATGCTGACACAGAGCACATAAGTTGTATTCACCCCTTTCCATGCTGATACAATCACGCCATGTGCTAGGGACCCCTCTACATCAGAGAAAGCTAGATTCAGGGGCTCACTCTGCTGGACCAAATTCCAGGACAATCACTCTGAAACTTCAGGGCCAATGACGGATGATGGAGGTAGACTGGCCTCCTAAGCCCCCTGCACTTCCCCCTTCTGTAGCTGATGTCCAGGCACGAGCTGGTCCAAGAGACCAAGTCTCCTAGTGATCAAGCTGAAGATGAATAGATTTGAGATCGCCTCTTGCAAACAAAAAACCTTGCATCGTCCTTTTTGAAGGGACTCAGGGAGGCAACACAGCTGATAGTTATTTTTACAGCCCCAAAACAAGAGGATCCAGAATTGGGCATGTGTTTAGACAAATGTTCTCCTTGAAGGCAAGGCTCTGAATCCGTCCAGTGGCAAAGCAAGCTTCAACTTCCCTCCAGTGTGCCTTCACCATGCTGGGTGGGCTCCCACTTGCAGCATTCCTGGGGGAAGGGTTCCTTCATCTCCTGCAGCGCTCAGACCAAAGGTGCAAGATGTTTACTATTTCTGTTGTACTCTTCAAAACTTCTCCTTTCCAAGGAATCCCTTCCAAGTAAAAGAGACCACACTGCACTGTTATTCCAAACTGTTGTGTGGAAAATTGGCTGGGAAATGTACAGTTGGTTTTAAGGAAACCTTACTCAAGGTGAGGGTAAGTGGAGAAAAGAATGTAAGGAACAATGAAACCTGAGATGCTTAAAGGTGGATTTGGTTGGCATCTTCACTGGGGCTTATTTCAAAATGTATGTCCTTTCTTCTGAAGATACAAGGTGAGGTGAAGGAGATAAGGCTGGAAGCTAAATCCTCAGAAGGAATGCTTTCCCTTTTCAGTATTGTTCTGTCAAAGATATGAAAAACCTTCATCTTAGTTTCTTGGGGCCAACATCTCTATTTATATGATATCTCATATCTGACTCCTTTCTCTCAAAGAAGGAAATCAGAAGTTATGGAGATAAGGAGATAGAGGGTATGGGTACTACACTAGAATCAAGTTTGGGTTATTTTATTTCTCATCCAATTCAGTTACAAGAGATACCTGACTTGTGGGCTCTCCCAAGCTCAGGCTACAGCAAAGGCTCTTCATGAACCAAGGGCATAGTTGAAGTGGCTGAGCACACTACTGCCACACACAAGGCCCTGAGTTCCCTCCCTCCCACCTCAGACTATCCAGTGACAGAGTTCACCTATCATTACTAGCTGTCATTCCTATAACAAAATCAATGAGTATTTGTGATTTCCTTTTATGAACCCTATTCATTACTCTATTTTAAGGTTTGTGAGGCCTATGAATAGCATAGACCAGCAATGCTGCCCAACCATGCACTTTATGAAGGAGGCCACATTTTCTAGCCATGTTCTGAAACCACTGGTAATCTTCTGGTCCACCTCCTTGCATGTGCAGCAATGGATGGCACCTTGACCATACCCTAAACCTTCCCCCATTTTTCCTTTTTGGAAGAGGTTCTTGGCAGGAGATTGGGTCACACATAGCCAGGTGAGTTCCAGGCTATTCCTAGCTCAGATGTACTTCCCCCATCTGGGAGGGGAATGGGGGAAAGGCATGTAGTGATGGGGGTAAGATCAGTCCTCCTTACTTAAGAGTTTGAACACACCCTTCCTCTACTGAAGCTGACTTACATGGCTTTCATTCAGTTTTTGCTCTTGCTTTACTATCACTCACTATGTAAGCTAAGTAAGCTTGATGTCTGAGGAGTTAAAAGCAGAAGAGCCTACGAGTTTTGTTTTGTGACATATGTCAGCCAACACCTTAGCCATCCAGCAGAAAATCCCTTCATCATCTAAGGAAGATACACTTGCCTGCTTCCTTCTTAAACTACCCTCTAATGGCAGGGGAAGAATTATAGTTACTTGTGGTCGTTAGAGGCCCACAGTATCTGCAGCTCCATTGTTAAGCCCCTATTCATTCATTAATTCACTTGTTGTTCATTTTTGCTCGGAGGCCACAACTTCATGATTCTCAAGGGTGATTCCTAGCTCAATGCTGGTTACTCCCACCCAGCACAGGAATTCAACCTGTGCCTCCCACATGTAAAGCATAAGCTCAGTCCATTGAACTATTCCTCCAATATATAGAAACACCGTTTGAAAGAATATTAAAAAGATCTGTGCTCTCAAGAGTCTTCCTCTATTTTTTTGAAAACAAAAAATCCAAGTAACTGATTATTCTTAACTTTCCTCCTCATCAAATATGCTTCCTTCCTTTATAGAACTCTGTCCCATGAAAATGTAGAATAGCATTAGTAATGTCATAGGTGCAAACAGAATCATCTGAGTTTGGGAAATGTTTCCAGAAAAAGCACCTTTAAATAATTAATGTTGCAGTGCTCGTCGTATTCCTACTGCCGGCAGTAAGTAGAGTAAATGTCTTTTGACAGATAATATTCTTTTATGTGAGGCTATAAAAGCCTGCAAAGTTACTGCAAAGCACAAGTGAATCAAACACGATGTCTCAAACAACGAAACTATTAAGAAACAATCAACAAGTCTTAAATATTCAATTAATCAGTCATCGACTGAAATGTATACATCGATCCATATTCTATTTGAATTATGTTCTATGCAAAATGTTGAGTGAGATAAGTTGTTTTGAAAAAACATCTAAACAAGAAAACAAAGTCATAAGCAGTGATCTGATTATTATACTTCTGTATCATCACTTACTCTTGCTAGTCCCTACAAATGATCTTCTGATTTAGTAAACAGCTCGAAAACAATTTACGGCAGACAGATTAGACATCCTAATCTTTGATGAATATATAAGGCTAGGAGAACCCCACATCCCGCACAAGGCCTAAAACTTTTGTGAGGAAAACAAAGTAAGAAAATAAGGAGCATGCCCCTCTGGATTCCTCCTTCTCATCCACTCTGCTCATCATGTGAGAGAATAAAGAGAGGAAGAAGATGACTCATCCAAGAAGACATAACCTGGATTATTCAGAGATATACAATCAACCATATTTTGGGTAAATGTGTATTTCCCAGCCATTGGATCAACTAGGATGTGATTCAAACTGGCTTTTCTGAATGCCAAAGATACCAGATGGACCATCTTTCAATCTGTTATTTTTGTCATCCAAACACGGTCTAGAAATCAAAACAAATAGAAATATAAAAACCATTTTTAAAAAAATATGGGCAGTACTATGCTAAAACAAAGGCAAAGACTACAAAATGGTTACCAAAACTGGTCCAAAAGTAGAGGGCCTATTTTACTTGGGGGAGAAGAGGATGTGGAGGCAGCTGTCTGTGTATCTGTCTACACACTGAAAATAGCACCATAGCTTCTCTGCAGAGTGGAGACAAAAGCAGTGTGATGAATTGTGGGAAGCCTCATGGCCATAGCAAGTGCCCTCTCTTTGCCATGGCACATGATAAAAAGTGCGCCAAAGTCAGTGTCTCTCATGATCTATTCTATGGCAAGGCCTGAAATCAACTCTTAGAGAAGCTCTTATAGTCCAGGGCACTGCCAGAGTTAGCATCGATCTGACACTGGGGGAGCAAAGCCCATCAAAAAGTACTGTTCTACCCATCAACTGTGCCAAGGGAGTAAAAGAGGCACAGAGTCAACCTCTCTGAACAACATGAGAGTAGTTCAACCCCTCCCTAGTCAGACTCAAGAAGTTCCTTTATGCTTTGCTCTTTAAATGCTCCAATGAAATGCTGGAGTATGGGACAAAAGACAAAGAATATCTATTGTATCTGACTGCTAATTCTCCAATACAGCAATGCACAACATAGTGCTCTATCCTCCATAATGCAAATCTGATCTTACTGCCAGCAGAGCTTCCAATCATAGTGCTTTGTGTCATCAATTGAGAAGGTGAGTATCTAAGACATTCCCATTGATGCCAGGGCAAATTTTCAAATTCAAGATTCAAAGTCACCAATGACACTTCTAAATGCATCACCATACTCAAGTCTAATGGGTACCACAATGAGACAAGTATAAAGCCTTGATTACTTCACCCATAAATCAGGAAATTGGTGATAGGTACAAGTCCCCCCCATATGAATACTCATGTCTTTACCCGGTCATCCCCAGACCCTACCACTTATATCTGAGATTTTCCCCCAGATGATCTGCAGAGCAGAGGTCAGGCTAGACACTATGAAACTGGGAGTCTGGAGTGGGTCAACCTTCTCTCTCTAGTATTTGGGTATCTGTTCTTAGGAGTCAGGGATGAGTGAAGCTATTGCTGAGTCAGATACTATAAAGAAGGAAGTCTGAACACAGGTAGGGAGTGCAGGTCAAAGAAAGAATGGGGCACAGACAGATTCACAGAGTTTCAGGGTTGGGGCAAATATATAACCCCTGCTCTACACTTACACCTCAGGGATCCAGTTACTAGGGAAGCCACAGGAAAGAGGCCCCACAAGGGAACTGGATGGTCCAATATGTTCCAAGAAGCAAAGACGAGCACACAAGTTCTGACCTTCAAGTAAATGTGGGGGCTGGAAGGTCAAGGGGTCAGAAAGCCACCTTCCAACATAGGAGAGGAAGTTCAGAAATGTGAGCAATAATACAGAAAGTAGAGAATTTGCCCAGCATGCTGTAAGATGACACCCAGCTGCCAACTACAAACAAAGGTATTCCCCAACTTTCTCCTTCCTTAAACTTCTTCCTTTGATATGGAAAAGCCCACTCACTGGATAGGCATTTTTTTTTCTCCCTCTGGACCTTCCCTCTCCTGGTGGATGGGTATTGGTATAATTAAAAAAAAATGTCAGTTTTAGCTTGGCTCTTGGAAACACAAAAAGCCACTCTAAAAGGCCACTGACTTTTTGACTTTCTTGAATGGCATGGCATATTATTTCTTCACCTCTACCCTGCATCTTTAGACCCAGCTGCATGGGGTTTAGAAATAAGGTGCTTAGGATGATCTCACAACTCCTGTATTTATATTTTACAGCATGCAAATGACCAGGGTTCAATCCACAGTGCCTTATACAGTCCCCTGAACACTGTTGGATATGGTCCCGAAAGAAACAAAAAAATGTCTTGGTGGGACCAAATGGAGCTGGTTCATTCTTTACCAGAAGCCTTGGCAGGTTCTTTGTTTTGAGCTTCTCTGGCACATACACAGAAGAATGAAATGCACAAGAGATGGATGTTCAGAGGAAAGGAAATGATTTAGAAAACATAATTTAACAGGAGAAAGAAATAAGCTTAGGGAGAAAAAAAACAACAAGATGGGTAAGAGACAGTGGTGTGGTTCTGAAGGCTATGTCAGTAAAGTGAGGTGTCAAGAAGGTTGTAGAAGCTGAAAAGTTATCACAACAGATACAGTGCTTTCCTCAAATGCAGTCAACCATGGTACAATCTCTGGTACCATATGATCTTTTGAGCTCTGCCAAGTGTGATCTTTCAACACAGAGTCAGGAGTATGCCCTGAAAGTCACCAGGTATGGTACAAATAAATAGAAAAAATAATAAGATTATGGGCTGGAGCAGTGGCACAGTGGTAGGGCATCTGTCTTGCTATGTACTAACCTAGGACAGACTGCAGTTCAATCCCCCAGCGTCCCATATGGTCCCCCAAGCCAGGAGCTATTTCTAAGTGCATAGCCAGGAGTAACCCCTAAGTGTCACCGGGTATGGCCCCAAAACAAAAACAACAAAAATAATAACAAGAAGATTATAGACTATTACAAGTGTCACTAGATCTGTAAGGTAAGAAAGGGCATAATTCCTGACATGTAGGTTTTTCTGCTGTCAAGAAATAACACAGCAGGTAGTGTGCTTGTCTTGCATAAAGTAACCCAGGCTCAATCCCCAGCATCCCATATGGTCCCCCAAGCATGCCAGAGATAATTCCTGAGTGTAGAGACAGAACTCCTGAGTACCACCAGGATCAAACCCAAAACAAAATAAAACAAAGACCAGAAAACTATGGAAGACTGAACACTGACAGGGAATTTCAAGATCCACAATTTTATTGAAACCAGATAAAACACAAGGGGGTTAATATTAGTTAATGTTGTCCTTTGAATCTTAAGCTGGACTAGGACAAAGCCAGAACTGACATGCTTTTAATGTATTGTGGGGGCAGAGGCTCCAAAGCTGAGGGGGCTCCTGAGGCCATCCTGGTGATCCTTAGCTACCTAAGCCAGATGGTTTGATACCCAAAGATGCAGTAGTTCTCCAGGGCTGCACTCTGTGGTGCCCAAGGGATCTGGTGCTGCTGGGGATCCAGCTGGGGCTAGGTCATGCAAGGAGAGCGCCTTCATTTTCTCCTATCTCATTGGTCCCCTGAGGTACTGTTTGAAGCTCCCTTGGAGCAATGCAGATCACCACAGCCATGTTCAACAGCGAGGATATATGAGCAGGCTCTGTTTTGAGAAGATGAGGTCAGCTGGCAAACACGGTGAACTTATGGTGAGAAAGAATTTTTGCTTGGGACTAATGTTGACATCAAGGATAACTTATATTTGAGTTTTCTTTTGCTACTGATTTTGTTCCAAGGGTTTAGCAGACTATTTCTGGGGACTATGGATGATTTGAAAAGTGATAGTCAGGCTTTCATGATTCCAAACCTCAGTGGCCCTGATACTAATGATCCCCACACCTGCTAAGAGGTGGGCAGAGAGAAGTGAGCACAGAGGAGAAACGCACCCACTCAGTGGGATCCAGGAACATGAGCTCAAAGCAGGACTGGAGGATTCTGAAAAATGAGGAATAAGCCCAGTGGAGGCATCATGCTTCATATTTTGGGCAGAAGAAAAAGGCTCGACATATCTGATTCCTGCTTCTCAGAAGAGCAACTTCAAGAAGTTCTGGTTAGTCTGATTCCTACCTCAGTCCCCTGTGACCACCTTCTCTGGAATCACAGAAATTGTTCTCTATTCTTCTCATGGCACTGGGGCTTGCAATAGATTTGTGTCCACATGAACATAGTCTCATCCATGAGCATCAGGGATTATAGAACTGTTTTCTTGATCTCATGTTACCTTTTTGTAGTTCCTTCATTGTCCTCTCATTTCTTAATTCCATCTTGGAAACAAAAAAGATGGCAGGAACAGAGTAGGCAGACAGAAACCAAAAAGCATTCTTAAGAACTGGAGTCCTAGTAGAAATCTTATATTCTTTCATGGGACAACAACAAAATGCCAAGTGGTATAAGGCATAACCCATATGGAATACATTCATGCCCCTTATCTCTCTCTCTCTCTCTCTCTCTTTATGCAAACATAAGGAGGAATCCAAGTAATGGAGTTAGAACTTGCATTTGTACAAAACACATTTTTTTGCACAGCAAAATGATCAACAAACAATACAGAAGACTTCAAAGTCAGGCTTCCCTACCTGAAATATTTGGTCTTCTATTTACTGTGTCCTTGGCAGATTCTTGAAAGTTTCATAATACTTCATCAACTCACTTTGGCAGGGGAGAGCTACCTTTATAGGCTCCTGACTATATTGAATGATTAAGGTGAATTGTATTTACATGATCATATATTTACATGACTCTATTAGGGAAGATTGCTAAATGACAGCTTTCAACCTGAAAAGATCCAGTGATTCCCAATCAGAACTGAACTAGAGTGCAGAGAAAGGTATAGAAGTCAAAGAAAAGCATGTCTATCTTGTCTCATGAAAAATGAGAGCATGTTCTTAAACATCAGCTGCAGCCCTGACCCCAGGAACCTCTCATGAAAGCCTGGGCATGTTACCTGCCCTTTCTGGGCCACCTTCTTACTTTAAGATGCAAAATTAATAAATCAAACATTGGATAATGGCTCAAATCCCTTCAAGCCTTAATATTCTGGAGTCAACCTATAGGGCAGTTGGGATTACAAAGGTCTACACAGTACACTGTATGAGCCACTGTTACAGGATAAATCAAAGAGGCACATTGACCAAATTAGGTACCAAGCCCTGAGCCTCCAGAGAGATTAGTAGAGCTGCAAGCAAGCAAACAAGAAAAGGCTCTGGCATCAAGAAAACCTATGACTTGCTCAAGTCACAATTTCTGAGTAACCTCAGGTAATTCTAGTCTTTTCCTTCTTCATATCAAATATTTAAAGAGAGCTTTATTTTAGCAATACTTGCCAGACAAAGGCTCTTTTCACCTGGCTGCTCCTTATTGGCTTTCTACCAGCCAGTTGGTTTCCATTACTACTGGGATGAAAATCCCATACTCCCACATAGCTGAAAATCCTAGTGCAAACTTTATAGAGGACATTAGAGTCCCCAGGGAACATGTTAAAACTGCAGCCTTCTCTCTCAACTCACCCCTGACCCTGACTCTGCTATTCTATTGTGCAACCTGGCATGAACATTTGAGCAGCTTCCTTAAATTCCCACAGAGGTCAGAGTCCATGATGTGAAAACACTCTGAAATCCATCATTGATGATTCAGAGAAGACCACCTTCATCTGAACTGGAAGCTCTGTGTTTCTCTTAATCATCAAGTAGCAAGAAAAATGAATGCACAACCCAACCACCTTCTTCCTGGCACCAAAGTGGAATTCTAGCATTTCTAAGATTTCAGCCAGCTTGGGAGCAATAAGCATTCCCAAAGTTCCTCACCCCAACCCGTTTCCCTCATACCTACTGCTGCTTCATTGCTTGCCCTGAGCTAGTTATTCACTCTTCCCTGTCTCCCCCCTGCCAACCAAAAAAAAAAAAAAAAAAAAAAGAATCCCTCAGTATTTCCAGTACACCAAGCATAGAGAATCTGAGTCCAAAACAATTGAATAAACAATGTCTCTGGAGCTCCAAGATGTTTCCAAATTAATAGCAGGGTTATCATTCAGAGCTCAACAAAATGTCATTTCATTCAGAAGCTTTTTTGGAAGGTGGCCCTTTCCTGCAGAATCTGTTTCTGGTTTCCTTCTGGATTATGAGACAGCTTTACTCTGTCAAAGCTCAGGTAGTACCTGTCAGAACACATCAAAACTGTTCTAGACTATTAGCATCAATTTTATACTTACAGCTTTCCCTACTTAGTCTGGTTTTCTCTTAATGTTGGAGTGATCAACATCACTCCATGCCTGGCCCCAAACAAGCTTCACTAACTCAAGTTGAACCTCTTACCCAGAAACTTATGGCACCATTTTCACATTCTTTGTAATCAGGACTACAGCTGCCATTTATCATGTCTTACTATTTGATGATCAATGTCTATCCTCTACTAGCTGTATGAGGATAACACTGAGATTAATACGTAGAAAGTACTAAAAATGCTTCTTTTGAATAACTGACCTTCAGAGGTCAAATACATCAGCCTCAAAGAGACAGAGACAGTTGGACACTTGAATAGTTCCAGCAAACCAACAAGCTAGCTTTGGTTGATTACTGCTCACACATTAAAATAATTCAGTATAAACTTCATGCTGGTAAAGATTTAATTGCAAACATGGGAGGGAAAGGGGCTTTGAGAATGCTAAAATTCTGATTATAACTTATATTTTCATCACATTATTCATCTTCATACAGAACTCCAATTTAATGTGGCTATTTACCTATTCTCCAACAACATTACTATTCTAGCAAAAAAACGTAGAGATGTTCTCTCTGGCTGGGGACCCATTCAAAATTGGCTATAGTTAAATTTAACTATCCTGTAGAGATCTAGCTATTACATTAATATTCCTCCTTGGGAAGAGGAATTGACCATTATTCTCTTGTGTCTACTTGTCTGCAGAAGTTACTAGTATTCTGGGTGTTTTCAGTTGTAAGCACTCATTTTGCAAGAATTGATTGTCACTTATCTACATTCCAAATCTGACAAAACTTCCTCTCTTTTCTTTTTAAACTGACTGTCCATTAGCTTTAAACAAAAGGAATGATTACATGGCGGTAGACATGCAACATGAAATATAGACAAATGGGTGGGAAGATAGAATAATAAGGATGTGTGTGAAATGAATTCTTGGACTCTTTCAACGCTTTCAAACAAAATGGTGGGAATTTTAATGCCTGCCAAATTATTCAAGTTTCACTAGGCAAAGAGATTGATATTTCTTGCAAGGAGCAAACAGTAAAGATCTAACATTCAAGGAGGCATTGAATACTAGTAGAAGAAGGTATATTTCTCAAAAATATCTAACATTCTGTCAAGAAATTGCAAGTCTCCTTAAAACCAAATGCATGAACATGTGAGTTCTCAATTCTACAAACCTAGACCTAAAAAAAGGTACAATGGCTTTAAGCACTTGCCTGACAAACTCAAAGCTGTCCAAGGCCAGGCATCATTCACAAGACTTGTCTGAGACCATTCCAAGAGCTTTATTGGAGACACGTAGTGAGAAAGGGCTTGGATAAAGTATCAGAGGCTGAGGAAGTAGCCAGGACAAACATCAAGCCATGAACTTGTCTGTCAAGGCAATCATGACTGATCCCGAGTAGGGGGTCCCTGACAAGGTGGTGGTGGTGGGGGAGCCCAGATCTTCCCTCTTCTGGATTCACATCTAATGAAAATAACCAAATAAAATAGAGGGTAAATAAACATAGAGAAACAGACCTAATCCATGGCAGTCCTTTCATCTTTGCAGCTGCAGTAAGTCACAAATGAAGATGGGAAATAATACAACATGCAGATACAAACAACAGATCAAAAAGCTGAATAGTCCATTTGCTGCCAGCTTTCCTTTGCTTAACTATTTCCGTCATAAAATCTACATATCAATCTAAGATGTGTACTATAATTTTAACCGGTGTACTTTGATTTAAATATACCTCTATAAAACTTTTTTTAAAAATCAGTGAATTGTACAAATAAAGGGCTGATAATGTTGAAGAAAAATAAGGTGACAGGAACCATCTGTGAAATACTTTAGTGAATTTCAAGAATGATGACAAGTATTCCATATATATGTCTTCTTATATCATATACTATATTATCACCATATACTATTCAAACCACACTGCCCTGTTTATTTGATATATATAATTTATATTCACTTGATTTTTGTTTAATATATTCTATACTGCTTCTATCTTTGGTATATGTAAAATTTATACTGCTACCATATTTTCTATATATAAAACATTGTATAACTGCAATGCATGGAAGCATGTTGACACTCTATCATTTCTTATTTTAGACATCTTTATTCTGTCCATTCTCCATTTCCTAAGTAAAGACTGCTAAATATATCTGTTTGCCCTCTTAGGATAACAGGCCAAACTTTTGTAGTACAGGGTATCTGAAAGTAGAACTTTACCATTTGGTATACTTTGGTGGGTTTATTTTGTGGATATGAGGAAACTGTTACTATTAGTTTACAAGCAAATATTTTTAATATCCTCTGCCCTCGTACCCCCACACAGCCTAACACATCATACTAAACAGCAAAGTCCTCCTACTATTGGAAAATGGGGAAAGCTTGTATCATCTCTAAAAATGTACTTGCCTTTTTTCCAGCTGTTTTTTTTTTCTGGTTTTTCGGTCACACCCGGCAGTGCTCAGGGGTTATTCCTGGCTCCAGGCTCAGAAATTGCTCCTGGCAGGCACGGGGGACCATATGGGACGCCAGGATTCGAACCGATGACCTCCTGCATGAAAGGCAAACGCCTTACCTCCATGCTATCTCTCCGGCCCCTTTTCCAGCTGTTTTTAAGGTGTATTGGCCCAAGTGTGAATAGTCAAAGATATGCTTATGACTTTGCTTCCAACACCTTCCATGAGCCAGTATATGGTTGGTCTTTTTGACTATAGCTACATCTTGATCATTCTTTGGAGACTATGTACTATAATCTGTAAAGCTATATTCTATTTTATCACCTATAATTTATCTCCAAAAACAACTTGAGCTAGTTTTTTCCATTAGCTTGTTCATACTGATATTTCTTTTGTCTCTATTTAGCACATGTAGCCAGCCTATGGCAGCTTAGTATTTTGCTGTTCCATCCAAAAGTCTCTCTACACATGAATATAGGAAAGTGTTTTTTTTTTTTTTTAATTTTTTATTTGTAATTATGAGAACAAGGATGCAAAGAAAGAGGACAAGGTAAAGTTACAGTGGAAGGACAATACATAACATAATTCTCAGAAGTCCCCTTGCTGATATCCCAACTTTGAAATTTCATCCAAAGAACATTAAGATTGTAACACACTATAATATTTCTTAACAGCACACAAGGCAATCTAAAGCCATAAAACTTACATAACTCCTTAAACATTACAGGCATAGCATTTTTTTTACATTTCCATATTCATGCATATTAGCTTAAGTTGACCTCAAATCTTAACTGGGTTCTTTTTAAGGATTAGAGTCAAAGGAGCACAGCAAAAATGGTGTTAGAGTGGCAATTGTTGTTTGCATAGGCCCACCAAAATATGAGGGACATGGAAAGAAATAACCTTGGCCTAAATACAAAAAGACCCGACCCCTGAAGGTTCCTGGCACAAGACCAACTCTAGGCTCCAGGCAAGCTAGATCGTCCAATCCAAGACATTGTCTGTAGTGCCAACACACTTATATTTTTCACACAGTCTCTGTTGTTGGTATCAAGCTTCTGTATTTAAGATCCTGGAATCTGTATATCCAACATTGAAGTCAGGATGTGGAGCGTCCTCTGGTTTCACCTTACAATCAAAGGGCAATGCAGGGAGCCCTGTCCTGTAAGCAAATCGTTGTTGTTGTTAAGTCTTCTCAGTGTTAATGGAAGTCTCTTTTGAGCAGGACAATGTCTGAGCAGTGTAGAGTCTTCCTTGGTAGAGGATTGCTTCCAGGTGATGCTATAGACCAGCCTGGATGTTTTGTGGATGGCTTCCCTGGTTCAGGGGAATGCCCTTTCTTCTGAGGTCTGTGCCAGGTCGTTATGTCAATGTTCAGGGTGTAAGGTCCCTTTGCACTATAAGATTAGTCTGTACCAATCTCTATTAGATAGGATCTTATTTATATGTATAGTATTTTCCCATTTTAATGTGCCTATGCAAAAAAGGAGCAATGCCACGTGGTGTTCTTGGCCCATAAGGGGGTGATAAGAACAATTATGGTTCAATCATAAGCATTAATCTGGGGGACTCTTTCTCTAAGATTCCTTGTTAAACAGCTCAAAAAGAGAAGAAGAAAAGCGGTTAGAATCGTCACTATATAAGACAACATTTAGTAAGAATTATAGCTGTCAGAGAAAAAAAACCAAAATATTCTAAAGAAATACGTGTCCATTTTATGTATCTTGAAACAGTTTGGGGTTGTTACACACAATGCACGGCTTTGGTCTGTGATAACGCTTGTACACTACTGATTAAAAAGAGTAATGTAGATGTTGAATTAAATCAGTCCTAACTTATGCCTTCAGGCCTGATCTGTTTATAGTTTTTATTCAGAGAAATGTCATTGTATATCTACCCATTTTTTTCTACTAAGAGTCTCCACTCCCGAGACTGTTTCCTGGGTTCATTAACAATTGTAGTGGGTGGGGCCAGAGCAATGGTGCAGCAGTTTGGCCTTTGCCTTGCACACAGCTGACCTGGGATGGGCCACGGTTTGATCCCCTGGCATCCCATCTGGTCCCCCAAGCCAGGAGTGATTTCTGAGCACATAGCCAGGAGTAACACCTGAGCATCACCAGGTGTGGTTCCCCCGCCCCCAAATATTGTAGTAGGAGAAAGTATCTGGAACAACTCATGTCAATTGCATTTAGTTGCCAAATGATACCGTTCAAATGTTCCACATTCTTTGACATCTTATACTTAACTTCAGAATATTTTAGGGTGCATCTGAATCTATACCACTCAGTGTAGATGGCTTTGCAGGAGACTGTGCAATAAATCTGAGCCATGTGATAGGGAATGCAGAACATTATTAAGGTTTCTCAAGGCTCATACACAGTTTCTTTGCTCTTAGTGAGGAAGAACTTTACAACCCTCTCTCTGGGACATCTATAACCTCAGTTTAAGCCATTTGGTTCTAGAGCTACAACCATCTCCCAGAAATATGATCTCAATTTAATTGGGTACACAAAGAATTAAACTCATTTCACTATTGGGTGGAATAAAGAAATAAGAATCCTTAAACACACACACACACACACACACACACACACACACACACACACACACACACAAAGAAATTAGCCTGATAATGAAAAACTGCAGAAAGCTATTTACAGGATATTCCCCTGAAAATATGTAAATTCTTATTGTATTGTACATAATTCTAAGCTTGTATCATTTTGACTCCTCCCTTCTAATCATACATCTTTCTAGTAGCAATACTAATATCCAAATTTCTTCTTCTTCAAGTTCTAAAGGGATCTACAATAGCAAAAATGGCTATGCACTGAACGAAGCTAATGGCTTGTATTGTTTCTCCAACAGGATGCCTCTGATGAATCTTATTAAAAAGTCAAACAAGCAGTCATGAAACCAGATATTCAAGGGAACCAAGTTCTTGTGTAAATCCTAAATTTGTAGCTATATGCCCTTAAATTAAATAGGTGATGGCCACAAACAAGTGGAACTTGATGGTAGAACTGTTCCTTAAGAACTGAGCCAAGAAAAAAATGTTTTGCAAAATAAAATCAAGAGAAGGATATCATAAAAGGGGATCTGTGCTATCCCAAAGGAAAGAAAAGCAAAAAGAAATTTCAGAAAGGATAACAAATTAGTTTAGCAAAGTCACAATGAGAGAAAGCAGACAAAAATAAAGGCAAAGGATGCAGCGTCCAGGGAAAGAGGAAGGGGCGAGTCGAAACAGCTGGAATTGCTCAGCTGTGTCAACATTCGGCTGTTTCACAGATTGACTAGCAAAGTGTCATCTGAAACCAATTACATTCCCAAAACCCCACGGACCCAGTTCATAACATTGATTAATCCACATTGTGAAAAAGTCCCCAAGCAAAACTAGAACAGCTGTCAGCCCTTGGAGCTCAAAAAAACAGCAATTGCTTAAGGAAAAGAAGGGAGAAAAAAGATCCTCTTGAAATTTTAGGGATTTTCAGAAGGTAAGCCTGCTGAAATCAAAATGAGCTTTACGATTGGTCCTATCTGCTTCCATTTCAGAACTACTGACTATAATTAGAATGCCCAAGCTCAGCCCCCAAATCAGAATACAAACAGCTTAAAGTGTAACACCTTCTCCATTTGGGATAGGGAAGGGATATCAGGGGCTTAGGGTCACAACAGAGGACAATTTGGCAGTGTTGGAAAGTGAATGTGCTGCAGTGCTGGAGATGGAACTGGAGGCGCCAGGGTTCCAGATCTGCACTCCAGCTTTTGAGCCATCTCTCTGGCTCTAGACTTGAATCCTTTGGCTGATGCCTTCTGGGATTAGCCTAATGTGTTCCATTAATCTATTTATCTGTTTATTGGCAGTGCTGGGGAAACAAACCTGGAGCCTCACATACACAGGGTCAATAATTCACTGTTACCACATCCTGGTCCTTGATGCCTCCACATTATTTTAAAAGCATTAATCTAAATACTCTGAGCCAATAAAAGTGAAGTCAAAATTAAGGTGGGGTTTTTTGTTTGTTTATTTTGGGGTCTCACCCACTGGTGCTCAGGACTTACTATTTGCTCTTACTATTTGACTTACTATTTGCTCAGGAATCACCTCTGGTGGGACTTGAGGACCAGGTGGGGTTCCAGAAATTAAATGTGGACCACTAATTGCAAAGTAGGTACATGACTCAGTGTACTATCTTTCTAACCTTAGAGTTAAAATATTTTATAACTGGGCCCGGAGAGATAGCACAGCGACGTTTGCCTTGCAAGCAGCCGATCCAGGACCAAAGGTGGTTGGTTCGAATCCCAGTGTCCCATATGGTCCCCCGTGCCTGCCAGGAGCTATTTCTGAGCAGACAGCCGGGAGTAACCCCTGAGCACCGCCGGGTGTGACCCAAAAAGCAAAAAAAAAAAAAAAAATTTTATAACAAATAAATTCTACTTTTTCACAGAGAACTATATGCTATATGCTTGATTTGCATGAACCAAACATACAAATGCCACAGACTTTTCCCATGTACTCACTCTTGATCCCTAAAACTACAAAGATGTTCAACAAGCTGGGAGAGGTGCCTGAAGCTATTGAAACTAGATATTCAGTATAGGAAACTGCAGAGAAAACTCAAATGCCATGTAATCAGACATAGAGAGTTTCTGAATTGCCATTTGTATTGGTCATGCACTGAAATTTCCAACATACAATTATAGCTAATGTAGGAGTCCTTAATTCCACATCTTTTGGATGGATTTTTTCCCCACCTAAATCACATTCACTATTTATTTGTTCATTCACTCAGCAAACATTTTTGGAACATCTACTTATATCAAACACTGGCTTTTGGCATGTGAGTTTTGATTTTAAATAAACTGAAGCTCCAAAAGTTTTAATTATCTTTCTGGAAAAAACAATTAGGCAGTGCTCTGATGTGGACACATACCCAAGGCTATCATATACCTAATTCTGTGCTATTTCAAAAAAATATTATTACATTATATGTACCAGAATTTTCATAAAAGATGGAATTCTCTAAACATGCCCTACATAGTTCCAATGGGAACTTTGCATTCCAAGTTACAAAAAACCGGAAATAAATTGAGCTGCAATAACAAAAGTGATTATGGATAAATCAATATACACCACTCTACTTTTGTTTATTCTCCTCTACATACCCCATAAATAACAAAATATCTTCTCTGTTGAAAGGCCATTGTGGCTGCTTCAAGTTTTACTAAATCAAGTAAGTATTTGATATATTGAATACTTGTGTGCTTGGATCTTAGAACACTAATTACTACTAAAAGCAAAACAAAAAGACACATTTATTTCTCTCTAATTCAGAGAAATCCAAATTAAATACCAAAAGAATATACTTGATCTTAAGAAAATAAAAGTCCACAATTTGCAGTGTCCAAGGAATCTAGAGTGATTCTTTGGCCTTTAAAATGGGAAGATCCAGCATGTTATTTCCAATAAAATGTAGTATTTGTTGCTAACCATTGTTCTCCAAACAATAAAATTTACAGAAGTTTGCATGTAGTAACATCTGCACTGGATTTTGCAGGATTTGGGGGTGTCTAAACTCTAGAGAGGAGATAAAGGGCAAGGCACAGAGAAAGAGAGCATTATAAGAATTAATCTCCAGACAGATTCTCTAACTCTTCGTACTATTTTTTACCCAAGAGGATATTTATAATTATTGCTTTTTAAATAATCATGGTGTCACAGATAAAGAACACCAATTGCTCCCAGCAGAACTCTAACTACAGTACATGTTTATAAGAGCAAATTACTGTTTATACATGGACAGGATTGTAAATGAAGGGAAGAACATTACAAATTATATGTTGCTGAAAGAAAGCCAAAGCATTTCTATTTCTTTCTTTTCATGAAAAGATTTCATTACCTGCATCATGCCCCCTTCTCTCAGTCCTCTCAATGGACACTGACATGGGTAAGCCTACAAAAAACACAACGGAAGTTTAGATTTGTATGTTCTGATCTCAGAACAGGGATAATACCCAGAGAAATGGCAGCAAAACTCACTCTCATTTCCACATACCAAACTAGCCTAAAAAGTATCAGAATAGACGTGGTATAACTTTTAAGTATTGGATATAATAATAATCAGTCTTGGTAGGGTGTTTGCCTTGCATGCATCCAAACCAGGCTCAATTCTGAGCATTTCAAATGGTCTCTGAGTCCCACCAATAGGAAGTCCTAAGCATAAACCTATACCATATTTGGATATGGCCCAAACATACATACAAACTTTCACAATGCTCAATGCTCATATTATTTACTCCTTTTTCCCTGTTGTTTCTGTGACCAGAGGTAGAATGTGTGAGTCGCGATCTATGCACACACTTTGTTATAGTGCCTAGGATCAAACTCAAGGTCTCACACATAAATTGAAGTAACTCTACTGAGCTATGTCTCTAGCCACTTCTCTTTTCTTTATAAACAATGCCTAGGTTATAAAGTCTAGCTCTTTTCTGTGCAGCAGTATTTTTGTAAATAGATCTTTAAAACTTCCACTCTATTATATGATCTTCAGGATAACTAAAGTTTCAAAAATAAAACAGTATCTTTATTATTTCCTTTAAAACTGTTTTTAGGATAAAATTTAAAACATGCAGAATAAAAGTGTTAGTATAAATGCTCAGCATTTCAATTCATTGATGCAAGTTTGCTTGATATCAGATGCTTTGGCTGGAGAAGACTCCAAGAGATTTTGTAGTAAAAGAAGAAGATACTTTTACATCATGGCAGGCACATCTACTTCACAGCACCACCCAATATATCTTTCCTCAATTCAGTGCAGAATGGCAGTAGAAGTCAAATGGAATATGCATGCTTGTTCTGAACTACAACTGACAGGCACCTGGAAATGCCCTCTTCTCACTTCCTTTAGGGCTATTGCTAGTTCCTCAGAGTATCTTACTGCGATTTCTATATTAAAAGACTTGTTTGACTGTGAGGCAAGGTGTAAGGCAGCCAGAAGGTGGACTATTAGTGAGAACAAGCTTCCTTACTCTCTGGCTTTATTTATAGCGCAGACACTCAATGACCCTGTGATATTATTAACAATTTTGCTTCAAAACCTCTCTTGGGGCTGGGGTGGACATTTAAGGTTGTCCAGGCCCACTTCTCACAGCACTGGTGAGTGCTCAAGGCTTCCAATTTCACAAAGGGCACAAACTACCCCTCAAGAACACCACTCTGTAGAGATGGATTGAAATTTTCCACAATCCAAACTGTTTCCATAACATGTGTCTTAGGATGGTCCTTCTTCCATCTTTTTCACCCGCAGACCAGTACCAGTCCTAAATACTAGTTCACAGATCAAACCTACCTATCAGCTATCACCAAGGTGAAAGGTCAGTGGTTTTCAAAATTTCAAAATTTCTTTCCCTCCACTAATGTCAAATGTTGTTAAATCCATAGCTAAATTTAATAATAGTAATATATTTATTCATTTTCCAGATAAAAGACTCAAATGATGGTACTAAAAACTGAGATTATAGCTTTCTTTATCAAAGAGGACATATAGATAGATGTTGTATTAGGAAATAAAAATTATTACTTATAACTGTCAAAATTGAAAATAAAAACCTTAATGAGGTACCAACTCATTCCTATAAAATTATTTACATATTATATCACACATATATATGTATATATATGTAATATTGCAGACCATGGTGTGAAGAATAAAGAACTCTCATTCACTGTTAGGGAATATAAATTTGTGTAGCCAGTATGGAAGTAAGTATGAAGATTTTGCAATATATTAAAAATATATCTACCATATGACCCAGTGATTTCACTCCTGGAGATCTACCTGGAGAACATTAATCTGCAAAAAAGCACTAATCTGAAAAAATGCGTGCAAACCTATGTTCACTGAAGTTCTGTTTACAATAACCAAGACCTGGAAACAACCTGAGTCTTCAACAGTGGATTAGTAGATAGTTAAATTGTAAAAGAGATACATAATGGAATATTTCTAAGCTATAAGAAAGTATGAATCTTGCTATTTTCTGTAACACAGGTGAAATAAGTCAGGAGAAAGACAAATGCCAGATGATCTTATAAGTGGAATATAAATAATCACAGCAAAGAAAATGAGAAAGTCAAAATAAAATAAGCCCTTGGACTCTGACTCTAAATCAGAATGGGAGGGTGTTAAAAGAAGTGTGGGGTCAGTAGACTGTGGTAGAGTGGTATTGATAATTAAGTGATAGATATGATGTGGCATTATATATTTGATGACGAGATGTAGAACTGTACTTCGGAAACATCAACAGGCTTGTAATCACAGTTACTGCCATCACAAATTAAAACATGACTATTTGGGGGCCAAAGAGAGAATACAAAGGTTAAGGCGCTTACATGAAATTGACCTGGGTTGTATCCCCAGTATCCCATATCCCTGACTGCCACTAGGAATAATTACTTAGTGCAGAACCACAAGTAAACCGAGAGCATTGCCAGGTATGGCCCCAAATCAAAATAAAACTAAACAAAAGCAAGACAAACAAAAATAACACATGACAATTTCATCATTTTCCAATGAGAAACATGAATTATAACAAAGCACATATTTGAGAAAATGAAGGCAGAGTTTTTATAAAAGATTTTTTAAGAAAACCTACAACAGTAACCAAGAATAACAGCGGTGACTTCAGTGATGTCCACTCAGAAATAGAAATCCCAGTCTTTCTTAAAGAATTGGCTAATTCAAGAACAGATATCAAGGGTCTTCTCTAGTAGTCCCTGACCTAAAGTTGTCAATGACCCACTGAATTATACATAACAGAGTAACCGATGTTCGATACAGGTGATTGTGGGTTATCCCAGAAAGAGAGATTTGCAGCTCAAGTAATCCATAGAAAAAGAGGGAGCAAGAAATGGAAACTTGGCCAACAGTTTTGTCCTATCTCTGAAATGGATCCTGAAATGCGTGTTTGGAGACAGAGACTACTTATTAATTCTTTGCACTTGATTAAACTCATCCCCCCTCATGTCCATCCCTCCCCATCACCACCTGATTACCTTCTTCCCAAAGGAACATGTAAATTTATCGCTATATACTACACTCTCCCAGGGAAAATGGCCAAGAGGCTGGTAATACTTTCAAATGTTTCTCCATGTTCTGGGCTCCACCTAGAGAGGTTAAGGATATAGTTTCAGGCTTTGGGCTACATCAAGTGCACCTGAAAGCTACAGGATCATAATAAGGTCTTTAGAAAGTCTAGGGTATCACAGAAGGACCAGTCCGACACAGCAGATACAATGCAACTAAGTTCCTTAAAATTGTCCATTGATAGAAATTCCAGAAATTTCTTAGTGTAAGGGGTGGAAAAATAGTACAGTGGTTTGGCTATTTACTTTGCAAGCAGCTGACCCAGGTTTTATCCCTGGCACCCCATAAAGTCCCCCAAGCTAACTCCCCTAAGGAGTGATTGCAGAGTGCAGAACCACGGGTAAGCTCTGAGCACCATCAGTTGTGCCTTCTCTTAAAAGAGGAGATTAAAAGTTATTGAGATACAAAGAATGAGAGCTGAGGAGGTTAGGGAGCTTTAGAAATTAAGGGTGAAGAAGCTCGGCATGAAACTTCAGTGTCCTCAGAGGGCAGGCAGGCCTAAGAGTATCTATTCTCCAAAGTGACCTTGAAGGATACTTCCAGGGGAAATTTATTTAATAAATCATTGTGTGGCATATCATTCCCATTGTAGAAGGGATAATCCTGTGAATCTCAGGGATGGGACATCACTGATAAAAGTGATGAAAATAAGTGGTACCCCTTATCTCCATATGTATATTATAGCATAAAACAGTGCCTGGCGAACCATATGGGAAATAAGCAAAGCATTCTGTCCCCACTGAGCTATGCTTTATATTAGTTAGCATCTTCTAAGATGGAGAAGTAACTGAGTTTGGGCCAAGTCCCATTGTGACCTCTATCTCCACTGAGCAGAAAGTCCTATGAAACAGGGCAGTTAAAATTAATCACCTTCTGAGATGGATAAACTCAGGTCCATTTGAGCATAGTGAGGTTAATGAATATACCCAGAGTCCCAAAGCTCCCACACAGATCTGCAGCCTAACCCCAGAATTCCACTTCTAAACTCACCACACCACAAATGCTTGGATTTTGAGCAAGACTCAATAAATACCCTTCTCTGCCTTGACACAGGTACTTAGAGAAGACAAGATCTGCAAGACCAAAAGCTGCCTGTATCATTGCCTATATGGGCTTCTAATACTTCTAAGCTCCAGAAAAGGCCAGGCAGATATAGAGTAGGTGTGTGAGACACCATCCTACAGTCACTGAACTGGGCATTGGAAGGCTGTGTTTGAGCTACAGACAAAACCCACCTCCCAATCACCCACCCTGCTTTCCAGTGTGACATAAGACAGAAACAATCAGGCAGACATACGGAGAAATGGAACATCACTGCCTATAACATACGCTTGGAAAGATACAGAAGGCTAAAGTTTCCTTGAAACTATCAGAGCTGAGGCCTCCAATTTTCAGGAATGCCACATCAGGCCAGGGATCTCTGCAGCTGTAATGAATGACTATTCTTTTTTGAATGACTATATTTTAATCAGAAGCCTAAAGCTGTCAGGGCTGTCCCACCTACTGACATGAATCTTCAACCTGCCCAGAGAAAGGGCAACAGAAAGCAGTTCTGGGCTAGGTTTACAGCTGTGGGACTTGTGGCAGCAGAGATCTGTGAAGTGTTTAGCTGTGCAGAAGAATCATTGGAATAATGATCATTTTTTCATCATATGCCCCCTCCCTTCCTTGTTGGAAGCAAAAAGCCCTTAATTGCTTCTTGAACTGTGCACAAGTGGGCCATTGACTAGGACTGTAATTCAGCATGGAGAAGCAAGGAAAACTGTGAAACAGATTTTGTTGATACCAGGTCTTCAGCAGAAATAAGCTGCAGCAGTCCAGATGCAGCTAAGTCAAATAAGGAATAGTCTAGGGCAGGGCCAATGGTGTCACTGAGATTTCATGGTATGATCAGGGCAAATGACTTTTTGAGCAAAAAGTATGTAAGAAGGAGGATGAAAAAGTAAGAAATGAAGACCACTTTGGAAGGATATTGTACTGAGTGTGCCCTTGAAGATTCCTCATGAAGGAAACAAAAAGATTCTACATTCTATTATCTGTTGTTTACAGTCATCTCTCTGGATCAATGTTTCAGATATACACTATGTCTGGGAGTTGAAAGGGTGGGCTGAGTCATTTCCTTTAGCCAAGGCTGCATGTTTTAATAAAAAAAAAAAACTATACCAAGAATGTTCCATTTTCAATAATAATAAAAGATACTTGGAGGGGCATACTTGGAGAAGCAAAATTTATTTGCCGACTTTACTGACTTCATTGCTGACTTCATTTCCCCCTTGTCTTCCCTTGGTCATTGCTATTATTGGGCTGTGCCAGTGGATCGAACACTTAACTGCTGTGTCCCGGGTCATTTGGTTGTGAATCTGGGATGCTCTAGAGATCCCACAGTTGGTCATATTACTAAGGAATCAAGATAGAACACACACGGCACTGTAAGGTGGTGCTAGAGCTCAAATGCAGGCCTTCAAAATATGCACTGTATGAAGCCACATCCCTAGGGCCCAAGGCACAAAATGCTTATCCAAGCTGCCCCATCCATGCCCTGCCAAGTCAAGGGTGTGGCTGCTCAAGCAGTGCATGCTGTAGAAGACTGTAGACTCCAAAAAAGGATGAGCTAGAGAAGACTGCTCTGGGCCATCGGCAAACATTTCTCTCTGTGTTTAGCATCCAAGGAAGCAGATCTTCCAAGGAGATCTCACTATCAAAAATGTGCCTTGTTACTGCTCTGTCCTGCTGGGCTCTGGAAATAAAAGATAATGCCCAGCACGTCTCTCAATCCTCCTATTTCACCCATTTGGGGAATATTTTCTTCTAGTAAACAATGTATCCACTATCCTGTGGAATGCTTCAATTTATGAGCCCCCAGGGACATGAATCTGCTGTATATGCTACATCCCCTCCCCCAAAGGACCTGATGGTTCTCACTTCCATTCTCCACATTGGGGCTCTGTCACACACTCAAGTTCACTGAATTGCAACCTGGTACTAAATCAAGTCAAGCATGATAGGAAAAAGTCTATACCCAGTCCCTAGCAAAGTGACCAATGGGAAATCAGGAAAGGAGCTGACAATAATTAAGAGCCAACACAAAGGTTTTCCAAAGGCTTCTTTTTAAACTGTGAGTCCCAACAAATACCCCTAGGAGATTGGTGCTATCATGATCCCCCCTATCTCAGAAAAAAAAAAACCAACATACAGAGAAAACAAGCCAACTGAATGCATCTTACTGGTAACTGGCACGTCATAATCTGCATCCACATCTGATTACAGGACCCAAGCTCTCATCTTCTAACCCATATCACTACCATGCCAATGAGCAACAACAGAAAGAAAAGAACGCTTCTCATTCTTTCTGTCTCAGAAAATCCCAGGGCTTAAATGTCTACTACATGTTAGGAGAACTGGTTGTTCTTCCATATTTTGTCTAATCCTTAAAGCCACTGGACAGTGGACTATTCATGTTTATTAACAAATAAGAAAACTGGGGGTCTCCTCTGATGATTCTGCATTGAACAAAAGGATATTCAGTTCAAAAGCCCAGATGTTTTCCATCCTCCTTTGTAGCTTGTCCACACCCTTTAAACATCATATGTGTCTTGTTCATTCGGACCACTGAATGGTGCACCACAGACTTATGCTACAGTCCCACTTATCGAACATGTTTTGGCAAATTACTGCTTCTTTTTCTTCTTTCTTTCTTTTCTTTCTTTCTTTCTTTCTTTCTTTCTTTCTTTCTTTCTTTCTTTCTTTCTTTCTTTCTTTCTTCTCTCTTTCTTTCTTTCCTTTTCTTTCTTTCTTTCTTTCTTTCCTTCTTTCTTTCCTTCCTTCTTTCCTTCTTTCTTTCTTTCTTTTTCTTTCTCTCTCTTTCTTTCTTTCTTTCTTTCTTTCTTTCTTTCTTTCTTTCTTTCTTTCTTTCTTTCTTTCTTTCTTTCTTTCTTTCCTTCTTTCTTTCTTTCTTTCTTTCTTTCTTTCTTTCTTTCTTTCTTTCTTTCTTTCTTTCTTTCTTTCTTTCTTTCTTTCCTTCCTTCCTTCCTTCCTTCTTTCTTTTTCTTTCTCTCTCTTTCTCTCTCTTTCTTTCTTTCTCTCTTTCTTTCTTTCTCTCTTTCTTTCTCTTTTTGTCTTTCTCTTTCTTTCTTTCTTCTTTCTTTCTTTCTTTCTTTCTTTCTTTTTCTCTTTCTTTCTTTTCTTTCTTTCTTTCTTTTCCTTCTTTCTCTCTTCTTCCCTCTACTTCTTTTTTCCATCTGTCCTTTATTCTTCTCCATTAATTCAATCCATTTCAAAAAAAGCTCTGTCAATTGCTTCTTAGGAAAGATACCTCTATACTTAAGATGCAACAGATGATACTACATAGGGTAACCACATCCTATTGTTCTCACTACCACATTGCTTAGTACTCTAGATGCGAAAACTGTGCTTATCCTAAAAAGCTCCAGTCACTATATAATCCTGAAACCTTTATTTAGCAAAGACAACACTGTCAGTGATGAAGAGCCTCAAAAGTGGAAAACCCTCCAATACTGATGTACTGACCCAAACCTCTCTAACTTTTTTGTACCATATTTAATTATTATTCTTTTCTCTTCTCTCTTATCTTTTGTTTTCCCCTCCTTTCACTCCTAAGCCATATCTTAAACAATTATTTATCTTTTCTTAACTCAATTATATCTTAAGAGCTCAGACCCAGCCTATGAGGGACAGGCCTCCAACAATAACCTAAGAATAGAACACTAATATGTGTCTTTATGTGGGAATGAGTTTGTAGACAGTAGACTCCATTCTGAATGCCAAACATAAATTGTAAACAAGCCATGGCTAAATTGTATATATATATACATATTATAAATATTATATATAGTATATATTACCCCTTCTCCCCACTTCAGAAGTACTTCTAGCCCCTCAACCCCCAATCCTGATCCACTATCCTTCCTTATTTAACCTTAGTCTTTTTTTTTTTTTTTTTTTTTTTGGTTTTTGGGCCACACCTGGCAATGCTCAGGGCTTACTCCTGGCTATCTGCTCAGAAATAGTTCCTGGCAGGCACAGGGGACCATATGGGACACCAGGATTCGAACCAACCACCTTTGGTCCTGGATCAGCTGCTTGCAAGGCAAACGCTGCTATGCTATCTCTCCGGGCCCTTAACCTTAGTGTTTACCCTGTTATTAACCCAGTAGGTACTGGGATCAACCTCCTGCTCCAATAAACCACCACCAAGCTCACAAACCGAAAGGACACCCTCCCAGCCCCACATCACATGCCTCGTCAAGAAATTACAGCCAACACAACTGCTGATTCATGCTTCATGGCCCTTCTTCTTACCCTCCTAATCATGGACTGTTGCATGCCACTGACTCAGCCCTAGGAGGAACCCAGCTCAAGGACGCTTCCTTTATGGCTACAAATAATTTCCCAAACTCAATAAGACACGATGTGTGATGAAAAAATGCCCTGGACTCCACCCACCACAAGAATATCTCAAAGGACTCAATGGGGAAGCCTATATTTCCTTTATATGTTTAATACTTCTATAATAATACCTCCTAGTCTGTTTATTCCCAAAAGTAAGCCAGCCTCATAAACAGCATTTTTACTTTAATGCCTTTTTTTAAATGTTTTTTTTATTTAGTTCTTCTATTATATATCTATAGATATGGATATACATTTTTTTCTCTTTCTCCAAACTTACCTGTTTTGGTTCTGTTTGATATGAAAACCTACAAGAAAAGTCTTGCCTAGGATAAAAGCTTAGGTCAACAGGACACAGGGGCCAGAGAGATAGCATGGAGGTAGGGTGTTTGCCTTGCATGCAGAAGGATGGTGGTTCAAATCCCAGCATCCCATATGGTCCCCCATGCCTGCCAGGAGCAATTTCTGAGCTCGGAGCCAGGAAAAAGTAACCCCTGAGCTCTGCCAGGTGTGACCCCCCCAAAAAAACCAAATAAACAAGAACAAACCAGAGAACAGAGATTGTGCAAACTACCACTCTTTTTTTGGCAGGGGGGGGGAGTGTCACACCTGGCAGCACTCAAGGGCCATTCCTGCCTCTATGCTCAGAAATCACTCCTGGCAGGCTCAGGAGACAGGCCATATTTTGCCCTAAGCAAAAACCAAAATCACTATCTACAGAAGACTGGCTTTGACAAACATGGTCTGGACAGAACCTATCAAGGGACCAATGAGGAAATTCCTAACCTAGGCCTCAGCCTAGGATTTGTACAAAAATCAAGATCTCTAATTCCAGAGGTCTAACTTCAACAACTGTGACTGAACAGAACTTCTGGAACTATGCTAAAAGACTATACCCTAGACTCTGCCCTAGGATCTGAACAAAAACCAAGACCACTAATTACAGAAGACTGATTACAACAGTAGTGAAGGAACAGAACTCCTAGAACCATAAAGAAAAGCTCTCTCCTAGTCTTCACAATCTCCAGCCACAGAGGTTAGATGTCATCACCTACATTTGAATGGAAAGTTTCCTGGAAGCATAAAAAGACCTAGAGGTGTGTAAATGAGTGAGTATGGAGTCTGTAGTTGTTCCCATGGCAGCAGGCTTCAAGGGCAGAGAAACCCTATATCTCTTAGGCCAAGGGAAAGAAGAAGAAGAAGAAGAAGAAGAAGAAGAAGAAGAAGAAGAAGAAGAAGAAGAAGAAGAAGAAGAAGAAGAAGAAGAAGAAGAAGAGGAGGAGGAGGAGGAGGAGGAGGAGGAGGAGGAGGAGGAGGAGGAAGAGGAAGAGGAGGAAGAGGAGGAGGAAGAGAAGGAAGAGGAGGAAGAGGAGGAGAAACACAACCATTTTAAGTAGTTGCTAGTCTGGTTTTTTTTTCCCATAGCTGATGGTTTTGATTTCTGATTTATTCTTTATTTATTCCTTTTGCAATTTTTGTTACTCCCTTGTTTGTTTTAGTTTCATTTTGTTTTGCTACCTTTTTCTTTTTTCTTTTTCCTTCTTCTAAATGGATATTTATAACACCTAGATAGACTCCTCCTAGATTTTCCCTTTTCTGTTTGCCTTTTTTTTTCTTTTTCTTTTTCTTTCTCTCCCCAATGGTACCAAGACCAAGACTGTCTAGTCGAATGCTCATTTGGTGGAAATAAAAACTGATCGGACATGAATACCAAATCCAAAGTCAACAACAACAGAATTGATACCCAATCTACAACAAGCTATACAAGGGGGGAACAGTTGCACTAGCATTATGGGGGTAAAGGAGGGAGATGCATGCTCAGAATAGGGTGGAGGGAGGACAACACTGGTGGTGGGAATGCCCCTCATTCATTGTCACTATGTGCCTCAAATATTACTGTGAAAGAATTGTAATTGACTTTGACCACAATAAAAAAATCATATGTGTCTGACCATCCCCTTCTAGCTAGTAAAATTAGAGTTAACTTTAACCCAGGACAGCTATACAACCCTAGACTGGGAGACCTAATAATCATCAGAAGAGATGTCATTAATTCCTACAAAACACTGAACCCAAATCATAATAGAACCAGTATTAAGAGATCAGTGAAAGAGACACAAATGACTTTTTTTCCCTTTTATTAAAACACCATGGTTACAAAGTTGTTCATGATTGGGTTTCAGTCTTACAATGTACACCACCCTTCACCAGTACACATTTTATATGCGATTCCACATTTCATTTCATTTGTTCAGCTTTCCCCCTATAGCATAAGCCTGATTTTATTTCACCAGAGGCAAGATTTTCACTCTCCTTGAATAATTATAACCCCACCTACATATTCAAGAAGTATAAGAGGATTCCCAGGGTCTCTTCGTAGGTGATTATCTCCTGTATTGACCATTTTTAACCCAGTCAGAAGAATTACGGGGAAGTTCAAATGTGGTGTCAAATGCCATCAACACCACAGGGAAGATGAGAAAAGGAACAAGGTGCGTAACTATTAATAAGAGCTGATTGAACCCCACTCAAACCATACCTAATTTTCCTTTATCCAACTTCATCCAGCCTTCCAATTTAACCTATATCTCTATCTTTTGTTCCTCCTAAAGCCCGCATCCTTTCACAAGAGTGATATTTCCTCCTCTGTGCTCTCAAAGCACATAAGCACCTCACTTGCTGCCAACTCCCTATTTTCTTGCCCCACTCCTTAGGAGAGTGTGAAGATTTGAAAGATAGGACCACCCATCTGGGCTGCATTCCCAGTTCCTACTCCAGTAATGGGTAGCTGTGTGTCAGAAAACTATTCGTTCAGAAGAACATGATGTAGTGTTTGAGCCTCCACAAACCTACCTTCATCAAAAGTGACTGGTGCAAATGTGACATCAACTCTACCATTCCATCTTGTATCTGATGTCACTTAAGGGCAAGAGGGATAGTGTGTGTAATTTGGAGTCAGGCTACCATTACATTAGCTGACTGTCCTGTAGATGGTGGGTAGAAAGAACATCACATGCCTGAAAAACTCTTAAGATCACAGCTGCTACATATCGGGGTGAGCATGAATGTTATTCAGATGTTTCTTCTAATGCCTGGCTTAAACATGTATGCAAAGAATTAAGGTCCATCTAACCATTAGTAACTATATCTCCTTGCTCTCCTGGGAGCCATTTCAGATTCTGGCTCCATCCTCATCTCTATATAAAGAGACTAGAATGTGACTGTAAATTCTAGAATTACAACTATTTTGTCAACTTGTCATTTGACTCTGGTCAAGGCCTCTCCCTCTGGGTTCTGAGACATTTTGCACAGGAAGAAAGCATTTAAGGCAATAGTCACAGGGCTAGCAGGTTTTCTTATCTTTAATTAAGGTTTCTTGTTCCGTACAACAGCATGTACATATTTCTACTAAGCACCAAGGAGGCTCTTACATCTGTTACCTCCTACACTGCAGGTAATCCAAGTTCTTAGCTCCAACAGTTTCTTCTAAAGGTCCAAGGTTCTGGGTAATCTCAGCCCACTCCCTGGATGAGCTCCCCTAAGCACACGGAAATACTTGAAGTGGCTAACGCTATCTGTTTCTTATTGCCTTAAAAATAAGTGTACTCTTAGTGTTTAGGGATTTATATTTGGAAGTGGGAAATGAACTAGATATGACTTATAAAAAGGAAAGAGGGTGAGTCATTTCAAAAATTGTTTACAAGCATTGTGCCAAAATATTTGCAGATACTGAATCTGAACTGGTTTTGTTGGTTTAATCATTTTCCAGTCCAAATACCTATCCCCAGTCAGACTTTACTTCTCAAAGAAAACTGAACACAGCAGGTGAGAAGACTCACCTGGAACACAGCATAAAGAGGAACTAGCATCCTCAGTTAGAAACTAAACTTGGAATAATAACTAGACTTTTAGAAACCTAGGAGACAGAAGACACAACTTTACGTATCCTCTTCATCAATTGGCTCATCAGTGGGAACCATACAGTCACTTCGCAGGCTATCTAGGACCATTCATTATGTCAGAATTTTGTCAAGTATCATATTTCTACTATGTAACAAAGTCACTGCTTTTTAAAATCTTTTTAGTAAAGTCCAAAGAATAGCAATTTCCAGTGGTACTGGTGGTGCCTGGATAGTACTCAGGCCTCCCACATGCCGGCTATGGTGCTATTACTGTGCCATCTCTGTGGCTTGGAGACTAGAATAGTCTATCCACCAGGGATGAGTAATAAATGCCCATGATTTGTTGTTTCAGGAAGTTACACATAGTTTTTTCTAAAGGTTAAGTAATCAATATAAACAAATGTCCATTAATAATTTCTTGAGCATTTTTAGGCTAAGGCAATCTAAAATTTTAAAAGAAAATATAAAATAGGAAACTTTTCTTGGCCAGAGTCATAGTAAATCCAAGAATCAAAGAGCTTTAGAAGAAGCTTCCAAGGCCTGTCATCCTAATGCCAACTCTTATCTCTCCATGATGACCTGGGCAACCAAGATGTAGGGTTAGCTGGACAGGTACTGTCCAGGTACTATACAGTGGTTATTCTTTGGGGGCCCAGGTTCCACAAACCTTCATTCTCAGGGACTGAAGAGATAGTACAGAATTTATGGTATTTATTTTGCACAAAGCCAACCTGGTTCCATACCTGACACCACATATATCCCCCTCCAAAGTACTGCCAAGAGGATTCTAAGTGCAGAACCAGGAGTAAGAACTGAACACCACTGGGTGAGTCCCAAAACCAAAACCTTCCTTTTCAGTCTTTCACAAAAAGTCAACACCATATCCTTTAAAAGGTGCAAAAACTAAGAGAGAAATAGAAAGAGAGAACTATGTATAGCAATGTAGGGTGATGTTAGTCCATTCTCTGAGACTTTCTCTGAATTCATTGCCCATGTGTCCCTCCCACCATATACACAGGTCATCAGGACCAAGTACTCTACCCAATCCTGTGGCCCAAGTGGATTACTTCTCTTCTGAATTTTCATATCCCTTTCCTCTGTCTCTTTCATTCAAGTTCCTGGTAGATCTAAATGGGGTTGTTAAAATGGAAACATCTGATTCCAGTGAGGGGCAAAGAAAAGGCAATATTTATGCTTCGCATTATTTGGATTTAAGCAGGTAGCTTCCCAATGCAAAGTCATCAACATCCACAGATGTTCAGAAATTAGGTGATTAATTTCTTTGCCCGTCTAAATTTGAAGGCGGCAATATCGACATGTTCAAAAGTCCAACATATGTCCAAGAATCCTTTGGTACAAGAAAAGTGCATTTTAAACAGACCCAAAGAGCCCCTGAACACATCTGTTGCAGAGTGCATTCATCTGAAAAAAGCTTCTATAGCACTCTTAGCCTAAATTGGAAACTTAGGGAAAAGAAATAAAACCCCTTGTCACACTAGACTTTCCTACTCACTAAAGGGATGCTTCCTCCTGAGGAATGCAATAGAGCCAGTCTTTTTATGCAGGACCAGTAGAAGATGGGAAGGTCCACATATGCCTCATCCTTTTGATTATCAAGTCTGAGTACTTAAAGAATAGAGAAAGATTAAAATAAAAGGTACCTTGCTTCATTTCTCTGTGGCTCAGAGTAACATTAACATACATATCCAAAATGCTTCTACACACACACACAACTGCATTAGTAAAGCCAGTCATTGAGTAATGGACACACACATACCCTGACTGCTCACTGATGCGTAAGGATAAGATCTTACCTGAATGTATGTGGACAAGGGACTCTTCACCTCAAAGGCATTCCCTCATGACCAACTTGAAGGGAGGGTCACTTGAGGGATGGAGACAGCTTTTATTTGAAATTGTTTCCAGCAAGGACCACCACTAGAATTTTCTACCATGCTTCTCAGATGGCAAGCTAATTCCTCTGCTTACTTGAGAGCACTTGGGCCAATTTGCCTTTTTTTCCCAGGCTCAACAAAATGATAAGAGTTTCTTCTAGACATCATGGACCATACATGCTGGGAGAAGAGTAGACAATCACTTCACATGGCCAAGAAAAATGGCTAGATATCAACCATGCAGATCAACATCAACATTTCTGTACAATATCTGGAAAAGGTAAAATACCAGCTTGCAGTGGGCTCTTGTCGAAGTCAAAGAAGAATCTCAAGAGATGAATGATACCTGTGTCAGTTTTCAGAGATATTTGAAAAGAGTGAGATAGCTGACACTCTCTGAGGACTTATGTATCTCCTTAGAAATGTGAGTATGCATGCACTTATGTACATGTGTGCATGTGTTTCATTTTCTAAATTGTAAGTATTTTATTACCAGTTTGAGTTCTCTTGGCAGAATTTCGAGTGTTCTCAGTAACAGATGCCTGGAGGAGAAGGATGCTAGGAGTTCTGAAACAGAGCAATGCATGGCATTGGGGAAGCAGCTGCTCTGCTCTACTCACTGTGTATACAACTTCACCAAGAGTGTTTAGGAAACAGATCATTCTGGAACCTATACCACCTATTCAAAATTCAGGCCCTTTTAGTTCCACCCATACTGTTTTTTTTTTCTATGCTGTTTGTATTTTGCCATGAGTTGGAGCAATCTGTTTATGCTTTCTCACTGTGTGTGTGTGTGTGTGTGTGTGTGTGTGTGTGTGTGTGCACGTGCTTCTTTCTCCAGCCCAGATGAATTATCCCTGAGTGACTCTTAATCCTCAACCGTAATTCCCAGTGATTACACTGACATGATGATAATGGGGAAGCCCATTCTCCCTCCTTCCCCTCCTCCCTTTCTCCTTCCTGCATCCTAAGCTCAGCCAAGGATGCTCTAGGGAGCTGTTTCTTTGAAAGAGGAGGTTTGACAGCAGGGTCATTGAAATTTTAAATGGAGAGAGGTTGCCCAGAGTCACAAGAGAGTTCAGTCATAAACCCTTCTGTGTCTGTGCTGACCCTGGAGTTCAGGCTTCTCTCCACCACAGCAGCATTGCGAGTGCAAAGGAATCTTTTTGCCATCAGCCTGGACTGGCACTGGCATGGAAGAATCAAACTACCAATGTCCCTAGTCTCAATTTCACAACTATAAAAATACACTCAAAGGAGAGGAGTTGACAGCAGTGGAAAGGCCAACAGAGTATCTCACACTTTTGGGGATAGAATAATCACCCCAAGATCTTAATAATGAAACAGATCCCTGCACCCATCTGCTACAGCTGATTCAGAATTGGCAGGGGGCCTTGGAATCTGAATTTTTAATATATCTCAGGTGCTGTTTCCATTAGGTCTAAGTATTACCTGCAAAGCCTGTGCTACAAGGAATCTTCTAACCCCAATACTCAATTGCTCTGTTCCTTACTTGAGAGCTCACAGGTTAATCAGAATACCTTGGCCCTGTTCTTATGAATGTTCTAGAAAGGTCTATAAAACTCCCAGACTTCCCAAGCACACCCAAATTTTTTTCTCATGCCCACAACTTCTGCTCACATATTTGTACAGACAAGGAGCAAAGCTATGAGTTAAGAAAGGTATTAGCTTAAGATGTTCAGCAGTAGCTACATCTTTACAGGAATTTGAAAACTACAGGAACAAAACAAAAATCAAAGAAGGATTTTTGAGAAAGCCATCTAGGTTCTACTGGCATAGGTTGTAACCCTGGATCATGTATTTTGTCACCACCTATATCACCTGACACAATGCGAAGTCCCTTTGGTACTCTCATGTACTATTTTGACAGCCATAAAAAAATAACTTCAAAGTAACAGGAAAACTAGACATTTAAAATGCATACTCTAAGAGATTTACTTTTTTCCAGTGCTATAATTCTTTTCAAATTATAAAGTCAGAATCCTTTCTGCCGATCAGCAATCTGACCCTTGTTCAGCAAATAGTTATACATTCCTGTAATATGTCCATACTCAGAATTTTGAGGGCTGATCATTGGGGAAAGGAGGAAATCCTAGACTGTGACATTCAGGGATGATTTCTGCTACGTACTCTAATTCTAAACAACTGCTTTCAAACTTACTTCCCAAACACAGATGGCCCTTATAATTTCAAATATGAGAACCCACTTACATGTGAGTTTGTTTTTCTATCAGTAACATTCACAGATTCAATCAACCAAAATAGATAGAAGTTGGATCAGTCCATGGCTAGGGAATCTATAGATGCTGGATAAAACTGAGCAATTCTAAGCAATGTCCTAGAGATGATTAGGGGGTGCAAGAAACCAATCCCTGGAGAATGCCAATGGGGCATTGCAGTGAAGTTACATACAGATATTTGATGGTGTGCAGGGCCCTTAAGCTGGTCTTTATGTCTACCCATCTAAAATTCTTATTCAAATGCAAAAGCTCAAGCTAAGATAGTTGAGAAGTTAAAGAAAATAACTCAAAATAAATGTCACCATACCAGTGTTTCTCATTTAAGAATCTTTTTTATGTAGGGGCTAGAGAGATAGTTCAAAGGGCTGAGAATATGCTTAGCATGCAGGAGGCCCATGCTCAATCTCCAATACATATGTTCTTCCAAACAATCACCAGGAGTGACTTCTGAGCACAATGAAGGGAAAATTCTGAGTGTGGTCCAAAAACTGTGTATTCTGTAATGAGCCTGTCACTATAAAAGTAATAGGCATTGCGGGAAATAAAATAAAATTAACATTAGAGTTAATATAAAATTCTCCCCAAATTTCCCAATAACAATTGGAAAAATGTGTACTTATTTCAATCAAATATTTTACTGCCTAATTATTATAAATAAAATTTTACTGGGATACTGGGGGCCGGGTGGTGGCGCTGGAGGTAAGGTTCCTGCCTTGCCTGCGCTAGCCTAGGACGGACCGCGGTTCGATCCCCCGGCGTCCCATATGGTCCCCCAAGAAGCCAGGAGCAACTTCTGAGCGCATAGCCAGGAGTAACCCCTGAGCGTCACAGGGTGTGGCCCAAAAACCAAAAAAAAAAAAAAAAATTTTACTGGGATAGCAATGATATTTATTTGAAAATAACTATGCCAACTCTATGTTGGCAGAATTAAACAATTACTACAAAGGGCACATTACTATGTAACCACATACCAAATTGTTATTCATATCTCTATATAAAATAATGAAAGGGAAACAACAAATTAAACCTAATACCCAATGCTTATAGGGGCTGGAGAGATAGTACAGCAGGCAAGTAACTTGGCTGACCTTGGTTTGATCATGGCACCATATATAGTTCCAAATTCCCACCAGGAATAATCCCTCAGCTTAAAGCCAGACGCAAGCCAAGTGTTTACCTATCAAAAGAACAAGGATATATATATAGATATATATAGATATAGATATATAGATAGATATAGATATAGATATAGATATATAGATATAGTCTATATATCCAACCAATTACCTTCCATTTCATTACAAATCTGTTGTTCAAAACTCTATTAGGCAGTATCATATTCATCCATTTTTTGGTCTCTCAGTAGTTAAAATAATCATGCTTTGAAATTTACACAGCAATTTAACAAACTTTTCAGAGCCTATTCTAAGCAGAGTATGAAAATCAATTTAAAACTAAAAATTTGTATAGACCCCATATCAGCCTGCAAAGAAGAGCCCACTAATCACAAATTGCTGCATGTGACTTGATTCGAAGAAAAACAAAGCAACACATGAGAAATGGGGTGAATTAAGCTTTTAGAAGCTATAAGTCTGCAATTGGCAGATAAAATGCCATCTCAGATAGGCACATCTGATTGTCACTAATGCTAATATATGTTGGTAACAGTCAAACACAGCACACCAGAGGTTAGCTTTACTGCTTATATGCAGATGTTTGCAATACTGAGTTTTTGCCATAACCCTGTGGGAATGACATATTTTATGTGCTATGCAGTGAATTTATGGCCAGAGAGCCATAAATGTTATAGTTCTTCAAACCTTTTGCTTGTGGATATTGTAATAGTGCTTGAAAAGTGGAAAGACACAGATGTCTTCAGTTAGCAGACTGTTTTTAGACTTAGCTCCAGAATTTAGGTCGTCTATATCAGTGTTTCTCAACTGAGAGCCATATGGCCCCTGTTGGCCCCCAGGATATTCCAAGAAAACCAAAGATAAAAGCTGTGTAAATTGGGAGGGGGGTATCACAGCACAAGACTAAGGGGACCAACCAGTAGGATGGGGCAGGGGGCCACAGGAAGGTAAAAAAAGATCAGAAAGGGACCTTGGTGAGGAAAAGGTTGAGACACACTAAGTCTTTATCATAATGACTCTCTTAGGTTTGAGATCTTCCACTATCCCTTAGGTTCAGTTCAGATCTTCAGAGTTAATGAAGTATAAGTGCAAGGTAGCCATCCATATATTAGAGAGATCCGCCATGTAACCATATGACAGAGCAAGTGCTAAGACAGATAGACATATGTGTCATAGATTATGTAACAGTGATGCATGGAAATATCACAGGTGAAGCAGGAGTCATGGAAGTTTGCTTACAGGGCATAGTATTTGAAAGAAAGAGCAGCACAGAGAATGTAAGTGAAGAGAGACAGGTGTTTGTCAATTTGCCTGTCTACATGTGGCAAAAAAAATAATAATGTCAGCCAAAAAGCACTAACAAATCTAGTTTGCAAGAAACAGGATGATTAGTTCTAGAATGTTTGATGTAAGTGTTGAAGTTTAGAGAAACACAGCCACACAGTGTGGAAAGTGAATAAGTTTATGGTCAAGATCTGGGTTCTAATTCTAGTTTTGTCACTTACTAGAATGAGACCTTACATACCTTCTCATGAGCATTCACAACTTTGTAACTGTATCTCATAATGATTCAAATAACAAAGGAAAAAATTAGAGTAACTCTAACACATAGCTATTCTGCTTGAATCTCTCATCATCCTGGATCACTGCCATGCAGGAAAAGTAAATGTAATTGAGGGATGATGAATCACAAATACTATTGACTCTGTTTAAGATGGTTTCCTCCCAAATGCATAAAATACAAATCAAGGTTAGAGAGCCATTACAGGAGGTAAAATACTTGCCTTGCATTAGTCCAATCCCTATTTAATCCCCAGTACCCACATTTGCTCCCCTAGCACATCAAGGCACAGATCCAGGAATAGTTTCTGGGCACTGCATGGTGTTTCTCCCCAAAATAATAATAAAGATAAATAAATATATTTTTAAAAATAAAAATTTAAAACATAATACAAGCTCTCTTTATATCTTATTTCATAGTATTATAAGGGTATAAAATAGAACCTTCCCTAGACATAATGCTAAAACCATTTCTGAAAAAACAGATGCAAAATTTCTTTCTAAGAAAATGAATCAACATCTCACAAATAACAAAATGAGTTACTTTTTAACTCTCTGTTAACCTGAAATTTTCTGGTTTCTCTAATGGTGGCTAACAAGGTCTCATGGCTATGAATAAATGCCTGAATGTTAAGAAAAAGTCAAAGATTCAAGGTCACTTTCACCGAGCTTTTTCTTATTTTGTAGGAGGGAATCCTATGACTGTCTGCTAACCTTGCTAGCTTAGGGAATCTTTGATATTATTTCTATAATTTGGTTCATAGCTTTTCTAATTTGAACAACACATGCACATAATAAATAAAGGTATATTGTCATGACGGCCATCTCAACATTCAAGGTGGACAGGACACCTTTCTTATTTCTGCATACTCATCTCCACATGGAAACTCCCCTAGAAGAGAATCCTGGCACAGCCACAGATGAAAGAACCTTTAAGAAATTCTTCTCAAGATTTCAGAGACATCCCTTTTGTAGGGTGAACGTATGTTCCTCTAGTTGCAGCAAAAAAATTTTAATGTAGGGTGGGCTCATGATCTGGTGGCTGGTTGGCTGGACCCCTTTCTGACCAGCAATAATGGATAGAACCTGACTTCTAGGACTCTGATGGAATCATTGCCTCTCCACCTAATCATGGTATCTGTCTGTAAACAAAGCTTTGGAAGTATGAATGGAGAGAGTGTGCTCAGAACTCTGAGAACAACCGTTTTATGCTGGAGGCCTGGGTTTGATTCTGACCCATGTGGTCCACCCATCTGGTAGGCACAGCCAGGAGATAAAAGTTATGAAGACAAATGGCAAAAATTAAATATACAAATCTCCATGGATCTACCTTTGAGTATTTTGAGGTAGGATCTAAATAGCTATTTTCATGAGGCTATAGCAAGGTAACACTTGCTATAATGTGGCTTCTGGAATGGAATTCAGACCTAATCCTTACTTCAATCTAATAAAGTAGTATGTGATATATACTCCCTTAGAATTTCTCTCATTAGAAGGGACTCTTCATTGCTGACTTCAATGGAGAAAGAATGAAAAAGTCATGGCCTACATTCACATGTTCACATCATTATTCATTGCAGCACTTAGCACAATAGCTAAGATATGGAACCAACTCATCTATCAAGGGGACTGGCATAATCTTTCTAAGTATACACAATGAAATACTATACTGCAACTTGGATGAAACTGGAATATCTAATTTTAAATGAAGTTGAAAGAAAATACCAGATTATCTCACTCATCTGTGATATACAGAATAACAGGACAATGGAATATGATGTATCAAAGGGAGAAACACCTATATTAATTACTCTTAATTCTACATTGTGGAATTGAGAAGGACAGGAAGAAAAGTAATTGGACAATTAAGAAGAGGTAGGCAAGGCTGGAGAGATAGCACAGCGGCGTTTGCCTTGCAAGCAGCCGATCCAGGACCTAAGGTGGTTGGTTCAAATCCCCGCGTCTCATATGGTTCCATGTGCCTGCCAGGAGCTATTTCTGAGCAGATAGCCAGGAGTAACCCCTGAACACCACCGGGTGTACCCCCCCTCAAAGAAGAGGTAGGCAGGAGGCAGGGAACTCTGTCACATCAGTGGTATAAAGATAATGTATATGTATATAACTGCAGTTATATATAGTGAGCAACTCTCAGTGCTAATAGCACTGAAACCCAAATTATAACAAACTGAAAAATATGACTTTCAGAGGGGAGTTTGGGGGTAAGAAATCTGGGGACATTGGTGAAGGAAAATCAAGACTAATAGTAGGACTGAAGTTGGAAACATTGTATGCCTGAAACTCAGAATAACTTGATAATTCAGAAGGAAGAAAGGAAAGAAGGAAGGAAGGAAGAAGGGAGGGAGCGAGGGAGGGAAGAAGAGAGGGAGGTAGGGAGGAAGGAAGAGATGGAGGGAGGGAAAGAAAGGAGGGGAGAAGAGGGAGGAAGAAAGGGAAGAAGGGAGGGGGAAGGAGAGTGGAAGGAAGAGGGAGGAAGGAGAAAGGAGCGAGGGAAGGGGAAGGAGGGCAGGAAACAAGGAAGGAAGGAAGGGAGAGAGAGGGAGGAAAGGAGGGAGGGTGAAAGAAAGGAAGAAAAAGATAGCAAGGAAGAAAGAAAAATCCATGCCCTAGATGAGATGAACTGGGTTAATGCCAGACATGAGCCTGTATTCTAAGAACAAACTCTTTTACCAACTGTTGGGTGATGCTAGAGAATCACTTTCAAGGCCTCATTTAAAAAAATGTTCAATAAAGAGTTTGGACCAATTTGATAATCCCCAAAACTAAAAGTACTGCATGTGTTTTATGATGCTAAGTGAACATTATCCAAAGAATCCAAATCAAGTTCTCCCCAGGTAAATATGAATGAGACAATCGCCAACTATCTGTCATCTAAAGACTAAAATTCACCAACATCTCCACTGGGGAGTCCTAGAAGTTTTTGCCACCCAGTGATTCTTGAATGAAGGATTAAAAGCTGGTATTCATGGAGTGATCTTGAAATCTGACCATTAACCCATCATCAACCTCTTAGCAATCTATTAAAAGACTGGCTAGTCAGTAAGTCAGCCAAAGGCTGGGTCACTTTTGTTAGGGAAGAAAAGCTCTTAACTCTCTAGGTCAGGACAAAACAACAGTTACATCCACACATACAGAAATGACTATGGAGTACTGAACAATAAATGGTCAAAAGCATGCTGTGTAATGAGGACCCCAACTCCCCCCTGAGAAGCAAGGTTCAGTGGTTTCCAACTCAAGACAAAGCACCATTATAATTTATTTCAGTTTGGCACCCAGTGTTACCTCCCAATTTCTCCCCACCGCCAAAGTTCACTGCTTCTATACAAAGTTATTTGTGAGTCTTAAAACAACCAAATGTTTGAAAAATCTCACCCTATCCTTCTGGCCCCCTTATTACCTAAAACAGTCCACTGTGCCATTTACACAGGCTTTCCTTCAGCAGATTTACAAGGTAACATCTGCTTCAGAAACAGATGTTTATGCCAGAATTCTTTTCTGCTCATTAATGCTTTTCCGGTTAACATCTAACTATCTCACTCATTAGTTCTTAATAATACTTTTTGTATCTGAACCATGCCAAATACGCGCTCTGTAGAGCTCTGTATTATTGTTGCTTCTGTTTGCTGTTGAATTATGCTGCTGAATAAAGGAAAAGTAAAAATAAGCCCCTCTAAGAAAGCTGCTATGTGTCAGAGCTCTATCTTTGTGAGCTAAACAAGCTGAAATCAATTAAAAGTGTGTGTTTAGAGAATGCATCTCAGCTGTCTAATTGCACCACCTCTGCTTTAGGGCCAAAGTTTGACACTCTGCCAAACTGCTAGCAAATCGGGCACCAGATCGCGCTACTACTCTGCACAGTGAGAGCTCAAGTCAAGGACTTGCTGAATGAAGGAAGTCCTGTGTACTTGAGTTTGGCACGCAGACATCTGCGTCCCTGGGCAATGCCCAGCTATGGGGCTTAAACAAAGGCCATCGTGATGCCCACTGAGATGAGAGTCCTGGCACGAAATAGTTCTCTCCTGCTCAGCTTTAATAGATAATCTAGTTTCCATGTATCTACATGGAACTTTACATAAGGAGAAGCTCCTCTCAGGAAAATTAATAGCCAGGCACAAAGATCGAGGGCTGATCCAGGGGACATGGTGTCTTCATTATCTTCCCACTGTTCCTGTAGGCCCATATTTAATAGAATCAGAAGGGAAAAATGAAGGCTTGTTTTTTCCTAGTTGCAAAGTAATGATATGTATTAAAATATCTTTGAAATATTTAGAGTCCTTAAGATTTGCTTTATGTTTCATGAAGGTGAACCTATGGTCAAACATTTGAACAACCAAAGTATAAATAAAGACAAAGTTGTCCTCTAATAACAGCAAGCTAAATCTCCAGGGAACGGGGGCCAGCACACTAGACAGTTTGGGATTGGGAGAGGGAATCTTAATAAATCATACACAATGGTTTCCATGGTTACAGTCCATGTATGGTAGAGTCACCTCTATTGTTTAGCTTGGTGACCAATCTCTAGGAAAGAAATATCAAGGGTCTTGGTGATAAGCAAATAGTAGACTCATTTAACAGTTGTCCAGATATCCTCCTCAAAAAATGTAAAAAAATATATTGGGTTTAAATCTAATCAGGAAAATTGAGTCTCCCGCTTTCATGAGAGCCAATGTCTACTGGCCCAATGAATTCCTCAGGAGATCTGTGGCCTGTTGCTCTTTTTATAGTAGACTTTCCCCTCTTTGCCCAAGTGGCTGCTTTTCAGAAAAAAATTACTTGGCAAACACTACTTTATCAAAATAAATCAGATATGCTACTGTGGAATCCAAACCCACAAAAAATATGCCCCATAATGCTACATAATGATGAAAAATAGAACTACTGCATTTGTTGCTGCCAAAAGAAATGGGAAAATATGAATGAAAATGATCACTGGGTGTGTCTTTCATGAGATTTCACTGCAATAACATTCTCAAGTTACTTAAAGCTCTACAGTCTGATGGTATTAAATACTGCAAAGTGGAAGAAAAGCCCATTTTTAGAGGAAATGAAAATGTTAGAAATTGCCCTGGGATTTACTAGCATTGCCTGTAGAATGGTGATTACTAACCACAGTGAAACCTCTTTCCCTAACAGTCACTAAATACCATCAGAGGCTTGCATAAATGTACAAAGGGGCTTGAGTTTGGAGAATGGGGTCTCTTCCACAGCTCCCCTGCTCCACATGGAGTCCAAAGAAATGAAGGCCTCATTGGAGGTGAAGGCTGAGACAGAAATAGATTAATGAGATCCCAGATCCTCTCTCCCACCTCCCAGCATAAACACTGCCACTTCATTTTCCTGGACACCTCTGAAGAATTGTTTCTATTTGCTTAGACTCACTTTAGGCTGAAAGAAGATACTACTCTCAGCTGACTCATAACTGAAATAGATATGCATTCAGTTGTTCCACATGGAAAAAAAAAAGTGAACAAAGAGGGCAATAGCCATCCACCTGTAATCACTTTGTCACATGACAACTAGAAAGAAGCACCTCCTTTCCCATGAATGAATTCATTTTATTTGAAATCATTAGGTCACATGAGACATAGTTTTCAACTCAATATGTCCCCAAGCCCAGCTGAAGCTCTTGTGTGAAGTGGCCATCAAGCAGGATTAGCCAAGGGGATGGGACACACAAGTGATGTAGGAATACAGGATTGGTGAATGATGAATCTGCCTCAGAGGCATGATTTCCATCTCAGTGCCACCCTTACATGTCAAGTGAGACCCCTGGTACAACACCCAACAACAAAGTGTGTCATCTATAATCCTGCAACATTGTCTTTAAGAGCACCACAACTCGAACTCAATGCCTGGTCATCAGAGTTACAACAACTAAAGGAGAAGGGGCATGGAGATTTGTGGAAAGGCAGAGGACAACAGGCACAAAACCAAACCCTGGAGACTTCATAAAGTAACACATTTTCTCTCTATGACCAATGGCTACACTGTTTATTTTTTTTTAATCCTGGTACCTTGGGCAATGAGGACAAGCAGAAATCTATCTGGGTAATAGAGGGTATGTGATTAATTCCATGATATAGTTGTGATAGAGGTGAGTAAACAATTAGTGTTTTTTTTTCTGAACTTGTGGAACTGTGGCTCTTCTTGAGGGAATTACATTTAATATTACATATGCATACATACATACACTCACAGTGCCAAAGTGATTTTCATCATGCCCAATAACTTGACAGCCATCTTTAAGTTTGAACTAGAAAGCAAGGAATGCTACTGGCATAATCTTTTCCTTGTTCCATAAAATCAGAACTAGTATGCATGTCAGCCTTGCTCCTTGTTATGGCCAACAAAAGTTCAGATCGCCATGAGACTGAGTTTGAGTGGAAGAACAGTAGCACAGAAAAGTCAACCGTAAAAATCAATCCAGAGAGCAAAGTTGATTCAGTGGGACAGTCACAAATTTCACTCAGACTACTGACAAAGCCCCAATAGGCACCTAATGTTTGTGAGAGCTATATTGTACTCTGACCTAGGGCATCCCTCAGGTTTGTTTTTTTTTTACCTTGCTCACAGGGGAGGTCTCCACACTGATGACTACAGCAGGTACAGACAGACAGTTATGGATAGTAAACCATCTTGTATGCGGTTGAAGATGAGACTTTCATTTCATAGTTGAAGATTTCTTTAGGTGAATGAACAACAATAAAAAAAATGTCTGGGCCGGGCGGTGGCGCTAAAGGTAAGGTGCCTGCCTTGCCTGCGCTAGCCTTGGATGGACCGCGGTTCGATCCCCCGGTGTCCCATATGGTCCCCCAAGCCAGGAGCAACTTCTGAGCACATAGCCAGGAGTAACCCCTGAGCGTTACCGGGTGTGGCCCAAAAACCAAAAAAAAAAAAAAATGTCCATAGATTATAAAGAGTTTTCAGGCTACAGGAGTTGTGACAAGTCTTGGTGGTGTGATTCAGTTATATGAAGAAAGAACTAAACCAATTCATTGACCTGAGTGGTGTTTTTGTCTTACAAGATAGCAGAGGACAAAATCCAGGCAACCAAGTGTTTGGGCTAGTACTGTATATCCAAAGGACTACCAGAACAGAATTCACCTTCCCTCTGACTCATCACTAAGAAGTGTTCATTCAACAAAGACAAAGCCAAGGACCACACATGGTCAGACAGGAACATAAACAATGATGCCAGTTCTCTCCAACAGGATTCCATGATGCCTGCATGCACTATATATTTTATCCTCATGAATTTATAGAAAATACAAAGTGACTCAGACAAGAAACCAGAGAACTGAAAGCTTATATTCCAGAAAGAAAAAGTATCTGTAAAAATGCTGGTAAAAGCACTGTGTAAGCTCTGGTATGAGAGTGGAAAGATATCAATGTTAGCAGGTAAGAGAAATGTTATCTCCAGTCCAAACAGGAGAAATTGAGGAGTAAAGGCAATTATTCTTCAAACAATAAGCAACTATTCAGATTTAAGTCATGTGCTAGAGATATAATGACCCTATTATAGGTGTCCTGCAGGTGCAAAATATACCCACTACTCAATGAACAACTATCTACAATGACCTATGGAAGGAAAAAAAACAGATTTATATGCAAAAGACATGAGGATGAAGAGCATCATGACTACAAGAATTTAGAATAGGTGCTATTTGAGCTTGTGATTAAATAGTGAGTCCCCATTTCATCAAGCATAAAAGATTGAAAATATTGCATCTCCTTAAGGTTTTTCCTTTTTTTTCCTTGCATCAATCTTGGTTCTTCAATACCCAGCACAGTAGACATCCTGGAAACTCAAACCTGGTTGAGTGAATTCCAAAAATTGAGCATGAATTTATAAATTGTCCCTCTGGATAAAGAGTCAGTCAGAAGTATTGCTTGTCAGATAGCTTTTGAAAGATCTTTCCAATGGTCTGGAGATTGTTCTGATCCCATCCACAGAGAAACTAGAATTCCTGAGAAAATACTAAGGACAAAGGACATCTGGATATGAAATGCTTATCATAGGAGACAGTTTTTTAAATTCATTTTTATAGTGGCCAAAGTGAATTACAAATCTTTCACAGTAATATTTAAGGTACATAGTGACAATGAATCAGGTATATTCCCATCACCAGTTTTGTCCTCCCTTCACCCCTCTTCCCAGATGTATCCCATATTTCCCTTCTTTACCAGTTTTCTTTTTTTTTAATTATATTTTTATTTAATAACCATGTTTACAAAAATGTTCATACTGGGGTTTCAGTCATAGAATGTAAATCACCTTTCACCAGTGAAATTTTCCCACCACCAATGTTACCCCATTTCTCCTCCACTCCTACCCTTCCCTCTCTCTCAGACAGGCATTCTCCCTCTCTCCCTTACTATCATTTTTATGGTAGTTGTCATTGTGGTTAGTGCTCTAGTTGCCCTCACCACTCTTTGTGGCAAACTGTCACTGGTCCTCCAGGAGACAGTATTTGAAAGATTCTAGGTATGAGTAATAAAAATTTCTTAGCCAAAAAGATAAATGCATTGAGTTAAAAAATACAACATTTTTAAAGGATTATTTTCTGGAAAGAAAGCACTTTTCGTAACATGTAATGATTTTGAAGGAAGCCATAATAAAACCACCAGGACTTTGCATACAACTAAACAAGGTCAATGGCTACCCATCTGAGGAATCCTGGCAAGTCTGTAAATATCAACTCCATCTGGGGGCTGGGCCCGGGTGACAAATGCATTTTCCAATTTCATGGAGAACAAGATAAGACAGCGCCAAGGTTGTTCAAGGATACAAAATCACAGAGTACATAAACTGTAGCTTTTTTTTAACAACTCCTTTATTATCATTATTATTATTTTAAGCGACCAACTCCTTTCTTTAATAACTTAGGGGAAATCCTTTGACAGTATAAGAGCAAAATAAATATTCTTGTTGGAGATGGAGTGAAAGGGGCTAAGGAACTCCCTCCCCCAGTCAATCCTTTCTTTTCTTGTGTCCTCAGCCCTGGATGGAAGCAGCCCACAAAATACTGGAAAAGAACAACCTAGAATTTACAGGGACACAAAGTACTTACTAAACGTCAGGGAAACTTCCCAACTGGACCATCTTTTACTCCAAGGACCCTGTCCCTAGCATGATGGCATGCACCCCCAAGACATCTGCTTTGTTACTTCCCACTGCTTATTTTATCATCAGTAGGAGGTTGGGAATTATGAATCAGAGGCTATGAGAACATTTCCAAAAGTTAGCATACAAATGGGAATAGGAAGAGCCCAGTTCTCTGGATGAGACGCCATGGGGGATAGATAACTCAGAGGAGAAAGCATAGGGAAAACATGAAGCAGTTAGTGCCCAGGTCAACTTCCACCTGAGGAATTCCGCAGGTAAAGCCTTATTGAGAGTTCCCAAGGCTGCCCCAAGGCCCAGGGGAGTTTGTGTCCCAGAGTTCCCTCTCTAGCTACCATCTTCTGGGAAAACTCCAAGTTGGGCACAGGCCTTGATCAAGGGCTCCATGGGAGTACACACAGCAATGCAGTGTGGGGTGACTCCAAGGACATTCTGTTCTGTCAAGAGACTGACAAGTTCATTTAGCACAACAATTCACAGTCCACAAGAAAACGCTGAATCTCACTTACAGACATGGTGCAATCCAGGCTGAGACAGCCAAATAGCACTGGAAGCTATTTCCGACATGCAGATTTGAATTCCATAAATCTTTATTCTTCTTAACAAAATAACCTGACAGAATGATGTGTTATAAGGCAGGCTTGGGAGAAAGGTTACAATCCCCACTTCAGAGATGGAGAGACAGATGTGAAGACCAACAGAGTCCAATCTTCCTATGAGTTGAGCCATAGGAGGTTAAACAAGAAGATTCCACAGGCAACAAAACACAGGCTTAAGAGATCTGGGCAAGATGACTAAGAAAAATCGGACCTGTCCCATCAGGAAAAGGTGCTAGGAGAAGTGGCTGTGGGCTGAGCAGAAAAAATAGAATCTCAGGTTGCTGGCTATGGCATCCTGCCCATAGAGTGGTAATGGCAAGTCTATGGGCATGTATCCAAATTTACCTTAGATGTCTTTTTTCCTTTTCCAGTAAACAAGAATGAAAGCTACGAACTGTATAAACCACCCCATCAAAACAGCCTTTCCCTACTCATTCTCATTTTCTTCTACCAAATCCTTTTTAAATGGATTTCACACTCTAAAGGTTGCAGGCTGGCATCCTTGGGGACCAGCCCTATCCAATTCTGTGCAGAATCCAGAAAGAACTCTGGGCCTTTCTGCAGCTTCAGAGCAGAGAAAGAAGGAAAAAGAAGGCTGTTGGCCCTTGGTCAGGTTACCACAACCCAAAGGCTGACCCGCTGAAAAGCACCATCAATTCTCCAAAACTGGCTTATTAGCCAGTTTCTTGGAAAGAGCAAGTAACTCCTGTCTGAATAGCTAATTATGACATTTATTTGAATATGCAGAAATCTCCTGCATATTTGTATTAAACATTATTATGAAAAGCAGCTCAGTAAAAGCTTCAGATTCTTACAGGTTTCTTTCAAATCCCTCTGTCAAGCCCCTCTGGGTTGGTTCTGGCCTGCTCTTCTCATCGCATTTTTTCCTCTCTTTATACTCCATAGTATCTGACTATCTAGATATGGCTTTCTTGGACTTGTTTATTTTTTTAAAGAAATATTCCCTTCTTGGAGTAAAGAATATAACTTGGGTGGTAGAGCACACACCTAACAGGTGCAGGTGCCAGTGCTTGGGGTCAACTTTCCAGCATCATCCAGGCATGTTGCCCACAGTAAAAATACCATTTCCAGATTACTCCCTCTGCCCTTCAGCCCTCTTTGTCCAGGTTTTCTGCTCATTTTGTTCAGAGATTGAAGATGCCTCAAATGCTCCAGGGTTTCTCACTCATGGTGCAACGACTTCTTTAAACCCAGCTCTTCCACCTGAACAAGAGGTTCTGGCAGCACAGGAGACATCTAACTCCCTTCTGTGTGATCTATAAGAGCATATGAGCAGGGTGTCAGTCCACAGTAGGCAGTTGAAAATGCATGTTCAAACACAGAAACCTCTCATATTCTGACTCAGCAAAACATACTGCTGGAGCTGCCCAGTGCAATGCTCATAGAGTTTACAGAAACACAAAGAGAGCGGAAGCAATCTACTTTTCTCTCAAGAGAAGAAAGCATAAAAAACTTCCCCAATGGGAAACATAATGCCACTATTTACATAGGAGGCAGTTATGCGTGTATTATCATAAGCAAAAAAAAAAACAGAATGAGAAGCAAAAATAATGTGGAAAAAGTAAAAACAAAGAAGGATCAGACATTATTGTAATAATATTCAGAGACAACAGAGAGGAGGGATGGAAGGACCAGCCCACAATATGGATATGAAGCTTACCACAAGGAGTGATTAGTGCAGTTAGAGAAATAAGTGCACACACAACTATCATGACAAAGGTAGTGAGTAAGAGAAATAAAATGCCTGTCCTGAATACAGGCAGGAAATGTGGGAGGAGGGAGATGAGGGACTTTGGTGGTGGGAAGTTTGCACTGGGGAAGGGGAATATTCTTTTTTTATAACTGAAAGCCAGCTATAAACATGTTTGTAATCATGGTGTTTAAATAAAGGTATTACTTTTTAAAAAGGTTCAGAAAGATACTTCAAAGAAGTGAGTACACATATCAGATTGCATATGAGAGAACTATGTTCGATCTGAAACTGCACAATCCCCTGAGCACTGCTAAAAATGACCCCTGAGCATAGAATCAAGAGAGCCTGCAAGGACTACCAGGTGTAGCCCAACACTGTCCCCTTACCCTCAAAGAAGTGACATATTTGACATCACTGGTCATTAGCACCGAATATGAATCCCTGATGCTAGCTCATCTCTTTGAGAACAAACCCCACATGAACTCTTAGGGATGTTCCTAGCACATACTTGTTCTTCCTACTCTTCCCTCTGATGTGCTCTGAGTGTATGTCTTCCTCCAGCTTCAGTAAAACCCAGAAGGGTGAGGGAGATTTTCCAGGCTTCTCCAAAAGCCACGATCACAGATGCTATCTGCAAAGATTTGGAGGGACAGGAGAACAGTATAGTGGGTAAGGTGCTTTCCTTGTACACAAGGATCCGGGTTTCATCTGCCCTGACACTCAAAATACTATGCCGAGCACCATATGCAGGGGCCCAAAAATAGTTTTAGGAAAAGAAAGAAATGGATGAGTAGGTCATTGCAAAGAGACTGCCAGCTGTATCATCTGCAGCACTGTTCTGTCTCAGTGTCAAACTCAAAAGGCCCTTCTGCATGCAGAGCAGAGCAAAGCAAAGCCAAGAAACAGTCCTATTACTGGAGTTAAACTCAACCCCCTTGTTGGATGTAATGAGAAAACCATTAACAAATCACAGCACTTCAATGAAGATTCACAGATACATCAAATAAAAATAAACCAGAACACCTTTTGGGGTCAGAGAGATAGTACAGCAAATAAGTGTTTGTCTTGCCTGTTGCTGGTTCAATCACCTGACTGCAAATGGTCGCCTAAGCCCCATGAATAGTGATCCCTGAGCAGAGAGCCAAGAGTAAGCCCTGAGTACCACTGGGGATGGCTCCAAAACAAAAAGGAAAGTAGAAATCAAGGCTCAATCCAAGTTTATGCCTGATCTCAATCCCTTTTTGTTTCCCCCAGCAGCACAAGAATAAACTGCCTTTGGAGGAAGAGCTTTGTTACTCAGATTCTTGAGGTCAATCTGTAAAGGGTTTCCAGACTTCAATCATCTAGAAAGACCATCAGAGAAACATATCACTAAAGGAATGTGGTGTGATTTGAAGAAAACCTACAAACAGGAAATACTAAATGAATCTTCACCATTATTCCTCATTTGCTTTGCTTTAAAGCGAACCTAACTCCTTGATTACTGTTATTGGAATGTCTAAACTTTTCAAAATAATAAGTACCCCTTAGGAGCAATTGTTATTTTAACTGTGAATTCAGATCATCAGTCTTTTGTTTAAGAAGTAATCATGTGTTCTCCCAAACACTTCCAAAGATGCCAAGAGTGGTTCAGTAAATTTTTCACTTGCAAATTAAGTTTCTTTATGGCAGAAAATAAAAAGTCATCATTGGATAGACCCCCCAAAGAGGTGCCATTCTTTACCTAGAAGGAGCAATTAGCTAAAACATCTTTAGAGAGAATTTATCTTTGGAGAGTATTGACTTCAACAAAGGTACGAAAAAATTTAAAAAATCTCAGGAACACACCTAATTATCATTTACCCCTGTGATCATTCAGATCTGCCTGTTTACACTCCCTATTTACTCAGGGAGTGGCAAATGAAATCCAATAACAGGGTTCTAGTCCACAGCTTCATGATGCAGGACTGCAGAGAGTTCTTTGTCCATAAATCTCTCGTTACATAGGCAGATACCCCTAAAAATATGTTTCCATTATTTCTAAGAGGACAGGCTACCTTGTCCTTCACTGTATCCCCAGTAGAAGCGAGGATGATTTTCTTGGAACATTACCTCCCTTGTTTAATTTTAGAGACAAATTATGAAAGGTGCAAGGGGAGAGACAGGAGACTTAGACCTCATCCGCATTCTGAATAGTCTTTGAACATCAGCTTGCTAATCATACACATATGCGTTGTTATTGATGTTACATATTACTGCAACACTAAAGCGTACACTCCAGAAGCAAACAGCCAACAATGACTTTCCTCATGATTGTGGGCCACAGTCAGCTCAGACCATTTTTATTTCTAGCGAATTGAAGTCATTCCATTATCAGTGTCAACTGTTATAAGAAACACTCTTCTAAAACCTGTGTTTTGAGAAATGAAGTTAATGGGCCAGAACTGCTTTATCATAAAATACTCATCAAGACAGGAAATAAAGTTCAAACCCTATATCCTGCCGTGAGCAAACCCCTTTCAGAGGACATTCTCCAAGCCACTAGATCAAGGTCATTTTTCAGGAGTGAATGAAGACAGTTCTGGCTACAACAAACTTGAAAGTAGAAATACTATCTCAACAGACTTAAGCTACAAAGGAGGAAACACCTTGAATTTACTACATGCAGTTAGTCAAAAATAACTGACCAGATTAAGAAAGCCACAAATCACTTCCTTTCTCTCATCAGAGAGAGCTAAATTCTGAGGGGTCATTTTTACATGTTCTCTGGACATAGTCACTGTTCATTTAAATGCTTATAGAATAAAGATAATAAGTAACTGTGCATATTTATTTATGTGTGCTCCCCAACAGGAGACCACAACCTGCTATAATAACAGTTTTGAATAACAGGAGAAACTTACTTTTGGGGGAAACAGCAGAACAGTTTGTCTGTCCCACACCAGGGTTAACTGGAAGGGAGGATCATTCATTAGAATGAGAATGGGAAGAGGACGATTACTCATTCGTATTTCTCTAGGGTCTCATTCTTAATAACCCTTATAAGCCACCACCTTATCTGTCATGAACACACTCCATCCTGTTACCATCCACTAGATTATTGCTTATCCCTTTACACATCACAGTGTATGTTCATGCAGTTCTGATGAGACTGGGGAATGGTTATTCACTTCTATGGCATTCATTGTCAGCTTTAATTTTAGAAAATTATCCTTCAATCTTAACTTAAAGACTTGCCCCCGGGGCCGGGCGGTGGCGCTGGAGGTAAGGTGCCTGCCTTACCTGCGCTAGCCTAGGAGACGGACCGCGGTTCGATCCCCCGGCGTCCCATATGGTCCCCCAAGCCAGGAGCGACTTCTGAGCGCATATAGCCAGGAGTAACCCCTGAGCGTCACCGGGTGTGGCCCAAAAACCAAAAAAAAAAAAAAAAAAAAAAAAAGACTTGCCCCCAAGAATGGACCCAGGGCCGGAGAGATAGTACGGAGTAAGGCGTTTGCCTTGCATGCAGAAGGTCTGTGGTTTGAATCCCAGACTCCCATATGGTCCCCTGAGCCTGCAGGAGCAATTTCTGATCATAGAGTCAGGAGTAATCTCTGAGCACTTCTGGGTGTGACCCCCCAAAAAAACCAACAACAACAACAACAACAAAAGACTGTATTTCATCAGTACACCTCAGCTGTGAGGAAGATTCACTTACTATAAAACTATCACTTTCATTGCCATCCTCTTGCAGACAAGAACTATGCCTCTTTGGAACCTGGACATACTTGCCATTCATTTAAATGCTTGCAGAACAGAGAAGAACAGAGATAATAAGTAACTGTGCTCATTTATTTACATGTGCTCACTAACAAGAGACTACAACCTGCTCTAATATATTCCTTTAATTATTCATTCTCATTCAATCAACAGTTAAGCTGTACCAAGGCTATAGAGATGAGTTTAACAGGTATGGGCCTGTTCTCAGATATTCATGCCAAACAAGGATACTGCATAGGAAGAGAAACCAATAAATATCCACTTGTAAACAGTGGCAAAGGGACTAGGAAGAAAGTGAGATATGAAGGAAGGAATTCTATCTATTCTGAGCCCAAGGAGTAGAGTTGTTAGCCAAAGAGAGAAATGGGGGAAGAGAGAGAGAGAGGTGTTACAGTTTACCAGGCATAGGCCGCATGTGCAGAGGCCTAGAACTGGACAAGGATGAGCCTTGATATGCTCATACATTCCCCTGGCAGTGCACTCAGCATTCAGTGATGGGAAGGTGAGGCAGGATTGATGGTGGAAACTTAATTCCTCCTATTATCTGACTGATCAGTAAATAGCCTTTTAAGAAGGAAAAAATAATCCTGTACAGAATAGAAGACCTGTTGAATAAATCTTTCATTTCTATTCTATTCTTAGGGTTAGAAAAGTTATCCAAATAAAAGTGGCAGAACCATACAGGCATCCTGCAAAGGTCATTCTTCCTTCTCATTAGTACAGACAGAGAGAAAAAAGGGGCAGTGAATCTAAAAGGGATAGTTATGTACAGGCCACTGGAAATGATCTCTGGGGATGATTATTTATTTGGAATGTCTGTCATTTGGAATGTCATACCTCAGAAGCTACCTTTGACTACCAGGGGCAGTGGAATTCCATCATTCAAATAGACTCTGGGCAGTATGTCTGGCTAGAATCATACCAAGTCCTATGGACCCCTGCATCCCAGTTGTGTACAAGACACATCCATTCTTCCCAACCACTCTCAAGGCCCTGCCCACTAAGGAAAGAGGTGGTTATTTTGCACAGGGCTGAATTAGGTTCGATCCTCAGCACCCATAGGATCTCATGGCACCAACAGAGTGCTCATTGAGCATAGAGAGAGGAGTAAGCCCTCAGTATTGCCAGGTGTGACCACCAGACAAAAATAAAACAAATATTAATAGCCATCAAGCAAGACACAGACACCCCATCCCAAACCACCATTGCTCCTTGACTTGACCTGAGCCTCATGCTCTGAGAGGCCAATAACTAACTTCGAAATGCCACATGCTCACTTACTGGAATCGAATCTTTCTGCTTTCCTTGGACAAGCCTATAAACAGCTAGTCTTTAAAATAACAAAATTAAAGCCTGAATCCCACTGTGAACTCAGGCCTCCTGCCCCCCAGTTCAGGCCACAGCTGAAGACCTTGGGCTTTTTTAATCTCTTCTTTTCTGTTCTGTGTTCCCTCTGTTCCACCTCCAGCATTCAAAGCTCTTTTCAAACATCCTTGGATATCTAATTTCCCCTTCTTTGCCCCCCACAAACCCAGTAAACAGCGCATTCCTGTTTTCTTGCTGCAGGACAGATGCAGAAATTTTCCAGTGCCCCACCACATTCTGTTTCTGCTCCACACCATAACCTAGATGCTACCCCAACACCACTGTTCTCCAGGGATACTACACACTTGGAAAGTTCCCCATCTTTTTTTTCTCCTTTGCATATAAAATAGTTCTCTCTCCCTTTCCCTACCTGATTCACCATGATGCATTTTACAATCCTCTTCCCTCATAGGACACATGGGCGAGTCCCATGTGTCCTATGAGAATTCTATGCCTGCAGAGGCCAGAGTGAGGCCCTATTTCTCCAGGAGAGAGGCAGACTAAACTCTAAATGCAAATGGCTTGGACTGGAAGCAGGCAGGCAGGTAGGAAAGTCCCATTCTCCCCACGGCAATGAGTTCTTAGACATAATAAAAGTTCTTGGGATGCAATAAAACCTAGAGATGGGATTTGAATGAGTTAGCCTTTTACTAGCCTTAAGCTACTAAAGTCATTACTGCCACTGTGTCCCTCTTGTGGACACAGTGTCCAAGGACTGATAAAACTTTATACCTGAAGTCACTGCAGGCCCAGAAAAGGATGGACTCCCCTTTTTAAGAAGCTCCAACAGAAATAAACACATACGTGTATTGCAGCTCATGTCCACAGGCACATTTAACCCACATCTCTTGAGATTTGTACTTTCATACTTCTATACCTTAATGCTGAAATGCTTACTGGGGCTCTCCTAACCTTTGAAGAAGCCTGTGTTCTTTCTGGAGCATGTTTTCTCTCACTTGCTTTCCCTCCTCTTCCTCATAATTTCTAAATAAAATCTGTTTTTATATCATTACTCATCTCCTCAAATCCTTTTCTGAAAAAAATCCAAAAACATCTGAAAGATATGGGTAAGATCTAGATCTGACTTCCCTTTCCTGCAAAGAGCAAGGCTCACAGTTCTAGATCTTCCCAGTGGTTCCCAGGTGGCCAGAGAGATAGCATGGAGGTAAGACTTTGCCTTGCATGCAGAAGGACGGGTGGTTCGAATCCTGGCATCCCATATGGTTCCCTGAGCCTGCCAGGAACGATTTCTGAGCAGAGAGCCAGGAGTAACCCCTGAGCGCTGCTGGGTATGACCCAAAAACAAAACAAACAAACAAAAAATTGTGAAAAGAGAAAAAGCCGTATATTTCCTTCTCAGGGCTGTGTATTGTTCCCTGTATTTCATGTAAGTCACTCTGAGGTCCTCCTACAAGCATCAGTTTGAATTTTCAAGAGTACTGTCTCCATTCTAGATGTTCAAGGAAAAAAAGGAGTGGATTATGAAGATGAGGTACACGATGGAATACTATGCAGTATGTAAGGAACAACTAAATCATGTAATTTTCTGCAATGTGGACAGAACTGAGGGAGATTATGTTAAATTATGTAAAGAAAAAGGAAACAAATATAGAGTTATCTCACTTATCTGTGGCATATAGAATAACTGGGATGCAGGGGAATGCAAAGGTATTAAAGAGGAGATAACTCAATCACTAATGGCCACAGAATATAGGAAAAAGAAGGTCAGAGAGGGAAAGAAATCAAGAGGGTGACAAGAAAAAATGGAAAAAGAAGACAGAAAGTAAAAGTGGAAAGGAAAAAGTAAGAGACAGAAAGGAAAAGTGGAAGGAAGTAATAGGAGTTAGGAGTCAAGGGTTTGTGTACAATAGTGAAGATGAGTGGTATAGCTTTATATCCAAACCACAGAGTCAACAATACTTAAAGTAAAAAATCCAAACTATGATAACCAAACTTTAAAATGTACCTGTCAAGGAAACAGTTGGGGAAATAAAGGGTGTATGGGAGGGACCCTGGGAACACACGGTAGATGAAAGTGGACACCTGTGGTGAGATTGATGCTGAAACATTATATATCTCAACTATGAATTACTTTATAAATTAAGATGCTTAATAAAAAATTTAAACTAAAAGGGAAAAGAAAGTGCTGCTTCCATATGATGGCCAGGAGATGCTACTTGCTAAATGTCTCTGTTTTCTATTCTTGAATATGTTCACTTCCCCTGATCCATCATGCTGTAGGGTTTCTCAGCCTCCTTCAATCCTTAATTACACCCTGTAACCCCTTGTTTTTTTCCATGGCATCTTACTCACCTATTATAAGAGGTTCACCTGGGGACCCCTTAAAATATCCTGGGGTTTCCTGGTGAGAACAGTTGGTCTGAAGCAGATAAGGGAAGGAAGATTCAGTGTCATGGGCCAGGAAACATAGCAGTTGAGGACATCCTCAACTGGGTGCAAGACTGACAGCCTTACTTCTAGAAAATTCTGAGCTTCAAAACAGATTTGGAATATAGGAGGGGAAGGACCCAGTAAGGAGATAATTCAGATGTGATCTTAGAGCCATTCAGAGTTGAGTCCTCTGCCTCCCTCAATTTACTCTGTTATCCTAAACTGAGCACTGTGGGTGCCTGACTTCCATGTGCACAGCAGACACCAGAATTAAGACCTCTGCTTGGTCCTCAGCAGGTGAGTGCAGGAACAGAGCACTGCCAGGAGAATACATCTGCATGAAGTACATGCAATACCAGAGTTCAAAAATAGTCCCCAATGGTTGTCGCATGCTCCCCTTCTCTATTCTACACTGCTGAAGCTCAAAAACCCATCCACAGTGAGGAGGCTAAGGATTTTATTTATATTCCCCAGTTCGGGCATCTCACCCCATACTAGCTCTAAAGAGATTATAACCTCCAGAGACCTCTACAAGATCATCTGCATGTATCCTATCCATTAATAAGGGCAGAATGTGCCCTGAAGCTTGACTCTAAATCGCTTCTCAGTAGAGTTACAGTAGAGTTACTTCTATGGCACCAAAGAAAATATCAAACCCAAAGAAGCAGAGGAAAGAAGATATTTAGTTTGCACCACCCTTTCCTCTAATTCCTTGATCATCACACTCTGCTAGTTAAAAAATAATCACCTGTTGCCTAACTGCAACTTGGGTAACTGGAACTTGGATCTTTGGAACTTGGGGTAAACTGAGTCCATGAGAGTAAATTATCTGCTGAAATACAGTGGCATTCTGGATGGATGAGGTGGTGGTTCTGGGAAGGTGGGAAAATCCACACCTGTTCTAATCTCCTCCTTGCACACAACTCACCTGTCATCTCTGTGCTCTTTCATACTGCCAAACCAGCTTTCCTCTTCCGGTTGTCTATGCACAAACAAAGCCTTTTGCTCTCCCAGTCACATCAAAGTACCTCCAAGCTCTGAAGACAGAGCATCAAGAGAATGAAGAAACTGAGCAAATCTACCTAGGCTGTATCCAGAAAAACATGCTCCTTGACCTATGGTCTCAATCATTTTCCATAGAGCACAAGCTCTGACATGTCTCTTGAACATTCTTAATTTTTCCAGGGTATGAAAGCAGCTTGCAAGCACAGTGGGAGGATAGCCTCAAACTAGAGACTTTGAGCTCAGTCTCTACTTTGGATATAGAGAAAGTACCAATATTCATTCATTAGAGCACTCATGCTGATCTTCATCATTTCCTTGGTTACCACCCACAGTCAAATAAGAAGCATACAACCACCTGAACAGTCTGTATGGTCCTTAGAACTGGTTTTTGTTTCGTTCTTATCCAATATCCTGACACCAATATCCTCTTTATTCTGCTCAACCCTACCATGGGTTAACTTACCCACTCTTGAAAAGATCAAGTTCTATCAGCCTTGAGAACTTATATTGTGGGGCTGGGCGGTGGCGCTGGAGGTAAGGTGCCTGCCTTGCCTGCGCTAGCCTAGGATGGACCGCGGTTCGATCCCCCGGCGTCCCATATGGTCCCCCAAGAAGCCAGGAGCACATAGCCAGGAGTAACCCCTGAGCGTCACAGGGTGTGGCCCAAAAACCAAAAAAAAAAAAAGAGAACTTATATTGTTCCTCTGGCTGGAAACTTCCTTTCCTTGAGCTCAGCTGTACTCATCATTTTGGCACTCAACTCAGTCAATTCCTCAGACTTGAGCATCCTCACATTTATCTCCTAGTAGTGCTTATATGTTTATTTTGAACCTTATCATATAATTTGTGCTTGCTTATTCATAACATCTATGAGATTATTAACAAAAACTATCTTCTCCCAAAGGACAAATGTTTCAGAAAACACACACAAGAAATGATTTGCTTCACAAGCTAAACTTGTCACACAATGTAGAATCTATAAATGTTTTTCTCGACCCTTTATAATCCTAGTAGATCATAAGAATTCAATATTATTAACTCCCAAAGGTATTTTTCTCCTACCATATCATTGCATTCATCATTGTTCCACATTGGGTATCTCTTCTTTTTTCCCCCCTGTCCACTCAGACATATGCCAGTCATCAAGGTGTATATGAAAATTAGCTTAAGGTAGGAGGTGATGTAGACTTAAAATCAGTCTTCACACCTACTTGTGTGTCCATGGCCATATTCACAAGAATTTTGTGAGGACTCAATTAAACGTCATTTGTCAAGCATAGAACAAATTCCTGGCACAAAGTAAATTTGAGTTAGTTATTAGCTCTGTGTCATATCCTAGAAACAAAAGCCTTTCATTCTTCAACTTCAACAAACCATAAACCACATATACATGCCTAAAAGTTGACCTACTGTGAAAACAGCATAGCTAAGTCAATCTACAAAGTTAGTACCCCTAGAAAATCAATGGTTATTTTCATTAGCAAGAAGAACTTCACTATAGTGATAAGGGTTCAGACCTAGTGGGGATCAGGCTGATCAGACCATAGAGGGACATCTGGCCTCTATAATAAATAGAAAAGCAATTCTTGTTACATAGGTCTATTTCTCCAAGTATCCCACAAAGGTTTCATTCCTATCAAAGTTTAGCATGCTGTGTTTCTGGCTGTTTTGTTCAATGAAAGATGTTGGTACTACATCTCTTTCCACACACAGCATTCTGCTTAGTGCTGAGGATACTGAAACAGTAGCCAAAGGCAGAAGGGCCTTGACATTAGAAGACAGTACAGAAGTCGATCTTAGATGCACAATATAGGCTAAGTTAAAAGAAAACAGAATAGCCATTTCATCATTCATCTATGTAATAGTAATCTATTAAATACCTGCCCAACACTCAATAATAATTTGAAAACATCAAAAAAATCTGTGTAGATATTTTAGGAGCTCAGACACTTAGTATCTGCGGTCCCTGCTACTCCACCCATCCAAATACTGCTCATTCTCAGTTCTTGGCCACATCTCCCCTCTTCCATGAAGTCTTTCAAAACCCTTGTGGCCCGTTTCCAACAACCCTAATCCCCACCTTTAAATTTTTTCTATTTTATATACGATTTTCCACTCACTTATTACTGGTATGATCTGCACTGTCAGTCTTCTCTGACCAAGTAACTCTCCTGTACTTTCTTCATAAATATTTTCTTGATTCAATTATGGAGTCCCAGGGCCCTAAAAATCCCTGGCAGGAAACTTAGAACAACTATATTTTTTATCTAAATTAAAGTAGGTCTCTCTAAGAGCAACTGCAAGCAGAGAAAAGAAAAGAAAAAAAAAAAAAAAACTAGGGATGGAAAGTAACCTTGATGGATAGAAAGAAATCATGTGGCTGGCTTCTTTTCTCAGGCTCATTAAGTCTTGATCATTCCAGAAGAAAGTCCTGAGCCTTCTCAGCTCCTCCTACACATTTTCCTGACCATGGTCACTGAATTGCTGCCCACCTGGCCAGACTACTTCATTTCTCAAGTAGGCGTATATTTAACTGTTTCCAGAATCACGGAAGCAATTACTTGCTGCATCCACTGGGCTGGAATCACCTCTGCTCTGCGTGTTCCTAATACACCCATCAACCAAATCTCAATGCACAGGAGAGCACTGAAAGAAAAGAAAACAGGCTCCGTTTGCATGACTGCCTCTTTGAACAAATTCCACAAAGGCCTGGAAAATGGCAAGGAAGAGCTTCCAAGAATGCAGAAGTTTCGAAATGATGAGCAGCAGATTTGCCAATATGTACAAAACTACAGCACCTTTATTCTTTTGAAAGGAAATCCACTATTCTCCATTTCCCCAAAAGTTCTTTGTTCCTTTGCTCTAACAAAGTAAATTATTCCTCACCTTGGGCAAGCTGGTAGAAACGTGAGAAAATTACATTAAATCAGACATCCTTGAGATCAAAATAGATTGTAACAGGGGTTCTCTTTGTTTAAAATAGTTCTTCAAAGAGAAAGCAAAAGAGCTTAAGGGAAGAAAAAGTTGTCAAACACCCTCCAGCACTTTGGAAGCACCAAAGATCTACAAACCATTGATATGTTAATTAAAAAGTACTTTTATCTGGGATAGGTGTTGGCTGGGCTTGGTCCTCTTACCCTGAAGTGCTTTTGGCCTCTGGAATACAATTTTATTTCTTGAAAGACATTAGAAAATGCTTCCTTTTCTGTTTTGCAGATGGGCTTCCTCCTCCTTCACTGCAATTTAGTGAGACTTCATTCTAGTTTGTTATACAGTAAATCACGAAATCTCAATACAGCCCATTAACTTTTTTCTTTTTTTTTTTTTTTTGGTTTTTGGGTCACACCCAGCAGCACTCAGGGGTTACTCCTGGCTCTATGCTCAGAAATCCCCCCTGGCAGGCACAAGGGACCATATGGGATGACTGGATTCGAACCACCATCCCTCTGCATGAAAGGCAAACACTTTACCTCCATGCTATCTCTCTGGCCCCACAGCCCATTAACTTAATCTGTCAGGAGTCTGGTCTGAATTGGAAGGATCCACCTTAGACAAGATTATGAGAAAGTTAAAAAAATTTTATCATGAGTTATTAGTAATTTTGTTGACTAACTGCCATTAACTAGAGAATGAAACATATATATAGCAAAGGAAAATCCTCTTCAGCAATAACTTCCTGTGAAATCTATTTCAGCACTGCAAAGAGCTCCAAGTCGAAAATTTTTTCATGTTTACCCTGCGTTGGTTTTATTCCAGGAGGCATGCCTTTTGAAGAACTGGAAACTTAAAACTTCCTTGCAGTGGGCTTAGTCTTGAACCAATTGATAGAAGGGCTTGCAAAATAGAAAACTTACACCAGCAAACTTGAAAAAGTCATACTCTAAGTATGAAGCAAGTCAATGTTATTTTGTTTAATGGTTCTCAGTTTTCTTCTCTTAAAGAGTTAATACTGGGAGTTAGAGGAGCTGGAGTGGTGGTGCAAGTAGTAGGGTGTTTGCCTTGCACATGCTAACCTAGGAAGGTCCTTGGTTTGATCCCTGGTGTCCCATAGGGTCCCCCAAGCCAGGAGCAATTTCTGAACACATAGCCAGGAGTAACCCCTGATTGTCACTGGGTGTGGCTCAAAAAAAAGTGTTAATGCTGGAAGTTAGACAGGTAACTCAGAGGGCAGTGTGCTTGCCTTGGAAGAAGGCCAGCCCAGGTTAGTTGGTTAGATGCCGGGTGTCTGATATGGTCCCCCTTCAGCCCCACCAGTGATCCCTAAGCACAGAACTAGGAGGAAGCATTAAGCACAGATGAGTGTACCTCTCCCCTCCTCCTCCATTTATTTTTTAAATTTGACCTTGGGTCAAAGATAGGTGAAGATTACAGCAAGCACAGTTTTGTATGTAAACAACACTGGTTTGGACCCAGCACCACATATGCTTCCTCATACCAGTAGGATTGACCTCTGAACATAGATGCCAGGAGTAGTTCCTGAGCACTAATGAACATTTTCCCATATGCTAATGCTATGATACAATGCTGTCAATGACATAATCTTTACTTTCTTCTAGAAGTCATACAAGCTAGAACATGTGTGTTGAAGGACTACTATAAATAATGATTTATTGGAATACAGCTATACCCATTCATTGACACTGTCTATGGCTGCTTTGTTGTGACAGATGAATGTACAGTGGAGAGATCACACATATTGCCTACAAATCCAAAAACATTTACCACTGAACCTTTTACAGTAAGAACATGTAGATCTTTGTTACTGGCAATAGGCTCTTACTAGCATGCACAGTATCAGAAACACCAATTTAATACCCAATGAAAACACTCTGGCTATATTAAACGCTGAGGCCAAATGTTGTACAATTAATTGGTCCTTTTGAAGAACTTCAGAGAGCCACTATTACAGTATCTTATAATCTGATATGCCACAGCATCCACAGCTCAGTTTTGCCATATTAACTGATATAGCTCACAAAAAAGTGAGGACAATTCTGCTCATATACTAAACTGTAGCAGCTTATGAGAGTAAAAGTAATAGATACTGTAGGCAGTGTCAGGTATGTATATTATATAATAAGGATACTATATCTAGCAGGCAGTACTTTGTCTTTTTTGTTTCACCGTTGAATCTGAAGAGCTAATAAAGGTCTCAAACACATTGAGTTATCCAATGAATTCATGAGGAATGAATGAAAAGGGTTAGATCTCCAAAAACTCCATGGTGTTCATCCTAGGATCAGGTAAGGAGGCATCAGTATCTTTCTCTTCCATACATGGTTCAAGTCGCAAGTGCTCCTCCAGCTCACCTGGTTTCAATTAAATAAAGGCCCTTTGGCACAGGATAAGTAACTCTAACCTGATTAAATGGTAAGCCTTTATAGGGTGTGGAGAGGGATGGATTTACTTAGCGGTAAATTAGAAAGTATAAACCTACAAGACGAAGCTTAAGATGCCATTTGCCAGCCTCAAGCAGAAGAGTAGAGCCATTCAAGGTACCAATTCTAACACTGAACTAAGTACAGTGGGCCCGGAGAGATAGCACAGCGGCATTTGCCTTGCAAGCAGCCAATCCAGGACCTAAGGTGGTTGGTTCGAATCCCGGTGTCCCATATGGTCCCCCGTGCCTGCCAGGAGCTATTTCTGAGCAGACAGCCAGGAGTAACCCCTGAGCACCGCCGGGTGTGGCCCCTCCCAAAAAAAAAACAAAAACAAAACAAACAAACAAAAAAAAAAGAACTGAGTACAGCAGTCAAAGTACTTCTATCACATGTGGCTAAGTCCTCTTCACATCCCCAACACCACATGGTCCCCCAAGCACCAGTATGGTCTGAGCACAAGGTCAGGTATAGCCAGCTGGGAACTCAGAACAAATCAACAAACAGTGACAACTCTGAGACTGCTCATTCCTCTTTATGATGCCGCGGGTCACCTGGCTTCTCCACCTGTAAATGAGATGACAGGTATCTGAGAGGTCTGGTGCACCCAATCAAATAGTGAACACAGGACTATAGAGTTATTCACAATAATAACTAGATTTTATCTTTAAGATTGGGAAGAGAAACTCCATCAGTCATCATGTTGGTGGGGTGAGTACTTGAAAATACAAAGATTTGTGGGTCCTTGAACTTCATCTCTGGGTTTTCCCTTGGCCCCCAGACATCTTTCTCTACTTGAATGTTATGTCCTTGACCAAAGCCAACGTCCTGCCAAAGCCCATATTTGCAGGACCCAACACCTCATTTTTCCAGGTGCCTCCTCCTTGTCCCACTGAAACTGTCAAACGCAGCTTCAAACTCCTGCTTTACGCCCAGGAGACTTCTTAACAGGCTAGCAGTGTGAAGCCAGAGGAGGAGGTATTCCTGGGACTTTGAGGAATCTGAAAGACTGGGGGTCAGGGAAGACAGGACTGGAAGTGGTTAGGATGTAAAAGAACAGGAAGGTCTGGCTCTGTTTTTTTTCTGTTTTTAATCCAAAGGAAAAACAAAAACCCAACTATATGTGATTTCTAGAGAGGAACATACAGAGCTGAGCCACAAATCTCAAAGTGTTCCAGCCATTTGTGGGTACAAAGGCTAGCTTTCTCTTCTCGGAAGCAGGAAGCAGAGATGACTTGGAGCATACTGCTCCTGGGTTTCTTGCTTAAGTCTCTATAGAATCACCTGGAAACATTTCTCTAGGCTAAGGCCAATAAGCCTGGGGACTGGGGGAGTGGAGAGTTGGGGAGTTTCTCTTTTATTAAACTCTGATATGGTGCTTGATGGCAATATTACAAAACAAACTTTCACCCTGATTCATTTACATTTGGTTCTTTTATTTTTTTTTTATTTTTTTATAATATCTTTATTTAAGCACCATGAATACAAACATGTTTGTAGTTGGGTTTCAGTGATAAAACGTGCATCCTTCCCTCCACCAATACCCTCCATTTCTCTGCTCTCCCACCCCAGACCATTCTTGAGACAGGCATTTCTTTCACTCACTACTACTGTCATAATAGTTGTTAGTGTAGTTATTTCTCCAACTACACTCACCACTCTCTGTGTCAAGCTTCATATCAAGGGCCAGGCCTTCCAGCTCTCATTTCTTGTCTCTGGGTATTATTGCCATACTTCTGTTTTTGGTTTTTGGGCCACACCCGGTGATGCTCAGGGGTTACTCCCAGCTGTGCACCCAGAAATCACTCCTGGCATGGGGGATCAGATGAGACATGGGATTCAAACCACCATCCATCCTGGATCAACTGAGTGCAAGCCCTACCACTGTGCTGTAGCTCTGGCCTCAACCATACTTTTTTTTTTCTTAAATACCACAGATGAGTGAGACTATCCTGTACTTATCTCTCTCCCTCTGACTTATTTTACTTAGCATAATAGTTTCCATGTCCATCCAAGTGTAGGAATATTACACAAAGCACATGACACATCACAAAGAACAAGAGCAATCAGTTCTTTTATTTTTTAAAATAAATTATTTAATTGAATCACCATGAGATACACCATTACAAAGTTTTTCTTTCTTTTATTTTCCCATGATTTATATTTATTTCTTTTTGGTTCTTGAGTTTTAACTAATCTAGTCAAATGTATATACATATCAGTAGACAATCTCTTCCTTCTGCTCTGTAATAAGCAATGATTAAGTCCAGAAATTCCAATTTGCACTACAGCATGAAGAAAGCGTTTTCTTAAGATCCTCATCTGTGTGATACTCTCAGGATTTTATCAAGTAATCCCATATTCCAGCAATATCATAAGTGTTATCTCCATGTTGCTATCAGAGTAGAAGAAAGAGGAAAAAGTAAGGGGAAAGAATGAGTCTTAATATACCATACAAACGAGTAAGTTTTGTGAAAGGTAAAGGATAAAAAAAATGATAATTCTTTTGGCATGCTATTGATTAAGAAAATTCTTCCTGATGATTTGGAGTGTTAAATACGTTCTGCTCAGCCATTCACTCCTTCAATTCAACTAATATTCATGTATTCATAAAATTCAGCTAATTCTTCAAGCACCATCTGTGTGAGGTGCCTGCCAGGTATGGCAGGGTGAAGATGTTGTATTCAGCATGTAAATAATAACAAAGCTGACGGAGGCAGACAAGAGAGAGACTGGCTTTTCGGGGAACCAGCAGGATCTTAAACTGGCCTTTTCTCCTCAAGAGCCAGAAAAAGATTAAAGCTGAGAGAAAACCTTAAAACTTTCCACAGAAATTTGAGGGTATTTTTGTTACTGTTTTCGTTGTTATTTTGTTTTAGTTTGGTTTGGGGGGGGCCCACAAGCAGTAAGTGGTGCTCAGGTGGGGTTTATTCCTGGTTCTATGATCAGGGATCACTCCTGGCAGTGCTCAGGAGTGATGGAGTTCTAGAGATCAAATCCATGTAGACCATGAGCAAAGCAAACTGTTGAACCACTTGCTAGCTCTTCAGCCCAACAACAATGTCTTTTGGCCCTGGCATCTCTAAACCATAAATAGGTTTAGGAACCATTGGGGTTCCTGTTTTTTAATAGCCCTTTTCCAATTATGTTATGTAAAAGTCCTGATCTACTGCACACTGAAGGAGGGAAGTTTTTGAAGCTTTGTTGGAGAAAAGGGAAAGTTCATTGAGCAAGAGAGAGAAAAAGACAGAGAGCACAAGAAGGGAATATTCAGAGAGGAAAGAGAGAGAAAGAAAGCATGAGTACAAGAAGGGGAAATTAAGAGAGAGAGAAAGAGAAAGAGAGAGAGAGAGAGAGAGAGAGAGAGAGAGAGAGAGAGAGAGAGAGAGAGAGAGAGAGAGAGAGAGAGAGAGAGAGGCATAAGGAGAGAGGGAGAGAGCACAAGAAGGGGAAATTAAGTACCTTTCCAAACTAGAAAGGATTAGTGGAGCTATCTTAAAGTCTGCCTGAAGGAAATTTGAGCAAAGCCTAAGTAGATAAAGTAGAAACTGCAAGGAAAGAGGGAAAAGGCCTTCTGAGGCAAAGTGAAGCACTGGGGTCAAAAGTAAGAGACAAATACAAGGGACTGATTGTAGTTATGATTGTAAACAAAGAATAGAAGAAGAAAACAACCATGATTACTATTTTCTCACTCCCCCTTTGCTTTTGGGCATAGATTCTTGGTTGTAGCATTGGTTCACTTTCTAGCTGGGATGCTTGCCAGAGGCTGTGGTCCTTGTATGCATCGGTATAGTGCTGGCACTGTTTCTATCTCTTTTCTTTTCCCCACAGGATTATACTAAACTCAGGGATGGGTGGTGCTAGGACTGAACTTTCAGCCTAGTTCTTGCAAGGCAGCTTGCTAACACAGTGCTGCCTGGACCCAGGTCTGGTTAGCATGTAACTCACTGTCAAAAAAGGTTTCATCACCATGGTTCGTTCCAACTCCCTGCAGCAACAGCAAGTTGAATAAGTGTCTGGATGACAGATGAAGAGCACTAAGTCATGGTGAAGGGGCCTCTTAGAAGGTAGATGCCAACAGAACACCACATCATAGCTGGGAGGAGGCTGTGGCATCACTGAGACAGCCGAGATCACAAAGATTTTCTTGAAAAAAATGGATGCTCTGGGACATAGTGCCTCATGCATGGTAATAAGAAGCCCAATGGGATTGGACAGGAGGGTGAAAGGGCCACCGCAGAACTTGACAAGTATTCAAGGTAGTTCCATGGAGCTTGCACCACCAGGACCATCATACCCCACTGAACCAGAACTTCATTTGACCTCAGAGATGTAGGTTCTGTTCCCATTAGAGTTTAGAGTTTGCTTCCAGGCAAGTGTGATGCCAGCCAAAAGTTTAAGTGATTCCAACTCAGGCCCACCAGTGGCCACCGGTATCACACTCAATTGAGAGAAGTGGGGAGTAATCTGAACACTGCTAGAAGGTATGGGAGAATAACCATAGAATGAAAGCCTTGACTTCCAGGCTCAGACTGAGGCTTAAGAGCCTGACAGCAATAGAGAGTTGGTACAAATGGACCAGAGTATAGATATCACTTGCCTGACTCCACCGGGAACACATGGGCTTAGCAGGATGATGTTCTGGAAGTGACAGAGTTTCTCATGTGCCCTAGATAACAGTCCTCCTGAAGAAGAGAAAATGGGCTGAAATCCTAGACCGTTCTTCCAAACCTCATTTCCAAGTCATCCTGGAAACTGAGGCCTAAGATTACCTAAATCTGCTCAAACTTATAGTTCAATGGTTGCACTCATGAATCTCACCATAGTGATGCTTGAGTTAGATGCTCTACACATGTTTTTTCACTCTCTAGTAGCAGAGCCATCCCAGAAGGCCAAGGTAAGCCAAAAGGGCAGAAAGTGAAGAAGCAAATAGTACTGAATCCTAGGGAAAATGTTCTCAACAATCCAGACGCCCTAAATACTCAAACTCCTCACAATAAGGAGGCAACTATTAAGGCTGGAAGATCACAGACATGCCCAGAGTCAGAGAGCCAGAGTTTCCCAGAGGACCCTGCATCCCTTGACTAAGTTAACACCCATGGTACCCATGTTGTCAGTACTTGGGCAGTCAATGTTAACATGTGGTCCTGAGACATAGAATTTCCATGCACACTGCTCCCAATCAGCCACTCCCCTTCAAAGGCTTATCATTCCCACTACCAGATCAGGCTTTGACACATGGGGTGCCAAGCACCATACAGTCCAAGTGCCCGTGGTCAAGAGGCCATGACTGGTAGAGCAAATGTGGAGACAGTGTGAACCAAGGCAGCCACTTAGAGCTTCTCTTGGAGGGCCAAACAGTGATTTTTTTTTTTCTGTTTTTCCATCTGAACCAGAGGAACATAAATCACTGGAGCTGAAACCATTTCCAATCCCAGAGTCTAAATTCTGATGCCAGCACTCTGGGTTCCATAGAAGCCCTTAAAACAGAAATATCAGTCTGCAGAGCTCAACCTTGCTGTGGTCCCACTTTCAGCTCCCGCTTTACTAGAGACTGAGCCACTGGTTCACCACAGAGGCGACAGGAGAAGCCTTTCATGAATGCCTGGGACCTGATGTCACCACTCTGTCTGTCCAAAGTCGCCTCCTCCCTTTTCCCAAGCCCCAATTGAACTCTGGAGAAAGTGGCAAGGGCTGAAATTTCAGCTTGATCCAATGGCTGGCAAATAATTCCAACAGATTTGGTATTCAGGTACATTTTTGGCTTTCAAGAACTCTGGGAGGAAAAAGACCAGATAGATAATTGACTCCATTGATATCTTTTCCACAAGTAAAGATGTAATTCAGTGTGTGTGTGTGTGTGT